>NC_083588.1:46216958-46550458 GCF_027579695.1 Neoarius graeffei | reverse complement strand
CCTCCAACATGGTGGTAGCGATGGACAATACCTGCCATTTCAGTGTCTCTCTGTAAGTCCTCTGAGAGAGGCTGAATATAAGATGGTTGTCAAATACCCACCCACTCATTAGTTGATGTCCTTCAGCTTGTGTTCAATTACATCAAATCATGTCCAAAGCCTATGAATACTCTGTTCACTGCAACAGATGAGGTGGAACCATGGACTCAAAAGGACCTAATTTCACTGTTGCAGAAACCCATGCAGTGCTGGAGGGTGTTAAGCACCATTATGCCTCAATAATAGGAAGTTCTAGTTCAGGTGCAATAGTACCTAACAAGAAGAAGAAAAAGACATTTGGATTGAAATCACCCAGAATGTGAATGCAATGGGCTCTGGCCAGAAGAGGACCTTGGATCAAGTGAAATTTAGATGGAAGAATCTGAGGGCCAGAGCAACAAAGGACCTCGCTGAAGTAAAAAACACCCAAACGGGCAACAAACCCTTTAAGAAAGGTGAACACACAGATGTGGTTCTGGACATTATTGGAGGTGAGAACTCTAATGCTCTGCATGGGATTCAAGGTGTTGTAGGGGATGGTGAGCCAACTGTAGAGGAAAGTGAGCCAGTTCCCCTTAATGAGGAAACAGTTATTCTAGATCTCAGCCCTGTTACGGAAGAACAACCTGTATCCTCACAGTTAGAGCCAGCAGTCACAGGAGCTCAGAAAATATCCTTGAAGGGTCCTTTGCCAAATAAGAATGATGATGCCTATCAATTACTACTTAAAAGAGAAACTGAAAGGGCAGAAACACAGATACTCCTGGCAGAGGCACAAATCAAACTGACCAAACCAAAGCAAAACTTCAGATCCTCATCCTGAAAGCAGGCCTTGAAAATGCTGGTCTTCCCTCCTCATCTGAAGAAGAACCCTGTGAATAGGACTTTTTTTTTTTAAAGATATTTTCAAAATAGTCACAATGTATTTGTTAATGTATTTATTTGTTGTTGCTCAGAGGAGGTTGTAAAAGTAATTACGAACAAAAGTGGGTCTTTTTGTGGGTTATTTTTGTGTTTTGTCTCAAAATAAGATACATTTAAGTGACCCCATATTGGCTCTTCCACCTGTTCTTTACATACCTGGTAGCCCACATTGTGATGTGCTGTCCCATTTAGAGCATTGGTTATCTGGATTAGGTAATCTTGAAAATGGTGTATCTGAATTAGCGTGATCCAATCCAATGTTGCTTTGAAAAACCGGCATAAAAGTAAGGAGGATTACCTGATCCTGGATAGCAAAAAATGTGATTTGGAAATACGGATCATTTTGATCCAGATTAAATTTTTTGAACAACTGGCCCAGAATGATTAAAGGTCCCATGGCATGGTGGTTTGTTGATGCTTTAAACGGGCTCGTTGAGGCTTCCGGATGTTATATCCGCAGCCTTTCTCGAAATGAACCCTTGGCACGTAAATATAGCCTCCTGGGAGAAAGCCCCATTTCAGCGCTTTTCCCAGTGCGTCGTTTTGCTAATGAGAAGCAGGAGGCAGGGAAGGGTAGAGGGTGGGCCATGGGGGGAGGGGCAGGGGCTTGACCAAGCTGCGGCCATGCTAGCTGTGTGTGAACAGTAGCAATGGCAGGTCAAGCAACAGTCCAAGCTTTCACTTTTGACCCAGAGTCCAACCCCGAAGCAGAAGCGCAAGCAGTTGAACAAACTGTAAATCACCGACTTCAGCAGAACGTATCAGAATGGTGAGTTTGAAATGTTATGTCTGGAAACGGGAATTATTGGGTTGGTTATGTTTCCCGTTATAAAGTTCGCGATCAAACCGAGTCTGTGTTTACACAAAGGTAGTGATTTAGGCTATATCCCGGTTTGCTTGACAAAATGTTCACATGCCGATATAAATAGCCACCATACTTCATCATATGCCTATCGTGGTGGATACAAAATGTATCTACATGAACTCCTTTGTAAAACTCAACTATTTTTGCACAGCTTCCCAGCGCACCTTGTATTGCACTAGGGACTAGTCTATTAGCGAAATAGGCATGCTCATGGCTGCACTGGAGAATAGCCAGCTTTTCTTTGTACATGTAGTTATATGGCATTCTAAGATACTTTGATTGCATTCTGGCCAGTAGGGCCTATGTAGCAATGATGTAATCCTCCATGCTCACCCTCACATTTACCCATGACTTGTCACTAAAGACTTTCATAAACTCAACGTGACAGAGAACAGAGAGTGAGAGTGTTCGGAGTGGTAGTTTACGAACGTATAATACCCTAGGCTTGAACACGCACTCCATAACCAAAGAGGATAGAAGCAGCAACTACAGCAACATAGCGCTTATCCAACAGAAGACATGCATTGCGGAGCAATAGTCAAACATAAGCTCATAAGTTACAGTCAATTTCCAGACTAAACTCAGTTTAACAGGGCATGCTGCATGCTCTTTAGTTTTGTAGCGCAGATTACCTGGCTAACTGCAGGAAGCGGTTAGCTGCACGGTTAATGTAGCCATTGCTAGGCTAACGCACCGATTTTAAAACACGGCAAAACGACCAGTTATACACTTACTTGTTCGGTGTTTGTGGCTGATGCGGCAGGGATGCTTGGTACGGACCCAGGCTTCAGTGACAGTTGATGTGCAGAACCTGCCCTGTACTGTCCCAAGTTGTGGAAACATTCCTCAGGAAAATGCTTCCGACAAACATACACCGTCTTAGGTAGACTCGACGGCGTATTATTGAAGTAAATAAAATTAAGCCACTGCGTCTTCAGGGGCTCTCCCGTCGGCAGTAAAAACAGACTCTTTTCTGTGTTGTCACATCCATGTACAGCGCAACTTCCATGTTTCGCTCGCTTAGGTGATGCCATGTTGTTGTGTCCTCTATGGTCTCCTCACTACAACTGGGCGGGGCAATCCATACAGTGGGTGGGAATCCAGAGGGGGGGCGTGGGGATCATCTCCCTTGCTGACGTAGTAAAGGGAAGAGCTTATCAACGCGCCGTTTTGATGCGCTATTCTCAAATGTTGGGCATAGTTTGGTTTACACATTATGAAATTTCTAGCCACTGGGGTGACTTAAGGTCAGAGGAACTCATTTTAACGTTAAAAAACCTCAGAAAGTGAAAATTTCATGCCATGGGATCTTTAAGAAATCCCAGGGGGTGCCTGATTGTTGTTTAATAGGCGCCACCTTTACCTGTTTTTTTTTTATTAAAAAAATGTCACAACCTTAAAATTACTTGTTGAAATTATATAAGAGCGGAGCAATCTGTTAGACTAGTAGTTCCTCACACAAGCACTTAATGTGTGGATGTTTTTGCGAGGGGTTTAGTAGTCACTGTGTTCTTTTAAGTGACACGGGAAGGGAAACCATTGTAGGGATCGACCGATATGTTTTTTCAGGGCCAATACCGATAATTATGGAATTGGGATGCCGATAACCGATATGTGCAACCGATAAATGTAAACATTATAATAATTCACATGAAATTAAACATAGCACACACTGACACAGACCTTCATATCCATGAAATGTATGTTTAATTGTAAAATTGAACATGAAATTTTGTGCAGGGAGATGCCAGCAGCATTTGTACAATAAAGTCAAACATTAGTTAGAATAAAATAATAAAATAAATATTCACCAATAAAAAAATAAAATCACTCCCTACTATATTACAGCTCACCATTTTCAGTGGAAAATAAATGAAAATACACTCTGGATTCTTTTACACTAAGAACTAAGTAAGACTTACCAACTTCAAGTAGTTTTTAAATAACAAATCAAGTGTCTGCCTGCACCATTTTTTAAAAAGTAAAATCAAACAAAGTAGGCCATCACTCCCTATTATGTAACAACTTAACAAGTAACCATCTACATTCTAATGTTTTTAATGCCCAAGTCTAATATTCCCAATTTAGGAGGATTATATTGTAGTGAAGGAAGCATTACATGTAGTTTCAGCGAGACTAGTTGGTCGTAGGCTAATTCAAGTGCTTCCTTCCGTAAGCTAAGTTTGCCTGGCTACACAGATGCAAATGGACAATTTTAACGAGTAGTAGATGAAGAATGTAAATATAATGATGTTGTGCTTTTGCAACTTGTGTGTTTGTGACTTATTGCGGCAAAAGCAGCATGTCCTTACCTTGAAGTGGGATCTGCTTCTGCCCGAGTGCCCATATGGCTGCCTTGAAACAGTTCACAGCATTTAGCTACGCGTGTTGATTGGCTGTATCCCTTGTGCCGCTTCTGCCCGAGTGCCCGTACGGCCGCCTTGAAACAGTTCACAGCGTTTAGCTACACGTGTCGATTGGCTATATCTCGTGCCAAACAAATCAGATGTTGTGGTGGGCGGGACCATGTTCTTGAACTCGGAGGCGAGTGCAGGAAAGGACGTGCAGTGACAGTCGCATTAGGAACGAAATGGCTGCAAAAAGGCATGTTATCGGCATATCGGTGGAAATTATGGCCGATACCGATAACCCTAAAAATGCAGAATATCGGCCCGATATATCGGCCAGGCCGATTATCGGTCAACCCCTAAACCATTGCACCAAAGTTTTACTTTTTTTTTCCTCTTTTCTTATCTTTTTTTCTCCGTCAATATGTTAGAGGAGGGGTCCCTCTTTACACATGCTCAACTAACCAAGACCATCATACACTACTGTATCTTGGAATGTATGCTCTCTACAACAGACTATGCCTAGGCCACATCATGTGAATGTGAATAAATCAGGAGGTTGTCAGGTCACCTTTGTTAGCTGGAACGGGAAATCCTTAAACCACCCAGTAAAATGTAAAAAAGTAATTTCACATCCGAATCGGCTTAATGCAGGGATTGCCTTCCTCCAAGAAACTCACTTGACCAACTTTGATCATTTTAGACTAAGAGGGGGGTGGGTGGGTCAATTTTATCATTCAAACTTTCATCCCAAATCTAGAGGAACTGCCATTCTCATCAATAAAAATGTCCCATTTGTTATGTCCAATGTAGAGACAGATTCTGCAGGTCGCTATATAATAGTGGTAGGCAAATTAAATAACACCCGTCATACTGGCAAAGCTGTATGCACCAAATTGGGACGACAGCACTTTTTTACTAGTTTTTTTCTGCGTCTTCCTAATATAGACACACATCACTTCATATTAGGAGGAGATATGAACTGTGCGTTATCATCCACTCTAGATCGCAGCTCACCTAGAACTACAACTCCATCTAAAGCAGCACAGGCAATTAAACTATTTCTTGACTCATACAACATGGCTGACACTTGGCGCTTCCAAAACCCTACACGCTTCCGAAACCCTACATGCAGAAGCTATTCTTTTTACTCACCAGTACACAAAACATTCACGCATAGATTATTTTTTTCTAGACAGTAAATTACTTCCGTTAGTCAGAGAATGTGAATATCAGGCCATAGTAATATCGGATCATGCCCCACTATTGATGACTTTATGCATACCAACTACACATGCCAGTTTTTGCCTATGGCATTTCAATACATTACTTCTTTCTGACACCAGATTTGTCAAGTTTGTTTCAAATGAGATAACTGAATAGCTAGCGCGTAATCAAACTCCAGGAATGCCCTCTTTTTTTTTTTTTTTAAAGATTTTTTGGGGGCTTTTTTCACCTTTATTGGATAGGACAGTGTAGAGACAGGAAATGAGCAGGAGAGAGAGAGACGGGGAGGGATTGGGAAATGACCTCAGGTCGGAGTCGAACCCGGGTCCCCAGATTTATGGTATGGCGCCTTATCCACCTGAGCCACGAAGCCCCCAGGAATCAGATCAATCCATCAATGAATTGAATATTTTTCCCCATTTCCTGCTTGGCCAGATGGTGGCGCTGTGCTAGGCATCTGAATTACACATGTGAATATCATCACAGTCATAATGCACAATATTTTGTAAAGTGTCAGATCAATCAGTTAAGGCATTGCCAATTTCTGGCACATTTCCTGCTTGGCCAGGTGGTGGCGCTATAACAGGCAGGCCCATTGGGCATCAGGTTATCATAATAATCATAATATCTATTGAAGTAAGAAGTGTCCGACCATACAGTCAATGCACTGTGGCTTTCTGACACGTTTCCTGTTTATGTGGCAAGATATTAAAATCATAAGGCCACTTCAACATATTACAAGATATTAAATTGCGAAGGGATTTTTGATATCAGCGACATCTTGGCATCACGTATAAATTTCACATGAATCTCATGAACCGTCTAGGAGGAGCATGTTAAAATTCATGTGTCAAAACACACATATTCAAAACCCTATTCTTTCCTTGGCCAGTTGGTGGCGCTATGGACCCTTTTCACATGACGTCAGGACAAACGCGGCCACCATTTTGGACATGTACTACCAGTAGTTTACCACAGCCAACATTGGGGAACGGCAGCAAAGAAAGTTTTTACTTTCAGCAAGACTTCCATCATGCCACTATATTGTTGTGCACCTGGATGTAGTAACCATCAACAAACAAGGCAAGGGTTATCATTTTATCGGATCCCGACGGAGAAGATGGATAGCGGCCATTAACAGGAAAGATTGGCACCCCTCGGCATGCCAACGCTTGTGTAGTGACCACTTTGTTGGAGGTAAGACGAATAAAATTAGCCAGAAAAGGCATTACATTGCTGTTAACATTCGCTGCTTAATTTGAGGGGGAGCAACGCGGAGCGCTCCGGGAGCAAGCCGGAGCGTGCTGCTTAATTTGAGGGGGAGCAACACGGAGCGCTCCGGGAGCAAGCCGGAGCGTGCTGCTTAATTTGAGGGGGAGCAACACGGAGCGCTCCTGGAGCAAGCCGGAGCGCACTGCTTAATTTGAGGGGGAGCAAGCCGGAGCGCGCTGCTTAATTTGAGGGGGAGCAACGCGGAGCGCTCCGGGAGCAAGCCGGAGCGCGCTGCTTAATTTGAGGGGGAGCAAGCCGGAGCGCGCTGCTTAATTTGAGGGGGAGCAAGCCGGAGCGCGCTCCGGAACCTCGGACGTTGGCGTGTATGTGAATGGCGATGGGTTTTTAACGACATAGGTATACAGATCATGTGGGCCGAAGTCAGGTAAAGACGAGGGCTTTGTGTACTTCCGTACGTCAGTGAACAATCCTGGTGGAAGCAGGTAAACGTCGTTCTCTAAGCCTGCTAACCTCAATTTTTGCAAATACCTCTCCCTCTGCTCGCCCTGTAAATGCCCTACGTCGCTGGATAGTGAAGGTGTTTTCTGCATCTCGCTCCTTTTTCTTTTATGTTTTTCGTTTGTCGCCTTCCTCGCATTCAAACTGATTCGAGCCGAAGTCCACTACATGTCCAAAATGGTGGTCGTGTTTACGAAGGTCACGTGACTGAAAAGGGTCTATACCAGACAGGCCCATAACGGCTAAAGAGTATCAGAATCATATTAAGATATCAAGTTCAACATTCAGCAATTTCTTGGCATATTATATCTTATAGTATTTCAACATATTACAACATATCAAAAGTCCCTTAGCAATTCAACTTCAGCAATATCTTGGCATCATGTTTGCCAAGTTTGACATGAATCTGATGAACCGTCTAGGAGGAGTACGTTAAAAATGACCATGTGTAATTTCACTCCAAATGGCCTCATGACATCATTCCAAAGTGCTACCCATTCATTTCAATGGGAAATGGAAAAAGGGGCCAAAAGTCTGTGGCTGAGTAGCGATGACTGATGTGTGTATCAAATTTCATGAGTTTTGGTGCATGGGAAATGCCTCAAACAAGGTCACACGCAGCAGAATAATAATAATAATAATAATAATAATAATCCTTCGAAAAACAATAGGGTCTCGCACCGAACGGTGCTCGGGCCCTAATAATAATAACCCTTCGAAAACAATAGGGTCTCGCACCGAACAGTGCTCGGGCCCTAATTAGCACATCAAGTTACCACGTCTTAATTTTAGAAAATTATTTTGCCACATTCTGCCACACTGGTTTTCAGAGAAACGACAAAACTACAGCAGGCTCAGAAGGCATAAAGAATGCAGACCGACAAGCAAAGTAGTGATTAACAGGAATTTCTGCAGTGACAAACATTTATTGTAATTAAGATTAGTTTAAAATGGTATTGCATATACACAATATGGCCAAAAGTATGTGGACAACTGACCATCACACCCATTCCAAAACCACACAGTCTATCCCACTTTTCATCTACTCCATGTCATTAGACCACTGGTGTATTGGTTGTGCAGGGAGACTGACCTGCAGTGTGGAAAGACAGTGCTGGATGAGACCCTGCAGTCTATAGTACTGCGCCTCCTTCAGTACCTCCTCCAGCTCCCTCTGGTTCTCAGGAAGTGGCACTGTACCATCCCGCAGGAAGTTCAGCACCAGGGAGAAATGCCGGCCACATCTGTCCAACACCACCCAGCCTGGAGACAGAGAAGACACGCCGAGCTGAAACGCCGAGCTAAATCATTGCTGCACAGTGCACAATGGAATAGACATGTTCTTCAGTTGTTCAAGATTGAGGCTAAATACCGAACAGGCCGATAAGTATAATATTTAATTGCAATTAGTTGCCAATACGAGTCACAATAAAGCAAGTTTAAAAATGACTCCAGTTCGCCTTTAAATGTGGCTTGTCTCAGTGTGATTCAGTTGAAAGTATTAGCGCACAAAATCTGTCTCCGATGTTTCTAATATTAAAGTTGTAAGATATGTGAATGAAACAAAAACAAGAAGACTGCGTTTCTCTCACAACCCCATTTGTAAATCCAGCTACCTCTACTTTGGGAATCCCTGCTTCAAACTTAAGTACATAATAAATCATTATCTTTTTTTTTTTAAACAAAACCCTGCTGCCATGCCAGTAAAAGAAAACCAGATCAGCATCACGTTACAAAACTGTATATTGTTATAACAAGAAAAGCTTCTTATTATATAGGTGATAAGTTCTCATTATCTCTAGCCGCTTTATCCTGTTCTACAGGGTTGCAGGCAAGCTGGAGCCTATCCCAGCTGACTACGGGCGAAAGGCGGGGTACACCCTGGACAAGTCGCCAGGTCATCACAGGGCTGACACATAGACACAGACAACCATTCACACTCACATTCACACCTACGCTCAATTTAGAGTCACCAGTTAACCTAACCTGCATGTCTTTGGACTGTGGGGGAAACCGGAGCACTTGGAGGAAACCCACATGGACACGGGGAGAACATGCAAACTCTGCACAGAAAGGCCCTCGCCGGCCACGGAGCTCGAACCTGGACCTTCTTGCTGTGAGGCGACAGCGCCAACCACTACACCACCGTGCCACCCCGGTGATAAGTTTATATGAAGAGCTCTTTTCCAAAACTCGATAAACACCAAATAAAAAAAAAAAAAACGAGTTTGTTGCACTATCCTGCTGTGTACCGAGCCTATTCACTGCTCCATTAATGTTTCATGCCAAATCGCTATATTTCCTTGTTTATATGTGCTGCAAATTGTAGTTTCTCTCCAAAACGCGATAGGCCCTGCACCTGTTTTTTGTCCTGAGTGCGACATTTCCTCTAGACCAATCAGAGTTCGGTCAGCGTTCTACACTATCCCACATGGCGGCGCCCTGAAGCGAGGAGAAGAACCTGTGAGACCTACACCAGGTGGTAGAAGGTGTTGTTTAAACAAAGATAACCATGAATGAGAGCAAACAAAGAAAATTCGCTATTCTGGTGGCAGGCTGATTATTGTTATTTAATTAGTGGTTTTGTCATGCTATTTAAGGTGGCACTTTGAATGGATTGCATTTTAAAAAAATTTAACTAACTGGCCATTTGTTATTTAGTTAGTTGGTTGTTTTCTGTGGTGGACAGTCTTAAAACGTAAGATTAACCATAAATGAATGAATGTTAAATGTTTTATATAACTTATTTGATTTTTATTATAAATTGTATGATCAAAGTTCCTGATATTATATATCTACAGCATGTCCTCTTGTTTTAAAAACAGAAAGACAGAAAAAAATATGAGTGGATTTATAGCGTTTTGAAAAAATATAAAATAAACTTTGGATTTATAATCAATAACATTGTTATTTAACATTGTTATTTATTGTTAACATTTGATTGTCAATAACAATCAAAATGGATTGGAAAAGAGCTCTACATGTGTCATCATGTTAAAGGAACAGTTTGTCAATTACTGTTGAAAATGTTCAGACTGAACCAACTATCTATTATAACAGGATAAATGAAATATTTGCAAAATTTATGGGTCTGGGTAAATAAATGTCATGTTTCTGAAAACAATCAAAATGGATTGGAAAAGAGCTCTACATATGTCATCATGTTAAAGGAACAGTCCACCGTACTTCCATAATGAAATATGCTCTTATCTGAATTGAGACGAGCTGCTCCGTACCTCTCCGAGCTTTGCGCGACCTCCCAGTCAGTCAGACGCGCTGTCACTCCTGTTAGCAATGTAGCTAGGCTCAGCATGGCCAATGGTATTTTTTGGGGCTGTAGTTAGATGCGACCAAACTCTTCCGCGTTTTTCCTGTTTACATAGGTTTATATGACCAGTGATATGAAACAAGTTCAGTTACACAAATTGAAACGTAGTGATTTTCTATGCTATGGAAAGTCCGCGCGCAGAAGGTGTTAGTACGCCTGTCATTATAGTGTGGACTTTCCATAGCGTAGAAAATCGCTACGTTTCAATTTGTGTAACTGAACTTGTTTCATATCACTGGTCATATAAACCTATGTAAACAGGAAAAACGCAGAAGAGTTTGGTCGCATCTAACTACAGCCCCAAAAAATACCATTGGCCATACTGAGCCTAGCTACATTGCTAACAGGAGTGACAGCGCGTCTGACTGCATCTGACTGACTGGGAGGTCGCGCAAAGCTCGGAGAGGTACGGAGCAGCTCGTCTCAATTCAGATAAGAGCATATTTCATTATGGAAGTACGGTGGACTGTTCCTTTAATATGTGGAAAACAGCTTGTTGACAAACTTTTCACGTTAAACATGATACTGGTTTGTTTTTCTGACATCGCAGCAATACATTACTATTAACACACACCTTCTGAATCGATGGTCACCTCCACGCTGCCATCACATATCCTCCTGAGCAGGCTGTCCTCTTTACTGAGGGTCTGGACTGTCGTGTAATGCAGGGATCCGCCGACGTTCAGCTTCACATACTTACTGCCAGCCAGACCCGGTCCTGCCTTCTTTTCTACGCCATGGCTGGGGGACGGAGGGGTACAGTTGGGCTCCGGCACCACGTCCCCACCAGAAGCTTCAGCAGACATCAGGAAAATGCAGTACAATCGTTGTAACGTACTGCCTACAGATGAAACATATACATACGATCAGACAAAGTACCATGAAAATCAACTCGACTCCAGTTTAAACCAAACCCTCAGCCAATAACAACTTCGTAAGGCAGGCAATAAAGTGAAGTTACTCATCACCACCATGCCAGGGATCATAAATAAGACGCAGAGAAGACGTCACAGCCCCGGATAAGACCGCAATAAATACTTACATCGCCTGACTCACTCTGGTGCTATTCTTAGTAAGCAGACAGATGTATAAAACCTACGACAACCCGGGATACAACACAGACAAGCCCTTTGGAGTTAGGGCCATTGGTTAGCTAGCTATTCATCACATTTTATCATTTAATATTTGATCATTTAATACCTCTTTCCTCTCTAAAAAGGAATTAGGTCAGTCAGTACAGATGGCTAGACAGTCACAGACCTCACTAACCAACTAGCTAGCTAGCTAATCCCAGGAAGAACTACAGTATTATTAAAAACAAATAAACTATTATTTCATCGTTTCTTCATGAGTCCAGCTAGCTATAATAATTCAGCAACCCGTTCCGGAAATACACAACATGAGAAATAAACAACGACACCTTAATTATCTAACCAACACAGTGCAGTAACTCCTCCCTAGCTAGCATGCTAGCTTACTTTCAATCTGTGGCTAAATGTTGACTATTAATGGATGTCATGGCAGAATACCAAGCTACCGTACCTGAACAAGCACCCTGGAGCACAATTTGAAAATAGAGGGCTTACATTAATTTTTAAAATTTAAAAATATATATATTTACAAAACTGTTGTTTTCAATTTTATTTTCCGTCAGCGTTTATCCACAAACCGCTTCCTCTTGAGTACGCTCCGTTGGGCAAGAGACTCTGCAACCGATTGGGCAAAACACACGTCCGTCACTTTCTCTAATCCCGCCTCTCCCCATATATCACGCGCGAGAGCTGCGTACAAAGCATCACACTAGCGTACTGAATAGCATGCCAAAATAGTACGTGTAGGAGCGATAGAAACATTGCCCTGCGTACTTATTAGACATACTTTTAAGTAGGTTAGTACGCAGATTGGGCGTAGCCTGTATCTTGCACGTGCATGCCAGGGGAGCCTGATTTCAACCAATCACGGGAGCCGATTTAAACAGGTCACTTTTGTTTTGGTTCTGCAAAACGGAGAAGGTTAAAGCTTAAATAATATACTGGTTTGGGAAATTTTAAGCAGTATTTAATTAAGTTTGAGTCTTGTAACCAGTAAAATAGCCTCATCTAATGATCTGCCGCACAATTTCAGTTATATGTAGTTTCTGTATTTTATAACCATATGGATAATAAGGATCGTGTGTGAAAGGTATCCATTCTTATTGTTAATTTTATATTTATACACTACCGTTCAAAAGTTTGGGGTCACTTTGAAATTTCTTTATTTTTGAAAGAAAAGCACTGTTCTTTTCAATGAAGATCACTTTAAACTAATCAGAAATCCACTCTATACATTGCTAATGTGGTAAATGACTATTCTAGCTGCAAATGTGTGGTTTTTGGTGCAATATCTCCATAGGTGTATAGAGGCCCATTTCCAGCAACTCTCACTCCAGTGTTCTAATGGTACAATGTGTTTGCTCATTGCCTCAGAAGGCTAATGGATGATTAGAAAACCCTTGTACAATCATGTTAGCACAGCTGAAAACAGTTGAGCTCTTTAGAGAAGCTATAAAACTGACCTTCCTTTGAGCAGATTGAGTTTCTGGAGCATCACATTTGTGGGGTCGATTAAATGCTCAAAATGGCCAGAAAAATGTTTTGAGTATATTTTATATTCATTTTACAACTTATGGTGGTAAATAAAAGTGTGACTTTTCATGGAAAACACAAAATTGTCTAGATGACCCCAAACTTTTGAACGGTTGTGTGTGTGTGTATATATATATATATACATACGGTGGTGTAGTGGTTAGCGCTGTCGCCTCACAGCAAGAAGGTCCGGGTTCGAGCCCTGTGGCCGGCGAGGGCCTTTCTGTGCGGAGTTTGCATGTCTCCCCGTGTCCGCGTGGGTTTCCTCCGGGTGCTCCGGTTTCCCCCACAGTCCAAAGACATGCAGGTTAGGTTAACTGGTGACTCTAAATTGACCGTAGGTGTGAATGTGAGTGTGAATGGTCGTCTGTGTCTATGTGTCAGCCCTGTGATGACCTGGCGACTTGTCCAGGGTGTACCCCGCCTTTCGCCCGTAGTCAGCTGGGATAGGCTCCAGCTTGCCTGAGATATATATATATATATATATATATATATATATATATATATATATATATGAGAGAGAGAGAGTAAGTCAAAAAGTTCTAATATGTCATAATTTCGAAAGGGAATAGAAGTTTTTTTTTTTTTAGTTCTGTCTTAGAACTTTTTGACTTACCCTTGTGTGTGTGTACATGTATATAAGATAGATGTACACACATGAGTGTAAGTCAGAAAGTTCTAAGACAGATGTTATCATTTCAAAAGGAATTCAAAAAAGAAAGACAAAGAAGGAATTCTCTGATGGAAACATCACTTGCAGACGTGTTTATATTTAAATGGAGGATATATAGAGAAATAACTTTATTTTCCTAAATAAATATTTTTTCATTTGTCTTGGAACTTTTTGACTTACCCTTGTGTGTGTGTATTTCTCTCTCTCTCTCTCTATAAGCTGGAGCCTATCCCAGCTGACTACGGGCGAAAGGTGGGGTACACCCTGGACAAGTCGCCAGGTCATCACAGGGCTGACACATAGACACAGACAACCATTCACACCTATGGTCAATTTAGAGTCACCAGTTAACCTAACCTGTATGTCTTTGGACTGTGGGGGAAACCGGAGCACCCAGAGGAAACCCATGCGGACACGGGGAGAACATGCAAACTCCACACAAAAAGGCCCTCGCCGGCCACGTGGCTCGAACCCAGACCTTCCTGCTGTGAGGTGACAGCGCTAACCGCTACACCACCGTGCCGCAAGTCAAAAAGTTCTAAGACAGATGTTATCATTTCAAAAGGAATACATGTGCAGTTTTTATATTTTATAATCATATAGATAATATATCTCATCTCATTATCTGTAGCTGCTTTATCCTGTCCTACAGAGTCGCAGGCAAGCTGGAGCCTATCCCAGCTGACTACGGGCGAAAGGCGGGGTACACCCTGGACAAGTTGCCAGGTCATCACAGGGCTGACACATAGACACAGACAACCATTCACACTCACATTCACACCTACGCTCAATTTAGAGTCACCAGTTAACCTAACCTGCATGTCTTTGGACTGTGGGGGAAACCGGAGCACCCGGAGGAAACCCACACGGACACGGGGAGAACATGCAAACTCTGCACAGAAAGGCCCTTGCCGGCCACGGGGCTCGAACCCGGACCTTCTTGCTGTGAGGCAACAGCGCTAACCACTACACCACCGTGCCGCCCCCTGGATTTTATATATATATATATTTATATATATATATATATATATATATATATATATATATATATATATATATATATATATATATATAAAAGATGGATCACTCACTTTCAGTAAGAGCTTTATCCTGTTTAGGGTGGCTGTGGATCTGGAGCCTTTCTGGGAATACTGGGTGAGGGCCACAAATTTGCTATTGCTGGGTTTCAGTCATGTGACTTTTCTTAGCAGTTTTACTAGAAGTGAAATAGCTGGTGGTCTAAACAGCTGCCGTAGTGCAAACAACTAGCGATAACTTATCAGAGTGCTCGTAATCTAGAAGCCACTGCTTGCTTTAGATATATTCAGAAGATTGTTGTGTGCAATGGAATCGACCCGTACAGTCTGGGAAAGAAGGATTTGTCATACGATCTCGAAAACTACCCTTCAGTCGAGTTCCTCGACATCTCGAACTATCTGGTGTTGCAGACATCCTTCTACACCGCAAAACAGATGAAAGCGTGGAAGAGTATGGAGGCTTACAACTTTTTTGTATGTGGCTGGGTAAAGGACCTCGCTATCAAGTTGCTGCCGAATGAATCCTGTATTGTTTTTGCCCGTGTGAGTATGGTTTTTTTTTCAGCTTTTCGTTTGCGTCTTTACAATGAAGCGCTGCAAGTTGAAGTGTAAACAAACAGTTCACTTGATTCTCACTTGTGTTGGCTCTTATCTCTCAGGTAAATCATTCACAAAGATCATCAGAAACCCCTTTAAAGACCTGGATCTTAGTTAAACAAGACAGAGAAGTGATCACGGCGCATTGTAACTGTATGGCTGGGTAAGAATTTTGAAGCGACCTTCACGCATATGGACTTTGTGAGGAGTAAACAAAGAAACAGCTGGGGACTTTAGAGCTTTGTGACTAAAAAAAAAAGTACTGTAAAATAATGACATATAGCAAGAAAAGTACTTGGAAAACACTAAGGCCAAAGCCGAGAGGGAAATACAAACCTTTCACCAAGTGATCACTGCAAACTCGAGCATGCTTCGACTCGGCTCCCTTCGATTTCAGTGAGAGGTTCAAAAGCCACCTTTCTCGACGTCTTTTTGTGAAACTCTGTGTTCGTTCACTCTTTTTTATTAGTTCACGGGGAACCCTGAAGAAACTTTTATCAGTTTCACGGTTTGATCGATTCGAACAACCTAAAACAATGCAAGCATAGGGCATTTTTCATGCAAGCAATGCACCTTCTCCGTACAAACGCTTTGTCAACTGAGCTTTGATAGACCACCAGCTGAAGTTTTGAATAATTAATGAGGCAGATGTGATGTCACGTGAGACCCAGCAATTGCAGGGTGGGAGAAGAAATCTACTGAATATTCATGACGAAAGTGCTACCTGATTAGACAGTGAACGGCTTTTATTTCACTTCGTTGTTTTGATGACAAAAAAAATCAACATCCAAATTAGGTGTCCTTTACTAGCACGAACCCAAATCCTAAACTTATTGCCATGTATGTATTCTCTGACCTGGGGTTCCCAAGTCAAAACGCGTTGAAACATTCACCTGCCAATCAGGTAGCATTTTCCTAATGAATATTCATGAGACCCCACCTTGCATAAATGAAATTTCCGAGGACACCAGTCCACCCAGGTCACAATGCACACCAAGGGGCAATTTATCCTAGCCAATCCACCAAATTATACACTACCGTTCAAAAGTTTGGAGTCACCCAGACAATTTTGTGTTTTCCATGAAAAGTCACACTTTTATTTACCACCATAAGTTGTAAAATGAATAGAAAATATAGTCAAGACATTTTTCTGGCCATTTTGAGCATTTAATCGACCCCACAAATGTGATGCTCCAGAAACTCAATCTGCTCAAAGGAAGGTCAGTTTTATAGCTTCTCTAAAGAGCTCAACTGTTTTCAGCTGTGCTAACATGATTGTACAAGGGTTTTCTAATCATCCATTAGCCTTCTGAGGCAATGAGCAAACACATTGTACCATTAGAACACTGGAGTGAGAGTTGCTGGAAATGGGCCTCTATACACCTATGGAGATATTGCACCAAAAACCAGACATTTGCAGCTAGAATAGTCATTTACCACATTAGCAATGTATAGAGTGGATTTCTGATTAGTTTAAAGTGATCTTCATTGAAAAGAACAGTGCTTTTCTTTCAAAAATAAGGAAATTTCAAAGTGACCCCAAACTTTTGAATGGTAGTGTATTGCCACTTTTCCACTACCAACGCGGCTGAGTTGGGCTGAGCCGTGCCGTGCTGAGTTGGGCTGAGTCGAGCTGAGCGGGGCTGTTGGAGTTGCATTTTGACTACAACCGCACTGAACCGTGCTGGCTGGAAGTGGGTGGACACATTAGGTGGAGTTAGCGAAAGTGGGTGGACGTCACGTGATGTCGCTAGGCGGTGCAAACAGTGACATCAGTGACCTTTTAAGCGGTAGTCTCACGACCCGGATAGTAAACAATAAACATGGAGTCGTTAGTGTTGCTGGTCTTGGTGCTGTGGCTTGTTGTCACCGACAACGCCAACAGATACTGGCAAGAGCGTATAGATGAGGCGAGGCGCATAAGGCTTCAGAAAGTCTCCTAATTCGTAATTATTATTCTTCCGGGTTTACGGTGTTTACAGATCCCAGCGTGCTCGCGGGGCGTGTGTGGGCATGTGAGGACACTCCTCCTCACCAATCAGTGCACAGGGGAGTGTCTCCTCACGCCCCTAGCCCCACTCGGCTCGGTTTGGCTCGCTTCAGCCCTTCTCCAAAACCGTGCGAGTTTTGGGGGCTGAGTAGGGCTGAAGCGAGCTGAGTCGTGCTGTTGTGAGGTAGTCGAAACGCGAGCCGTGTCGGGCTGAAGCGAGCTGAAGTGAGCTGAAAAAGGGTAGTGGAAAAGGGCCATATGTGTTTGAGAGGTATAAGGAAACCAAGAAACCTGCTGAAAACCCCGCAAATACAGGGCGAACATGCATAGAAATATTTTGAAAACTAGCATAAATATGATTATGGGATAAAATTCCACTCCTCCCAGTTTTATACAGTAAACAGTGCTTTGCCTGCTTTCCATCTGAGTAAATTATTATGTAGTTCGTTCATTTACCTCAGCAAACACACACTTCATACAATGTTCGAAATGTTATATAGTATATTTTATGCGTATGACCATGGCCATTCATGATCTCTTGGTGACAAAAGTAAGACAAGCCATCACCATCCAACAGACCTTTTATTTATTCTTAAATTTTAGCAAATAAATTATGCCTTCATGACAATATATTATGCTGATTAATAAATAATATGAACAATTGAATATTAGTAATACTTCAATGCAACAGAGTCCACAGATAGACTCCAAGTATGGCACAGTGGAAGAGACAAAACTCACCGCTTAATAGTAACAACAAACCATGATTCAATCGAAAAAATAACATTATAAAAAGCAGTTCGGTTTGATACTGCATCACAGCAAGCAGCTGATTTTTTTTTTCCATATTTTTTTTGTCAACATAGTGCATATGCAACAACATCAACTCTGATAAACAATGATATTAAGGATAATTGTTTGAATGAATCCTAAGCTGAAGCAATAAAATATACAATCGTTGCGTGCCCTAAGCATGAAAGACATTCCATCTCTTTAATCCCATAGTCATTCAACATTAAGCAGAAAGAGAATTTTAAGAAACAGCAAAGAACATTATGAAACGCTGGCATTATTGGTCATTATTACATTATAAATGTAGGAAATACTATGGCAACCTGTGAAACATGTTTCTGACGTCACATTATGGGATGTCATTATTTTGGCACTGGATCAGGTTCGTATACATAAGTATTGTATACATAATATTCAATCAAAATATTTACATTCAATATATTGTGTATGTGTGTGTGCACAGAGGAGTATGAGTATAGTGGTGTCATGTTTTTGTTCATGTGTTATGTGTGTTTGTGTGTGCTCCTGTCGTTTATATGATTCACTCCCCATGTGAAAAAGTTCGCTCTTTCTCCCCCCCCCAGTTGCTGACTCACCCTTAGCCTCATACCGTACTCTTTCGAGCCTCGTTCTCACCATGTCACTACCTTGAGCTCTTTTAAGTCCCTAAGGCACCGACCTAAACATTATAAAACATATCTGATAGTGAGAAACCACAAGCTCACGCTTAACCCTTTTAAATCCTTACCATTCTCTTCTCTCTAACACACACTCGCGCACGCACACACAAACACACACTGACACCAACACACACACTTACATGAGTCAGCAACGAGCAAGAGAGATACTGAAAATAGACTGAAAAAGAAAGGAAAGGTATATTTCTTAAAGGACTTTCATCTTCATTTTCTTTCCATCCTTAATTTTGGATTTCTCTCTTCGATGTTCCTTCAGATGGACACCTCATACTCCCTTGTGTCCTACAGAGAAACAGAACACCCGTAAAAACCACATGATTGCTTCAGGCGGAGGAAATTACACAGAAAATCGAAAGCATTAGGAGGTTTGGAAAATGCCCCATGTACAACAATTTTAGTGGCAAACACCAGTACCAGTCAAAAATTTGGACATGCCTTCTAATTCAATGGTTTTTTTTCTTTATTTTTTTTAAATTAAAAGACACTTCATGTCTTAAAGTAATGATGGATGTTGTTTCTCTTTACTTACAGTGGTGCTTGAAAGTTTGTGAACCCTTTAGAATTTTCGATATTTCTGCATAAATATGACCTAAAACATCAGATTTTCACACAAGTCTGAAAAGTAGATAAAGAGAACCCAGTTAAACAAATGAGGCAAAAATATTATACTTGATCATTTATTTGTTGAGGAAAATGATCCAATATTACATATCTGTGAGTGGGAAAAGTATGTGAACCTCTAGGATTAGCACTTAATTTGAAGGTGAAATTAGAGTCAGGTGTTTTCAATCAATGGGATGACACTCAGATGTGAGTGGGCACCCTGTTTTATTTAAAGAACAGGGATCTATCAAAGTCTGATCTTCACAACACATGTTTGTGGAAGTGAATCATGGCACGAACAAAGGAGATTTCTGAGGACCTCAGAAAAAGCGTTGTTGATGCTCACCAGGCTGGAAAAGGTTACAAAACCATCTCTAAAGAGTTTGGACTCCACCAATCCACAGTCAGACAGATTGTGTACAAATGGAGGACATTCAAGACCATTGTTACCCTCCCCAGGAGTAGTCGACCAACAAAGATCACTTCAAGAGCAAGGCGTGTAATAGTCAGCGAGGTCACAAAGGGCTTCAGGGTAACTTCTAAGCAACTGAAGGCCTCTCTCACATTGGCTAATTTTAATGTTCATGAGTCCACCATCAGGAGAACACTGAACAACAATGGTGTGCATGGCAGGGTTGCAAGGAGAAAGCCACTGCTCTCCAAAAAGAACATTGCTGCTCATCTGCAGTTTGCTAAAGATTATGTGGACAAGCCAGAAGGCTATTGGAAAAATGTTTTGTGGATGGATGAGACCAAAATAGAACTTTTTGGTTTAAATGAGAAGCGTTATGTTTGAAGAAAGGAAAACACTGCATTCCAGCATAAGAACCTTATCCCATCTGTGAAACATGGTGGTGATAGTATCGTGGTTTGGGCCTGTTTTGCTGCATCTGGGCCAGGACAGCTTGCCATCATTGATGGAACAATGAATTCTGAATTATACCAGCAAATTCTAAAGGAAAATGTCAGGACATCTGTCCATGAACTGAATCTCAAGAAAAGGTGGGTCATGCAGCAAGACAACGACCCTAAGCACACAAGTCGTTCTACCAAAGAATGGCTAAAGAAGAAGAAAGTTAATGTTTTGGAATGGCCAAGTCAAAGTCCTGACCTTAATACAATCGAAATGTTGTGGAAGAACCTGAAGCGAGCAGTTCATGTGAGGAAATCCACCAACATCCCAGAGTTGAAGCTGTTCTGTACGGAGGAATGGGCTAAAATTCCTCCAAGCCGGTGTGCAGGACTGATCAACAGTTACCGGAAACGTTTAGTTGCAGTTATTGCTGCACAAAGGGGTCACACTAGATACTGAAAGCAAAGGTTCACATACTTTTACCACTCACAGATATGTAATATTGGATCATTTTCTTCAATAAATAAATGACCGAGTATAATATTTTTGTCTCATTTGTTTAACTGGGTTCTCTTTATCTACTTTTAGGACTTGTGTGAAAATCTGATGATGTTTTTGGTCGTATTTATGCAGAAATACAGAAAATTCTAAAGCATTCACAAACTTTCAAGCACCACTATAGTTGAGCGGTTCTTGACATAATATCGTGGTGTAGTGTTTAGCACTGTCGCCTCACAGCAAGAAGGTTTTGGGTTCGAGCCCAGTAGCCGAGCGGGGCCTTTCTGTGCGGAGTTTGCATGTTCTTCCCGTGTCCGCGTGGGTTTCCTCCGGGTGTCCCGGTTTCCCCCACAGTCCAAAGGCAAGCAGGTTAGGTTAACTGGTGACTCTAAATTGACCGTAGGTGTGAATGTGAGTGTGAATGGTTGTCTGTGTCTATGTGTCAGCCCTGCGATAACCTGGCAACTTGTCCAGGGTGTACCCCGCCTTTCGCCTGTAGTCAGCTGGGATAGGCTCCAGCTTGCCTGCAACCCTGTAGAACGGGATAAGCGGCTACAGATAATGGATGGATGTTATTTCATACTTTTGACGTCTACAGTGTAGTCAAAATACAGAAAAACCTATGAATGAGTAGGGGTGTAAAAACTTTTGACTGGTACTGTAGGTCAGAAAGAAAGACATTTAACATGCATTCAAACACAATTAAAACAAAGCTTGACTCCTTACTTATGATTTTATTCACTATGAAGAGAAAAAGTACCTAAAGAAGGTGTTTTTTTCCTGAAAACGCTAGCTAGCTTAGTCTAGTAAAAGAACTGTTTTAATTAACTAATTTTGCATTTTATGACTCTAGCTATCCACTAACATTAGCTGGTTTATCTAACTACAAGGTAGCCACTCCATTGCTATCTAGTAACTTCTAGCAGGGTTGATTACTCGTTTATAGCAAAACTTTTGTGCCAATTAACCCCACCCTCCATAAATGTTGCAGATATCACACTCAGCTTTAAAAGGGTACTACACATTGTTTTTAGAGCTGTAAACTAAATTATGTAACTGTAGTGTGATCAAACACATCAATGCTGGTGTTAATATTGACAAAATTACCAACTTTATAAAAATCACTAATACCCTGTCCACACTAGGGATTTTGTACCGATACGAAACTCCTTTCGTACCGCAACACCTGTCCACACTAGCAACTATACCGGTACTGTAGCGGTATAACTGTATCAGTACGAAACCTACAAATGTATGGGTTTCGTACTGGTACAGTATCGGTACTGTAGCGCTTCGCTGTAGTGTGGACAGATGAAGCAGTTCTGTATCGATACAAATGTAATGCGCATGCGCAATGAACCATTCCTACTTCTTCCGGCAATACGCACGTGCTTTCCAGCTGTAAATAAAATGTCAAAATGGCTCAAAACGACCGTGGAGCTACATGGAGCAAAGAAAGGGGGAAAAAGGAGGGAGGAAGAGGGGAAAAGGGAGGGGAAGAGAAGGGAAGAGGGAGAAAGTGAGGGGGGAGAAAGGGAGATTCGTTTTCTTTGTTTCTTTCTCAACTGCCTCGCGCGTTTTATATGATTCGACTGAATAAATGACCACCAGAAATACAGACTGTACGTTGACAACAAAAAGCACACACACGTTGTTTCATCCGCCATATTCTCAGAAGGAAGTTACTCGGTAACCATGGAAACATTTCGCGCACGCGCATTTCAACTACCGTGAAAGAAAACCACAAACATTTCTCACTAGTGTGGACAGATGCACTAAGCTGTACCGGTATACTTTGTATCGATACAGTTATACCACTTTCGTACCGGTATAAGTGTGAACACAGCATAAGTTATGCATTGCAAATGGCTCAAAATGGCATCTGCTGGTTACAATCATCCTGAACCTTGCAAGGCCAATGCTCACATAGAGTCAACCATCTGGTACTTCTCTATGCCATGAAATGGTTCTTCAAATAAAGAATGTTAAACTGACACAGGTCGATGTATTAAAAAGATGAATAATACCCTATGGAGCTAGAATAACCCCTAGGTACTTGAATCACATGCTGTTTTGCCTGCTGCCTCATGCCTGTGAAGGAGAATGAGCTGGAAAACCACAGCGCGCTAATGTTACCACTTGGGTACGGAAATTACTGAAGTTTATCCTCATTATAATGAGCGAGGTTGCAACAAACATGGCAGAACCGGTGGACACAGAAGTGAGCACTCAAGAGCCTTCAAGCTCACAGGTGCGTTTAGATTTGGAATATTTTTTCCCCACTCTTTTCTGGCGGGTTTTGCCTCTAATTCCTTAAAATCATCACTTTTTGTCTCTATTTAGGAGTCTTCGTTCGATCTGGGTGATTCGCCATGTTTGCTGTGACTCCACAGTCGCGACCTCTGACCCGCGCATGACCTCATGTGACTTTTCCAAACTGGCTGCCGAGCGGTTTGTAAACAGACTAACACGTGGTTAGGATGCCCCACATTAGGAAATAAAATGTATTGAAACAAGATGATGCATACCAGCTATGGGTATGGGTATCGGCTCAAACAATTCAGAAAGGGGAGTGGATTAAATGATTCCTGAATCAGCACATCGACCTGTGTCAATTTAACTCCCTCTAACCCACTTCCCCCATCCTGCCCTTGACAGAGTCTGAAATTTTCAAATATATACTGATCGAGACTCATTATTCACGAGTTTATGCCCACCCCTTCCTCAGCCCCTCCCTCCCTTTCTCAGTCCATTGTTCCCTTTTATTTTTTCACGTTTTTCAAAATTATGCCTTGGGTGGAGTTAGGCTCAAAACTGGGGTGAAGTTACACTTTAAGGTATCTGAAGCCCCTTTCACATATGAAATCTGTTATTGTATGAGAGGAAAAAAGACATGAAATAGAGAACCAAATTTTAATTTCCACTCAGTCTTCCATAATGAAAAAGTAATGGATATCGTGTATTCCCAACTAACTGTATTTAATGGAATGCTCCGGAACGCAAACCTCCGCATTGAATTTCTAAACTAAAATAGCATGGATTTGATAAACTGGTCTCCTAACGAAATTGACACAGTTTCTGGGTTCGGGGGAACCCACCTGTCCTGCCGGAACATCTGTGGAGGACATTGGAGATATCTACCTATTCGGAACCATGATTACCAGACTTTTGCTGATTGGATTAGGCATTGCCCTGGTATATCGAGGAAATCAGACAACGGTGACAGCTGTTCAAAGCCCCACAAAGCTGCCCGATATGATTGAAGTGGTGGGCAAAGCTGTCGGCACTCAGACTGTGGCTATAGAACTTGAACCACAACATGGTTGTCATCTGGGAGACGCTTTCAGCTTTGCAAGGAATAAGTATTTCGGAGACCAAATGGAATTGAATTGAACAGAAATGGACAGGTATGGACGAAATGGACAGATATGGGTGAATGGTGTGGACGTGTAAAGACTGCGTCTGTTCGAAAGACCAAACAAACAATCTCTATCTTATCGACATTCGGCTCCCTGAACAGCACCGGCCTCGATCAAGGCTGTTGCTGGGAAAACATTTCCCCCAGAAGGTCACTGCTGGGAGATACTCTCACATTCTTCGCATTCCTTCCCCAATTTTCTGCGGTCGCCGTTTTTCACCCCCAGTGTGACAAGCGGGTGCGTGACCAGCGCCGCTTGCATGGCTGCACGAGCGGACGGCTGCTTGCTTGCGCTGGGTTGCCTCTACCTCCTCCCCTCCCCTCCTACCCCCTTACCCCTTCCCCCCACCCCTGATTGCCCCCTCCTTCCCCCCTTTCCCCCCCCTCAAGTCCCATGTTTTAAAGTGTACTTGTGTTATTGTGTGCTTGTGCGGAGGTTTTTAAATGCTCCCACACTGTACTCCTGATAGGAGCATAGTGGGGGGGGGGGGGTCGTCTTTTTTTCCTCATCTTTCCTCATGTTAAGACTGTGTTTCTTTTTCTTTTATCCCTGTCTTCCTGTCCTGTTCCCCCTCTGTAAGGACAGGTTGATGGTCAATTTCACTGGTAACAGTGACAATAAAGGGTTCATTCATTCATGTATGAACCATGCAAGACTGGATATGACATATAATTTACAAGGTGGCAAGTCCATTGTTGTGTAAACCCCAAGCTGAAACATTAGCTAGTTAGCAACATGGCATGAGTGGAACTGCATCACATCTCTGCTGAAAGTTCTGTTCCTGTTTCTGAACATTTGTTTTGTTCAGATTTTGTTCAGATTGTTATTTTTGCTTATGTATGCTGAGGTTTTCTTTGCTAGTTGTTTTGACTTTGCTGCCAGTTTCTTTACATTGAGGCAGTATGACTAATTCTGTCACAATATCATCATTTATGTCACCGCCAGCAATGTCACGACTGGTCACAACAAGTAAATCTGATCTTTCTAATTCCTACTGGAGCCATAACAAAAGATTTCCATAAATGATAATCGGTCACCAAGGGATAGATTAATGTTTCGACTTTGCCGTTTTGCTCCCATTCCTACAGGACACCCTTCCTGCATATTAATGTAATGTACAGTTTTCGGTGTGAGTGGGAATGGGGTATTACATGGCACTGATTAGCATGTGATAATAATTAAACTCATGGAACATTGTTGTATCTCAGTGAGACAACACATCTTGATAAAAATATAAGTGTTTTAATTTTAGTAAAACGTAATTGATAAAAAAAATATTCTGATGTGTTTCATTGTTTGGTTCCTCAAGCTGATTTCCATGCTAAAATCACTCCCTCTGCATCATGAAAGCAGCATGAGTGCATTTTTCTGTCATAGAACATCAGCTGACCTCGTAATCTCATTCTCTGCAGTAAGCGTTTGTGTAATGTTCACTCAGTTCTGTTCATTGAATTTTTCCTGCAGTGCTTCTGTTGATTGGATTGGATTAGATTAGATTTGATGGACTTGTCTTACCCCTGCTTCATGCAGTGGGTTATTAAAGTCAGATTCCACCGTGATGGGACTGTAGGAGTGGGTGTGTGAGAGGGACTTCCAACACCACCCAGCCTGGAGACAGAGAGGACACGCCGAGCTGAAACTCCGAGCTAAGTCATTGCTGCACAGTGCACAATGGAATAGACATGTTCTTTGGTTGTTCAAGATTGAGGCTCAGCAGCTTCAAGCGATCTTCGATCAGGAGCCCTGTTCACATATTAACCAGCGTGAACACAAAGCAAAGCTGCAACTGCAAGAAGATTCGCACAGCAACCGACAGAGACGAGACTTTGGAAGATGAAGTCAATACGCCAACCTTAACTTTTGTAAACAAACTTTTCTTAACGTGTAGTAGTTCTTACAAACGTACGGTTAATTCATGACTGATTTACATTGTTCCTTAATGTGCGTTATCACAAATACACCATTTTGGCTTGCTAATCTTTAGGGTGGAAAGCACAATGGGAGACTGAAAAGGGGGGGGTGGAATCACAAAATTATAAGGGCTTAGTAAATATGGGTAAAAATGGTTATTGGGGGACAACGACACCCAGTCCTTGTGGTTGGCTTAATCTCACACTGAAAACGAGAAAAAATTTAATCTTTAACTCCCAAGCTTTTTTGGCAAACGACCCCAAATGGACATGAATTTTCTACAACCCTAAGACTGACCACCCTAATTTTTTTAAATTACAGATTTTGATCTGTAACATATGAACATTGTAGTATGTTAGTAACATACTGTACCCTAAAGGACTTTAAGAAAATAAACCATGCTTGAATGATGTGATGTAAAGCAGAGGAGCCTGGTTTACACTTGACGCATGATTTTACATGCGTGTGCAGAAACACCAGCAACACAAGCAGCAATATTCTCACACACACACACAGTTTATGCCCGCCCCCTCCTCAGCCCCTCCCTCCCTTTCTCAGTCCATTGTTCCCTTTTATTTTTTCGCGTTTTTCAAAATTATGCCTTGGGTGGAGTTAGGCTCAAAACTGGGGTGAAGTTACACTTTAAGGTATCTGAAGCCCCTTTCACATATGAAATCCGTTATTGTATGAGAGGAAAAAAAAAAACATGAAATAGAGAACCAATTTTTAATTCCCACTCAGTCTTCCATAATGAAAAAGTAATGGATAGCGTGTATTCCCAACTAACTGTATTTAATGAAATGCTCCGGAACGCAAACCTCCATGAGATGTATGAACCATGCAAGACTGGACATGACATATAATTTACAAGGTGGCAAGTCCATTGTTGTGTAAACCCCAAGCTGAAACATTAGTTAGTTAGCAACATGGCATGAGTGGAGCTGCATCACATCTCTGGTGAAAGTTCTGTTCCTGTTTCTGAACATTTGTTTTGTTCAGATTGTTATTTTTGCTTATGTATGCTGAGGTTTTCTTTGCTAGTTGTTTTGACTTTGCTGCTAGTTGCTTTACATTGAGGCAGTATGACTAATTCTGTCACAATATCATCATTTATGTCACCGCCAGTAATGTCACGACTGGTCACAACAAGTAAATCTGATCTTTCTGATTCCCACTGGAGCCATAACAAAAGATTTCCATAAATGATAATCGGTCACCAAGGGATAGATTAATGTTTCGACTTTGCCGTTTTGCTCCCATTCCTACAGGACACCCTTCCTGCATATTAATGTAATGTACAGTTTTCGGTGTGAGTGGGAATGGGGTATTACATGGCACTGATTAGCATGTGATAATAATTAAACTCATGGAACATTGTTGTATCTCAGTGAGACAATGCATCTTGATAAAAATATAAGTGTTTTAATTTTAGTAAAACGTAATTGATAAAAAAAATATTCTGATGTGTTTCATTGTTTGGTTCCTCAAGCTGATTTCCATGCTAAAATCACTCCCTCTGCATCATGAAAGCAGCATGAGTGCATTTTTCTGTCATAGAACATCAGCTGACCTCGTAATCTCATTCTCTGCAGTAAGCGTTTGTGTAATGTTCATTCAATTCTGTTCATTGAATTTTTCCTGCAGTGCTTCTGTTGATTGGATTGGATTAGATTTGATGGACTTGTCTTACCCCTGCTTCATACAGTGGGTTATTAAAGTCAGATTCCACTGTGATGGGACTGTAGGAGTGGGTGTGTGAGAGGGACTTCCAAAACAGTGGCTTCCACTGCAACCTACACACACTGAGAGAAAGAGAGAGAGAGAAAACAAATCAATTGTAGAATGGCAATTGGGTGCAGTGACTATGAGAGAGATTATTACACAATTACTAGGATTTCCGACATAAACAACTGTATAGAAGGGTGTCATTTCAGTTATATTCTACACAAAATGGATGCCAGGCTCAAGAGACCAGAAGTTTATCTGAGGTTAGCGTTACAAGCCAGAACCTTTAGCTTTGCTATAGTTTATCAATAAATGTAGCAAAGAAACAACTACTTTTACAGAAAAACACAATTTCTCAGACAGGGGAGACCTTTTCTGCAGCCTGTCAGCAAATACATTGGAATAACTTGTTCATATTCTACTAGGTGCTTCATATCCATCCATCCATCATCTGTAGTCACTTATCCTGTTCTACAGGGTCGCAAGCAAGCTGGAGCCTATCCCAGCTGACTATGGGCGAGAGGCAGGGTACACCCTGGACGAGTTACCAGGTCATCGCAGGGCTGACACAGAGGCAAACAACCATTCACACTCACATTCACACCTACGGTCAATTTAGAGTCACCAGTTAACCTAACCTGCATGTCTTTGGACTGTCGGGGAAACCGGAGCACCCGGAGGAAACCCACGCGGACACGGGGAGAACATGCAAACTCCACACAGAAAGGCCCCCATCGACCGCTGGGCTCAAACCCAGAACCTGCTTGCTGTGAGGCGACAGTACTAACCACTGTGCCACCCTGGTGCTTCACATAAAACTCTTAAATATCTGTTAAATACTGTGAAAGGTTTTTTTTTAAATCCAATGACTATATCTTGTTCCAAAAACATATATGAGGTAAGCAAACTATTTAATTAGTGTACTTTATTTTTTTCTAACACACATTTTTAATGTATCTGTTTTGGCATTCCAGTACAGTGATGTGGCCGCTCTGACTGCTTCAGCCATCAGAGTGTCTAGGGAACATTACAGTAGTGGTTTCCCATTGCCTTCTACTGGATTATTATAGAGGTTTTCTCCTCTCAACCATTCACACTCACACCTATGGACAATTTAGAGCCAGCAGTTAACCTAACCTGCATGTCTTTGGACTGTGGGGGAAAACCGGAGCACCCGGAGCAAACCCACACAGACAAGGGGAGAACATACAAACTCCACACAGAAAGGCCCCCATGGATCGCAGGGCTTGAGCCCAGAATCTGCTAGCTGTGAGGCAACACACAACACCACCGTGCTGCCAATGTATCTGCTTACAATCGTGAATTGTGCTATAGCTACTCTGCTGAGTTATAAAAAAAAAACCTCTGTCCTGTGCCAGAATCTGGTCTTCCCAGGCAGTCTCCTGTCCCAGTACTAACCAGCTCTTGAGGTGCATGGGTGCAGCACTGATCTCTGTTTCAGTAGCCCTCAGCCTCTCACCTATTATACAGCTAGGGTTAGAGTGGGGGCTAGTCCTTTGGTAACCACAAGAGTTTGACTCCCTACTCACATCTGTATTGCAGCGTGCCTTGCAGATGGCAGTAGGTACCGTTTTCATGATGGTCTTTGGTGTGACCCGGCCGCAAGTAGAACTTGCAGTCGCCTGGTCAAGAGGCGGACACGCTAACCACTTGGCCAACTCACAGTCCTACTGAGTTACACTGCTGAGTAATTCATGTCAATTTAAAGAAATGAGCAAAATTATCATCTATATATCCTGTACCAATAATATTTCACTTCCTTCTGCATTTGCTAGTCAGGGAATAAGCAAAAAAGATTACTTCCCCCTTCAAGAAACACCACTAGATCCAGGAAGTTCCAGTTAACCTGGAAACAAATCATGAGAGCCTGCGCACTCCTTTAAGAGGTAGGAGAACATAAACTATGAGGTAAGAAAGTAGATATGCTTACAGCAGAAGTATCAATGATTTGATTTTGCCCTTTTGAAAGAAAGGATTACTGAATTCAAAGAAGCATAATTAATCAGTATTTACCAAAGATAACTTTACCCACTTACTTAGTGTAGTACATGTATATTCCAGCAATCAAAAGGATGACCAGGATGATTGGTAGGATGATGGCCAATGCAATGTTCTCACTCAGCATTTGGTGGGAAGCCTCTAATGACTGAGAGACTGAACAGAAGCAAGAGAACAGTGAATAAACAGTGAAAAATACGTTATGCTATTCTATATTATCCTTGCCCTGTCAGTGTTCATACACCGGCTAGCTTAAGTACCACAGATACTTTCTTTTGGTTGATTTCAACATCTTTTTATGGTAGATTTAAGCCAGACCTTATTAATAAAATGTAATAGTGGCTCTGGTTTTAGCATCAGTATTGTAATGAAAGTTGTTGTTTGGCGATTTTACACATCCATCCATTATCTGTAGCTGCTTTATCCTGTTCTGCAGGGTCGCAGGCAAGCTGGAGCCTATCCCAGCTGACTATGGGTAAGAGGCGGGGTACACCCTGGACAAGTCGCCAGATCATCACAGGCACGCCCGGATCACCGCACAGGCTTCATATGGCTTCAGCCTAGGGGCCCCCACGCCCCCCACCTCGCAGGGGGGCCCCCAATAGGTCAAAAGAAAAAAAAAACCTTCATATTCATTGGCTGAAAATGAATATTTACGTAAATAAACGGACGCTGATTGGGTGAGGCAAATCCACCTTCCATATATAAACGTTAGACGTCACGCACGACGTCACTCCACAGTTGAACAGTGAACATGTGTGACAGAAAATACGAGAGCGGTGCTCAAAAGCGCAAGGCGCACTGGCAAAAAGCCCAACGTGACAAAGCTCTATTGAGCAATATACCAAAACTAACAGGGTTTTTTAAACCTAATGAAACCCTACTGGCAAGTGCAAGTCATCATGACACTAGCGTAGCAAACGTTATGTTAGCTGCAGCCAGTACTTAAGAGGTTCAGTTGCCTAAAAGGCCTACAGGCAGTGTTGGGCACGCTACTTTCAAAAAGTAATTAGTTATAGTTACTAGTTACTTTTCCCAAAAAGTAACTGAGTTAGTAACGGAGTTACTTTGTCATAAAAGTAACTAATTACCAGGGAAAGTAATTATTCCGTTACATTTTGTTCCCCCTCAAAAAAAATCAAATTCAATTAGTGTAATCATAATAAAAGTGAATGTTAAATCTGTTTAATGACTGAAATGGACACTTAACAGAACCAATTAGTAATGTTATCTACACTATATTAATATTTTTGTGGGACAATGTGAGATAAGACATCTATCAAATTTAATATATTTTTGTAGTTATTAAAATTGTTACTAATTACTGGCCACTGACGAGGACAAACGCTTTGTTCCTCGACATAATGTGCATTGCACGTAGACATTTTTGCCTTTTATTTCAAGTAATGAAAAGCAATGGCTGTATTTCCAATGTGAAAGCGCAGTGCTGGGCTGACCGCTCGCCATTGCTGTGTCTTCTGATTGAAAGTGTGCGCAGTAGTGCAGTAGGCGGAGCCTACCTACGTATGCTGTCTAAATCTACTCTGATTGGCTTACTATGCTGTTGTCTCGCATCTCCCCGCCCCCCACTAAAGCAGAGTAAAGAAAGGCTGAACGAGCAGCGTGCCAGATGAGAACAGCTTTAATAAAGTAACGCATAGTATTTTATTGTAAGTAACGGGAACGGCGTTATAACGATGTAAAAAGTAATTAGTTAGATTACTCGTTACTAAGGAAAAGTAACGCCGTTAGTAACGCCGTTTATTTCTAACGCCGTTATTCCCATCACTGCCTACAGGCACATTCAATTGACAGTTGCATAAGTTGTGATAAGTTGTTGTCAATCTAAACCTTATAGTTTTTGGTGTTCTGTTTTTGCTGGCCCAGCTGTACAAAGTTTAATAATGAAAAAAAAGTTGCCTACAGCAACTTGTAGCCTAGGGGCCCCTGGCCATGTTAATCCGGCCCTGATCACAGGGCTGACACATAGACACAGACAACCATTCACACTCACATTCACACCTACGGTCAATTTAGAGCCACCGGTTAGCCTAACCTGCATGTCTTTGGACTGTGGGGGAAACCGGAGCACCCGGAGGAAACCCACGCAGACACGGGGAGAACATGCAAACTCCACACAGAAAGGCCCTCGTCAGCCACTGGGCTCGAACCCAGAACCTTCTTGCTGTGAGGCGACAGTGCTAACCACTGTACCACCGTGCCACCCCGATTTTACACATTTAATTACTTAATTTTGTTTAGTCCTGGAGGAAAAAAATCATATCCATTTTAGAACAGATTGTAGGAATGCAAGTATGCTAGTATGCTTGTGTACATTTATATTGGGATGCATGTACGTCAGCTGTAAGTGTGCTAATGTGCAAGTGCAGTGTTCGCCCCAGGATTAAAATAAAGCCCTAACTTTCATGGTGTGACAACAGAATGTGGGGTGAGAGTATGAGAGGGGGGTCTGGGGGGGGGGGGGGGGCTCCTCCAGAAAATTTTGAAAAAAGGGGAGCCCATTTGGTGGCATCTGGTGACTTTTAGGAGCATTTGATGGTGGTACTGACACTGTCACTTTTTACTGTTAACATGTTTGAAAAGGTTGCTACAACAAGTGGAGGTCTGTGATGATGTGGTTTGCAGCATGGGGTTCACATGAGCAAAAAATAAAGTCATCATCTGATAACAATGTATTATATAATAGTGCTGTTTTATTACCTGAACCACTACCAGAACACCATTAACCAAAAGTTTAAATGAGTTCTGTTGCACTTAAAATAATAATAATACCTCTGCAGACTGCATTTACTGCACAAATGCTACAATCTTGAGTAGCACCTTTATACTTAGGCCTACTTAATACGTCAAACTTTGGTTTTAGTTTCACTTCTTTCCTCTTCTCTTTCTAACTCTTCTGTCTTACTCTCATTTAGTTGTCAAAAATACGAATCTATGCGGCGCTGAGCACCATTTGCACCTCTTTTCGGCATGATTGAAATGTGGAGATGTATTAGCCTGAGCCCGCCCATCCTAAGCACGACGCAACATGAGGGCCTGTTCCGAGCTTAGTCTGGCCAGGCAGGCTATCTACAGCATTTCCAAGCTCCCGAAAAATCGGGAACCAATCAACTTTGAGCATCTCCAACGGCCCTGGGTAGAGGCGTGTTCAAGGCACTGACGTAGTAGAACTGCGACCGGAAGCCATAGATTGTTTACAGAATCTATGCCGGAAGTGCTTCATTCACATCACGAACATGGAGCAGCGGCAAGCCTTTAACACAGCGGTAGATGCTGTATTGAAAGCATTCAACGGGAAGTTCTCATTGAAAACGGAGCAAAGAGCAGCCCTGGAGGTATTTATTGAAAGGAAGGACGTTTTCGCCTTGCTCCCGACCGGCTTCGGTAAGAGTTTAATCTACCAGTTAGCCCCGTTGCGTCGCATACGTCAGAAGAAAGAGTGGTGTGATTGGTTTAAGCTTCATCACAGCCTTTTCTGGCTTCGACCAGTAGCAAACTGAGGCATTTCAGGGAGGCGGGTCAAGCACGGGCTCTGGGAAACGGTTTGGCTTAATAGCTTGGCCAGACCAAATGCTCGGAGAGCTTTGAAGTCGCGTTAGCCAGGCTAGAGATGTATACCCACCACACAAAAACCATAAACCATGATCTCGGAGCACACTGAAGCGTCATGGTACCAGTGCAGCAGCAAAGTGATTGAGGGTGTTTGTTGTGATTGGGGATTTCCCAGGGGTATTTCCTGTCTGCCTGAGTGCATCATGCCAGCAAACCAGCCCAAAACACTGATTTTCCTTGAAAATATGCCCCAAACATCGCGAGGTAGGAATCTGACATGATTTTTCAGTGAGTGCTGGGGCAAAAAAATAGCGTGTCGGCCCTGACACGCAGAAGCACTCTGGGGAGAACACTGAACTGTGTGGGTATGCTAGTATACAAGTCTGTATATACATATGTTAGCATGCAAGTATGTAAGTATGGTAGTATGCAAGTGTGTAGATATGTAAATATGCTAATATGCAAGCATTACCTGGCCAATGCAAACTGACTTTATACAAGAATAATAACGAGTCTATACATAAACTATTTAACCCTTTACTTACCAATGAGAAATAAAATGAATAAAAAAGCTCATCATTGAAAAATGTTCAACTAATAATATGAGTTTGTATCACCCATATCTATTTTTGCAAAGTTATGAAGCCCCCTGGATTCGACACATGAGCCAGCTGAGCATGATTGAGTTATAAGTGAGACTTAGGAGTAACTATTACACATTATTAAATGTTTAGTAGTGAATGTTACAGTAAATGTGGTGTTTATGGTGCAGCTGTAATACCTTCCAGTTTGTGGTCTTCCAACAGCTCCTCATAGGCCACTGTAGAGAATATAATATACACTGAGCATATAATAGTGTATTTCATTAGAATGCAGCACCTTTTTGTGCGTTGGTGCATTTCTTCATACCTTTGCAGAAAGGGGGTGTGTTGCTCCACGTAGAGGGGTGTCCTGGGACACAGTTAATGATGACCTCTCCAATCAACTCATAGCCTTCGTAACAGAAAAAGCGCAGAGACTCTCCTGCTTGGTAACTATGTTTATACAGTGTTTGGTAACCATTGTCTGGCACACCAGGATTTGGGCATGGATCATACTTCACTGCAATTGTGTGAGAAAAAGATGAGAAATACATGAAGAAGAAATATGCTATTGTGTAACTTTGAATGTTTGTAATGAGTTATAATTCATGCAAAGAAAACAGTGATAATTTCATACACATGAACACTAAGAAATACACGTGAAAACAAATGAAACACAAACACTTACAGACACATTTGGGGCTACGGTCACTCCATTTTGGCATGCCAGTGTCTCTGCCATGGCAGGAGATCTGACTAGGGCCCTCCAGCTGGTAACCTTGATTACAGGTAAAGCGCACCACTGTTCCAACTGCAAAGCCTAACTCCGGGTGCACTGAGCGTGCTCCATTCACCACCTCCCCTGGGTCAGGACACTGCTGGACTACAGGAGGAACAAAGTCAGGTAGAAAAAGCAGTTATGATATATAGACACCAAAACAAAAAACCCAATCAGCCATTATTTCCAAAGATGTCCCAGGTATGCACATATATTATGCCACAAGATCATCCAAACTATCATTGGTTCTAATACTTATTGACCTCTCAACAGTCTTCAACATGGTCATTCACATCCTTGTCTCTTCTCATGAGCCTTGGTTCTGTTTGATGGTGGTTAAACTCCTACCTGGAGGGAGGGCCCTATCAGGTAACACAGAGGGGATCCACATCTGCTACATGCAGACTCTGCACTGGTGTTCAGCAAAGTTCAGTGTTTGGTCTTTTTCTATTCTCCATCTATACCCACTGTTCACATAACATCATTGCTTGGTCTTACATACAGTTTCTATACTGATGACATTTGACATCCTTTCCAATTCTCCCTCAGACACTAACGTCTCTGCTTGGCTCTCAGCATGTCTGGCAGACATCTCATCATGGACAGTAGCTCATCACCAGAGACTTAATCCCAGTGAGCTCGAGCTGTTGTATATCCCTGAAGCTGAATCCCTACATCAAAATATTGTGATCTCCCTAAAGAACTCTCAGATCATACCATCTGGCAACGCATACAACTTTGTGTTGTCAACCAAATGTTTTATCCTTACCTTTTCTCCTTTATAATGTAGGAGGACCTGGACATTTCTCTCCACTGAGAGCCACTCAGGTGCTATTCAGTCCCATGTCATCTCAAGACTGGACTACTGCCCCTGGCAGGTCCTCCCCTGTGTGCCATCAAACCACCACACCTGATCCAGAATGCAGCTACACGATTGTTTTCAATCTTCCACATCTCTCTCCACTGCTCTCCCACCACTGGTTTCACGTAGTTGCCCTCATCAATTTCTCTTCATTGGAACTAAAAGGCCCAAACATGTTCCAGCACGGCAATGTGACTATGCACAAAGCGCGTTCCATGAAGAAATGATTTTCCAAAGTTGGAGTGGAAGAACTCTAATGGCCTGCACAGAGCTCTGACCTGAACCCCAATGAACACCTTTGGGATGAACTGGAATGCAGATGGTGCCTCAGGCCTCCTCACTTGACAGTAGTGCCTGACCTAAATATTTCACTTGGAATTGAATAGGTAAATCCCTACAGCCATTCTCTAAAACCTAGTGGAAAGCTTTCCCAAAAGAGTGGAGGTTAAAATAATGGCAAAAGGGGACTATGTCAGTAACAGCGCTGAAAACCGGAGTTCGGAGCAGCCTCCAAACATGGCTGCTCCAGACTACATCTCCCAAGTACCACAGTGCCCCTCAACTCCGGAGTACTAACAAGTGCACCTGTCTCCTATTTGCCAGTATTCACTTCCCTATATAAGCCCAGCATTCACAAACACTCATTGTGAAGTGTGTCTCTGTACCTGATCATACCAAGCCTTCTAACTTCTGCCTGACTATTCGTGTTTTGACTCAGTTTACGTTTATTTCCCGACTCCGTTTCCTTGCCTGCCCTTTGATGTCCCGTTTGTTGATCGACTGACCCATGCTCATCCCTGACTACGTCTCCAGCTTACTGATTTGGATTTGTTGACAGTTTGCGATGCACCCGCTCTCCCCTGCACTTGCATCCATAAGTGCTTGCACCTTTACAAACTAGTTGTCCAAAAAGCACATATGGGTGTGATATAGTGTGTATATAAACTAATGATATATTGATATACATCCATTATCCATAACCGCTTATCATGTGCAGGGTCACAGGCAAGCTGGAGCCTATCCCAGCTGACCATAGGCAAGAGGCGGGATACACCCTGGACAAGTCACCAGATCATCGCATGGATGACATATAAAGACAGACACAAACAACCATTCACACCTACGGTTAATTTAAAGCCACCAATTAGCCTAACCTGCATGTCTTTAGACTATGGAGGAAACCGGAGCACCCAGAGGAAACCCACGCAGACATGGAGAAAACATGCAAACTTCACACAGAAAGGCCCCTGGGCTCGAACCCAGAACCTTCTTGCTGTGAGGCGACAGTGCTAACCACTGCACCACCATGCCACCTGTACATTATGCCATAATAATATAAAGTATGCTAGTATGCACATAGTATTATAAGGGGAATGGTTTATGTCAATCTGCGTTGTGAAAATGTGTGTTGTTAAAAGTGCTATACTAATAAAACTGAATTGAATATGTGACTATGCCAGTATTCAAAAATACAACCCCGATTCCAAAAAAGTTGGGACAAAGTACAAATTGTAGATAAAAACGCAATGCAATAATTTACAAATCTCAAAAACTGAAATTGTATTCACAATAGAACATAGACAACATATCAAATGTCAAAAGTGAGACATTTTGAAATTTCATGCCAAATATTGGCTCATTTGAAATTTCATGACAGCAACACATCTCAAAAAAGTTGGGACAGGGGCAATAAGAGGCTGGAAAAGTTAAAGGTACAAAAAAGGAACAGCTGGAGGACCAAATTGCAACTCATTAGGTCAATTGGCAATAGGTCATTAACATGACTGGGTATAAAAAGAGCATCTTGGAGTGGCAGCGGCTCTCAGAAGTAAAGATGGGAAGAGGATCACCAATCCCCCTAATTCTGCGCCGACAAATAGTGGAGCAATATCAGAAAGGAGTTCGACAGTGTAAAATTGCAAAGAGTTTGAACATATCATCATCTACAGTGCATAATATCATCAAAAGATTCAGAGAATCTGGAAGAATCTCTGTGCGTAAGGGTCAAGGCCGGAAAACCATACTGGGTGCCCGTGATCTTCGGGCCCTTAGACGGTACTGCATCACATACAGGCATGCTTCTGTATTGGAAATCACAAAATGGGCTCAGGAATATTTCCAGAGGACATTATCTGTGAACACAATTCACCATGCCATCTGCTGTTGCCAGCTAAAACTCTATAGTTCAAAGAAGAAGCCGTATCTAAACATGATCCAGAAGCGCAGACATCTTCTCTGGGCCAAGGCTCATTTAAAATGGACTGTGACAAAGTGGAAAACTGTTCTGTGGTCAGATGAATCAAAATTTGAAGTTCTTTATGGAAATCAGGGACACCGTGTCATTCAGACTAAAGAGGAGAAGGATGACCCAAGTTGTTATTGGCGCTCAGTTCAGAAGCCTGCATCTCTGATGGTATGGGGTTGCATTAGTGCATGTGGCATGGGCAGTTTACACATCTGGAAAGACACCATCAATGCTGAAAGGTATATCCAGGTTTTAGAGCAACATATGCTCCCATCCAGACGACGTCTCTTTCAGGGAAGACCTTGCACTTTCCAACATGACAATGCCAAAACACATACTGCATCAATTACAGCATCATGGCTGCGTAGAAGAAGGGTCCGGGTACTGAACTGGCCAGCCTGCAGTCCAGATCTTTCACCCATAGAAAACATTTGGCGCATCATAAAACGGAAGATACAACAAAAAAGACCTAAGACAGTTGAGCAACTAGAATCCTACATTAGACAAGAATGGGTTAACATTCCTCTCCCTAAACTTGAGCAACTTGTCTCCTCAGTCCCCAGACGTTTACAGACTGTTGTAAAGAGAAAAGGGGATGTCTCACAGTGGTAAACATGGCCTTGTTCCAACTTTTTTGAGATGTGTTGTTGTCATGAAATTTAAAATCACCTAATTTTTCTCTTTAAATGATACATTTTCTCAATTTAAACATTTGATATGTCATCTATGTTCTATTCTGAATAAAATATGGAATTTTGAAACTTCCACTTCATTGCATTCCATTTTTATTTACAATTTATACTTTGTCCCAACTTTTTTGGAATCGGGGTTGTACATGTGCTGTATGTTTATACAAGTATACTAGAATGTATGTACGTACACTACCGTTCAAAAGTTTGGGGTCACTTTGAAATGTCCTTATTTTTGAAAGAAAAGCACTGTTCTTTTCAATGAAGATCACTTTAAACTAATCAGAAATCCACTCTATACATTGCTAATGTGGTAAATGACTATTCTAGCTGCAAATGTCTGGTTTTTGGTGCAATATCTCCATAGGTGTATAGAGGCCCATTTCCAGCAACTCTCACTCCAGTGTTCTAATGGTACAATGTGTTTGCTCATTGCCTCAGAAGGCTAATGGATGATTAGAAAACCCTTGTACAATCATGTTAGCACAGCTGAAAACAGTTGAGCTCTTTAGAGAAGCTATAAAACTGACCTTCCTTTGAGCAGATTGAGTTTCTGGAGCATCACATTTGTGGGGTCGATTAAATGCTCAAAATGGCCAGAAAAATGTCTTGACTATATTTTCTATCCATTTTACAACTTATGGTGGTAAATAAAAGTGTGACTTTTCATGGAAAACACAAAATTGTCTGGGTGACCCCAAACTTTTGAACGGTAGTGTATGTACTGTACAGTACCAGTCAAAGGTTTTGACATAGGTGCGTCCAAAATTTTGACTGGTACTAAATATTATAATGAGCAAATATTCAAGCATGCTAGTGTAGAGGCAGAGGCTGGACCTAGCACCGGTCTGTGAATGGAGAGAGCATCCATGGGAGGTAAGCTGCAAAGGGATCGCACCTGCGACAGATTCAATTAATGAGTGTGCTTTGTGTTGCAGTGAATTGTGGAAGACATAAAAGGGGGAGAGTGCTGATAGCTGGAGAGAGAGAGAGAGAGAGAGAGAGAGAAGTTGTGATCCAGCACAAAACTGTGTGTGTGTGTTTAAATTGCTGAGTGCTGACCGCTGTCTAATCAAGTTGCTAAAAAGTGCAGAGTTAAGCAAAAGTGTAAATAAACACAAGTACAACAGCCTGCCTGTCCTCATCTCTTCAATCTCCCAAACCCCTGCTCTATCACAGCTAGAATGTATGTACACTCACCGGCCACTTTAATAGGAACTTGTTCTTGATTCTAAGATTCCTGTTCTTGGCTGGCAAGAGTATAACCCAATGTGGTCTTCTGCTGTTGCATGCTGAGATGCTTTTCTGCTAACCACGGTTGTAAAAAGTTGCTATGAGTTCCTATATCCTTCCTGGTAGCTCGAACCATCCATCCATTATCTGTAGCCACTTATCCCGTTCTACAGGGTTGTGGGCAAGCTGGAGCCTATCCCAGCTGACTATGGGCGAGAGGTGGGGTACACCCTGGACAAGTCGTCAGGTCATCACAGGGCTGACACATAGATACAGACAACCATTCACACTCACATTCACACCTACGGTCAATTTAGAGGAGCCAATTAGCCTAACCTGCATGTCTTTGGACTGTGGGGGAAACCGGAGCACCCGGAGGAAACCCACGCGGACACGGGGAGAACATGCAAACTCCATGCAGAAAGGCCCTTGTCGGCCACTGGGCTCGAACCTTCTCGCTGTGAGGCGACAGCGCTAACCACTACACCACCGTGCCGCTCAGCTTGAACCAATCTGGCCATTTTCCTCTGATCTTTCTTATCAACAAGGTTTTTGTTTCCATCCACAGAACTGTCATTTCTCACTCAATGTTTTTTGGGTTTTTTTGCACCATTCTGTGTAAACTCTAGAGACTGTTGTGTGTGAAAACCCCAGGAGATCAGCAGTTTATGAAATACTCAAACCAGTCCATCGGGCGCCAACATCCATGCCAGAGTGAAAGCCACACTTTGAGATCACAATTTTTCCCATTCTGATGTTTGAAGTGGGGCGGCACGGTGGTGTAGTAGTTAGCGCTGTCGCCTCACAGCAAGAAGGTCCTGGGTTCGAGCCCCGGGGCCGGCGAGGGCCTTTCTGTGCGGAGTTTGCATGTTCTCCCCATGTCCGCGTAGGTTTCCTCCGGGTGCTCCGGTTTCCCCCACAGTCCAAAGACATGCAGGTTAGGTTAACTGGTGACTCTAAATTGACCATAGGTGTGAATGGTTGTCTGTGTCTATGTGTCAGCCCTGTGATGACCTGGCGACTTGTCCAGGGTGTACCCCGCCTTTCGCCCGTGGTCAGCTGGGATAGGCTCCAGCTTGCCTGCGACCCTGTAGAAGGATGAAGCGGCTACAGATAATGAGATGAGATGAGATGAGATTAACTGAAGCTCTTGATTTGTATCTGCATGATTTTATGCATTGTGCTGCTGTTAAGAGATCGGCTGATTAGAAAACTGCATAAAACAGCAGGTGCATGGGTGTTCTTAATAAAGTGGCCAGTGAGTGTATGCTAGTGTGCAAATATATAAGTAAACAAGCATGTTCGTATGCAAGGATTCAAGTATATAATGATGCAAATATGTTCGTAAGTATACAGTACAAGTGTGTTTAAATTGTAATGAGCAAATGCATGAGAGTTAATCATTAAATAGGAGGCCTGATTTTCAGCAGGAACTAAACTAAGGCTAGCCCATTTTGTCAAGTTATACTGGGAAAAGACAGTATAACAGGTGCTTATATTCGTCTATCATTTCTTATTAGCAGCAATAAGTAATTTTAAACCATGGACTTACTTTTCACACAGGTAGGTGGGCTGTTGCTCCAAGAGAGATCCCACTGACATGTGATGATGTCAGAACCCACAATGTCATAGCCAGGTTGACACTGATAGGTTATTACACTGCCCCTCACGAGTGAGACATGAGAAGAGCTACTCCAGCCAAATTCAATTGGTGGCAAAGTGGGGCATGTGTCATTAGGCTCCACCTCTGGAGAAGATCAAATCAAGTGACACCTCAGTCAGAGTACGGAATGCAAAATGAAATCCACAAAAGAAATAAAACATAGTATGATGGATGCTAATCATTTTACCTCGATAGTGAATCAGGAAGCCTTGGCTCAGGATGAAGGTGGAATCATCTGGGTCACTCTGAAACTGAATAGTGACCTCTGAGCCACCAGACACAACTCGGAACCTTTCCCGTGACCCCAAATACTGACCAATCACATGGGACATGAGGTCATGGCCATCAAATATGGTGAGAATGTCATTGTGACGAATGTTCAAACTTTGGGGGGGAAAACAAAGAGGCATTGATCAAGACCTCGATCAATCAAGCTAGATCAGTGGCTGCACTTTCATTAACGTTACGTGTGCACACCCATACACGTACACACACTCACATCTGCACATCCAGCTCAATCCGCTTGTCCTCACTGACGTGGATCTGCCACACACAATCCTGCCCCTTGGAGTAGCTCTGTGGCCAATCAGGAGACAGTACGGTTCCTGTCGCATCTGTCAGCTCCCCACCACATAGAGCTGAATGTGTCATACAGAGATGCGTGAAAGTATGAAAAGCAAGAAGGGTACAGGATGGTGCAGAAAAAAACGACAAGGTACTATTAATATCATAGACATCAAATTGTGCTTTAGAAAAGGATGTGTAACTATGTAATATACACATACTAATGTTGATAATAAAACCTTCTTTCTTTCTTTCTTTCTTTCTTTCTTTCTTTCTTTCTTTCTTTTTTTACTCATTGTTTCTTTTTCTTAACTAACAGCAGAAGTTTGTGAACCCTTTAGAACTTTCTATATTTCTGCATAAATATCACCTAAGACAACATTAGATTTTCACACACATCCTAAAATTGGATAAAGAGAACCCAATTAAACAAATAAGACAAAAATATTATACTTGGTCATTTATTTATTTATTATGGAAAATGCTCCAATATTACATATCTGTGAGTAGCAAAAGTATGTGAACCTTTGCTTTCAGTATCTGTTGTGACCCCCTTGTGCAACAATAACTGCAACTAAGCATTGTTGGTAACTATTGATCAATCCTGCACACCGGCTTGGAGGAATTTTAGCCCATTCCTCCGTACAGCTCCAACTTGTTGTATTGGATTAAGGTCAGGACTTGGCCATTCCAAAATATTAACAATATTCTTCTTTAACTATTCTTTGGTATTTTTTAAACCATACTTCCTAATAGCCTTCTGACTTGTCCATGTGATCTTAAACAAACTGTAGTTGGGCAGCAATGTTCTTTTTGGAGAGCAGTGACTTTCCCCTTGCAATTCTACCACGCACACCATTGTTGTTCGCCTGATGGTGGGCTCATGAACATTAACGTTAGCCAATGTGAGAGAGGTGGATTGCTTAAGTGGTGTTTACATTAGACCGTATCAGCGGATCATCAGATTAATGTTTTTAAAACGATTCGCGTGCACACAGCAACGCCAATACACGATTCGCGTGCACACAGCAACACCAATACACGGATACGCTAATCACATGACTAATTAGACGGCACGTCACATGATCCCAGTGCATATCGGGCATGCGCAAGTCACTCACCACTTGCAAGTGGAAGGATGGCAAGCGAACACCTTCTCCAGCAGATAAACACACCTGGCTGTGATGTTCATGTTCTCGCTGAGTTTAAGCGCCTGAAGGAGGTAAATAAGTTGAAATGTGTAAATAAACCTCAGTGCGGCTCAGCGCTTCCTCCTGCGCTCCAAATCACTCCGCCCTGAACAGCGAGTGCCCTCTGGAGGGTGCGCACTCCGGCCCTGCGCAGCTCACAGAGCGCGCGAGTGAAGCGCACGAGCAGTGATTCGGGACTGAGCCGCTGTGTGTGTGATCCCAACGCCAGTGAATCAGGAAGGTGGATGTCACAGTGACGTTGTCCAATGACGACGTCAGCTAGAGCTCAGCACAGCGTTTCCTCGTTCCTCAATGTTTACACAGCACCGGATCAGATACGAACTGGGTTGAATACGTGGGCCCTGGCGGATTCAAGTTGTTCCACCTGTGGAGTCGTTTCCTGGCGTTTTTGTACACGGACAGTGCATCCGCGACGAAAACGAGACGGATACGGTCTAATGTAAACACCACCTTAGAAGTTACCCTGGGTTCCTTTAGGTGGTGTTTACATTAGACCGTATCAGCGGATCATCAGATTAACGTTTTTAAAACGATTCGCGTGCACACAGCAACGCCAATACACGGTTCGCATGCACACAGCAACATCAATACACAGATACGCTCGGCTCCACAGGCATCCCGTGCTCCAAATCACTCCGCCCTGAACAGCAAGTGCCCTCTGGAGGGTGCGCACTCCGGCCCTGCGCAGCTCACAGAGCGCGCGAGTGAAGCACACGAGCAGTGATTCGGGACAAATAGCAGGAAGTGAAAGTCCGCGCCGTTTTTCAGCAGTCATGTCACATGACCAATGTGGCATGACCAACGCCAGCGAATCAGGAAGGTGGATGTCACAGTGACGTTGTCCAATGACGACGTCAGCTAGAGCTCAGCACAGCGTATCCTCGTTCCTCAATGTTTACACAGCACTGGATCAGATATGTAATGGATTGAATACGTGGGCCCTGGCGGATTCAAGTTGTTCCGCCTGTGGAGTCGTTTCCCGGCATTTTAATGTGAACAGACAGTGCATCCGCGACGAAAACGAGACGGATATGGTCTAATGTAAACACCACCTCAGGGATTTGGAAGAACAACGACTTTATTTATCACACATACACTTAAGCACAGTGAAATTCCTCTCTGCATTTAACCCATCTGAAGCAATGAAGACACACATGAGCAATGAGCACACACACATACCCAGAGCAGTGCAGTAGTTCCCAGCAGGGGAGCAGTTGGGTAAACCTAACTACATGACTTTGAACTGTGGGGGAAACCAGAGCACCCAGAAGAAACCCCACAAGCTCCACACAGAAAAGCCCCCGTTGGCCACTGGGCTCAAACCCAGGACCTTCTTGCTGTGAGGCAACAGTGCTAACCACTACACCACCGTGCCGCCCATGTGACCTCACAGACTATTACACGCCTTGCTCTTGGAGTGACCTTTGTTGCTTGACCACTCCTGGGGAGGGCAACAGTGATCTTGAATTTCCTCCATCTGTATGATTGTGGATTGTTAGAGTCCAAACTCTTTAGAGATTGTTTTGGAACCTTTTCCAGCCTGATGAGCATCAACAACTCTTTTTTTTTTTGAGGTTTTCAGAAATCTCCTTTGTTCGTGCCATGATATATTTACACAAACATGTACTGGGAAAATCAGACCTTGATAGATCCCTCTTATAAGATAAGATAAGATAAGATAAGATAAGATAAGATAAGATAAGATAAGATAAGATAAGATAAGATAAGATAAGATAAGATAAGATAAGATAGCATTTTATTATCCCACAAGGGGAAACTTACATTGTTACAGCAGCAAAAGAGCAGCAAAATATAGAAAGAAAAAAGAAGATAAAGCAGTGAAGGAGTAGTGCAAAAAGTACTAAAAAAGGTATATACAAAAAGAAATAAACGACAAATTTAAAGATAAAATTAACAATTTTAAAACTTTAAATAAAACAAGCCAAACACTCACCTGATTGCCACCACACTGATTGAAAACACCCGACTCTAATTTCACCTTCAAATTAACTGCTAATCCTAGACCTTCACGTACTTCTGCCACTCCCTGATATGTAATATTGGATCATTTTCCTCAATAAATAAATGACCAAGTAAAATATTTTTGTCTCATTTGTTTAACTGGGTTCTCTTTATCTACTTTTAGAACTTGTGTGAAAATTTGTTGATGTTTTAGGTCATATTTACGCAGAAATGTTTAAAATTCTAAAGGGTTCACAAACTTTCAAGCACCACTGTCACAACCTCCTGGAAAACCATAGCAACACATTAGCCACACCCCAAACAACCCCCTGGATTACCATAGCAACACATCAGCAACATGCTAACAGCCACTTTCTTTTTAAATTTAATTTCAACATTCTTTCTTTTAAACGTTCTTTCAGTTCTTTGCAAACATTTTAGCAAATCTATTCCAAAGTGAGGTTGATGTTTAACAGATATCATGATTTAAGTGCATACTACAACCCCGATTCCAAAAAAGTTGGGACAAAGTACAAATTGTAAATAAAAACGGAATGCAACAATTTACAAATCTCAAAAACTGATATTGTATTCACAATAGAACATAGACAACACATCAAATGTCGAAAGCGAGACATTTTGAAATTTCATGCCAAATATTGGCTCATTTGAAATTTCATGACAGCAACACATCTCAAAAAAGTTGGGACAGGAGCAATAAGAGGCTGGAAAAGTTAAAGGTACAAAAAAGGAACAGCTGGAGGACCAAATTGCAACTCATTAGGTCAATTAGCAATAGGTCATTAACATGACTGGGTATAAAAAGAGCATCTTGGAGTGGCAGCGGCTCTCAGAAGTAAAGATGGGAAGAGGATCACCAATCCCCCTAATTCTGCACCGACAAATAGTGGAGCAATATCAGAAAGGAGTTCGACAGTGTAAAATTGCAAAGAGTTTGAACATATCATCATCTACAGTGCATAATATCATCAAAAGATTCAGAGAATCTGGAAGAATCTCTGTGCGTAAGGGTCAAGGCCGGAAAACCATACTGGGTGCCCGTGATCTTTGGGCCCTTAGACGGCACTGCATCACATACAGGCATGCTTCTGTATTGGAAATCACAAAATGGGCTCAGGAATATTTCCAGAGAACATTATCTGTGAACACAATTCACCATGCCATCCGCCGTTGCCAGCTAAAACTCTATAGTTCAAAGAAGAAGCCGTATCTAAACACGATCCAGAAGCGCAGACGTCTTCTCTGGGCCAAGGCTCATTTAAAATGGACTGTGGCAAAGTGGAAAACTGTTCTGTGGTCAGACGAATCAAAATTTGAAGTTCTTTATGGAAATCAGGGATGCCGTGTCATTCGGACTAAAGAGGAGAAGGACGACCCAAGTTGTTATCAGCGCTCAGTTCAGAAGCCTGCATCTCTGATGGTATGGGGTTGCATTAGTGCATGTGGCATGGGCAGCTTACACATCTGGAAAGACACCATCAATGCTGAAAGGTATATCCAGGTTCTAGAGCAACATATGCTCCCATCCAGATGACGTCTCTTTCAGGGAAGACCTTGCATTTTCCAACATGAAAATGCCAAACCACATACTGCATCAATTACAGTATCATGGCTGCGTAGAAGAAGGGTCCGGGTACTGAACTGGCCAGCCTGCAGTCCAGATCTTTCACCCATAGAAAACATTTGGCGCATCATAAAATGGAAGATACGACAAAAAAGACCTAAGACAGTTGAGCAACTAGAATCCTACATTAGACAAGAATGGGTTAACATTCCTATCCCGAAACTTGAGCAACTTGTCTCCTCAGTCCCCAGACGTTTACAGACTGTTGTAAAGAGAAAAGGGGATGTCTCACAGTGGTAAACATGGCCTTGTCCCAACTTTTTTGAGATGTGTTGTTGTCATGAAATTTAAAATCACCTAATTTTTCTCTTTAAATGATACATTTTCTCAGTTTAAACATTTGATATGTCATCTATGTTCTATTCTGAATAAAATATGGAATTTTGAAACTTCCACATCATTGCATTCCGTTTTTATTTACAATTTGTACTTTGTCCCAACTTTTTTGGAATCGGGGTTGTACATATGATGTCCCTAAAAGGTTTTCCTTAATACATGGTGTCTGCTCTATCAAATCACCATTTGTAAAACGGTGCAAATAAACTGTGTTTATGTTTTGGGGTTATACCTTTGCACACAGGCTCACTCTCATTCCAGTGGGGGTCACTGGGGTCGACACACTCCATGACCCCTGACCCTTGATCCATGACAAATCCAGGAGAGCAGGAGAAGGTTACTGTAGTACCGATAGGGAAGGTGATGTCACTGCTGCTAAAATTCCCATGAGGGACATAGGGTTCATAACAGTGCTCGCCATCAAAAGCTGTGGAGTTTTAACAGCCATAAACAGAAAGATCAAACATGGAAAGCCATATCTTTTAATGCACATAACCATTATACACCTTTAACTGCCTGAATCTTGGACCATTAGCCTAAGAAGAAACTGTTAATGGTGCTTTAGAGAAACATGAAAAGTGTTTATAGAGGTGAGGAAGACAGTGCTATTTATATACAGAAATTTGCCATGGCATGATCTCTCTCTCTCTCTCTCTCTCTCGATCTCTCTCTTTTTCTCACCCTCATAGCGAAGTGCCATCAGCAGAGGGATGGAGGAAGAGTCAGCTGTTAGCTCCAGATACAGAGATGATCCTTCACTCACTATCCCACGCTCCGGAACATCATCCAGATCCGAATCGAAAAGAAGGGGTGTGTTAGAATTATTCCCACTTCGGACAATCAGTCTGAAAGAGAAACAGGTACATAGACAGGTACAAATCGGGAATGTGTTATTGTGACAATGTTTCCAGATTTTATAGACAAGGTGTTATAGAACTTGCATTTCTGATGAGAACAAAGCTGCCAAGTCTCCATGGCAAAACCAGCACAAAGACAAATGCCATGCTAAAACATTCCCCTATTTTCACAAACCGTATTTTAAATCTCAAGAGCATTAACCTTTGCCACATAATATACTGTTGTATTTAAAAAGTAATATATAATATATAAAAAGTAATATATAATATATAAAAAGTAATATATAATATATAAAATGCAATACATTTTATAAAGAAATAATAAATGATGTTTCTGGAACCATTTATTTCATCCAAGTCCTAAAATTGTCTTGTATTGTTACATACAGTATTGTGCAAAAGTCTTAGGCACATGTAAAAAAAACAAAAAAAAAAACCTGTCGACCAAAAATGGCTTAAAAAATAATGAAATAAAATGTTTCAACTTTAAAAAACAACAAAAACAGCAGTAAGCCATAATAAATGAAGCAAAGTCAATATTTGCTGTGAGACGACCCTTGGCTTTAAAATAAAATAGTAGTCTGAGGTACAATGAGTGCAGTTTTATGCGGAAATGAGCTGTAGGTTTTACTGAACATCTTACAGAACCAGCCACAGTTCTTCTGGACACTTTGACTGTCACACTCGCTTCTTCATTTTGCACCAAAACCCAGCAGCCTTCATTACGCTTTCTTTTTCAATCTGAAAAATGCTCTCTTGTGTAATATTCTGCTTAGATACAAACTTTTTTTTCTGAAACATTTAATTTTGTGCTGGAAAACGAATGTTTGGACTCTGAAATGTGTTTTTTATTCTGACTCGATAATGTAGAAGTCATAAAATAGAAATCTATAACAAAGTTTGTATGGAAAAAAAACAGGGTGCTTAAGACTTTTGGACAGTACTGTATATTGCAATAACTAGTAATAGTATGGCTATAAGAGGACGTAAATTGTGTATAAAAAAAAATCCAGCTTAGCTATTTTAAAAAGTCTATATGTGCATGTCAAAGCCTATTTCAGATCTGCCAACACTGCTGAAGACTAATAGGGAATGCTGATTTTGTAATATATATGTATGAACATACGTTTATATAAATAGCTACAACATATATAGTATAGATAATCATTGTAACGATTAAGAATTTCCTTCTGAGTTAGTCATTCATTCATCTTTATTAATGCTGGGATCAGACAACATGACTTCAACCCGATTTTCACATGATTTTGATGTGGCCAACAAATTTCCAGCATCAGGTCTGAATATGAAGGTTGGGAATTCATATTAAAAAGTTTAGCATGTGAGACTTTTTTTGTATTTTCTAGCCTAGCTGGACAACTCTTACTATGCTTTCCTTCATGTACCTATGACTGTAATTTCTTAGACCACCCCTCCCCTATGGACCATGAGTTGGCCTAGTGGTTAGCGAGTCCACCTCTCGACCGGGAGATCGCGAGTTCTACTCGTGGTCGGGTCATACCAAAGTCCATCATAAAAATGGTACCTACTACCATCTGGCAAGGCACACTGCAATACAGATGTGAGTGGAGAAATCAAACTCTTGCGGTTACCAGAGGACTAGCCCCCCACTGTAACCCTAGCTGTATAGGCGAGAGGCTGAGGGCTATCAAAACGGACATCAGCGCCGCACCCATATGCCTCAAAGAGCTGGTTAGTACTGGGACAAGAGACTGCCTGGGAAGACCAGATTCTGGCATGAGAGGGACTTTGATTTTTGACCTCTCCCCTATGACACACAAGGATGTGAATGATGATTGGTGAAGGTCAAACTTGTAATGTTGCCAGTCTCCTGAGCAAGACATGGCAAGAATTGATGGTACCATGATTTCCTCTCTGACATGGGGACCACTGAGAAAGACAACAATATCATGTAGTCTGATCCTAGCATAACCCCTTCCAGGTGCCTATCCAGGCCTAGCAAATCTTATTGATCTATGGTTGGTTTCCCAAAAGCCTCTTAACACTAAGAGCATCTTAACTAGGAGAGAGAGTGTTCATTGTGCTGCTCACTCTACCATTTAACAATGATCTTTGTGTTAAGATGCTTTTGGGAAACCTGGCACTGTTCTATTTTCTGAGTAAATTTTTGCCTGTTTTTTTAGTATGGTCTAACTGTCCATTTCAATTATCTGGCACTAGTAAGGATTCTTGATATAGGTACTATACTCTCAGAAAAAAAGATACTAAATTTCACTTGTCACTGGGTTGGTACCCTCAAAGGTACAATTCCGATTCCAAAAAAGTTGGGACAAAGTACAAATTGTAAATAAAAACGGAATGCAGTAATTTACAAATCTCAAAAACTGATATTGTATTTACAATAGAACATAGACAACATATCAAATGTCGAAAGTGAGACATTTTGAAATTTCATGCCAAATATTGGCTCATTTGAAATTTCATGACAGCAACACATCTCAAAAAAGTTGGGACAGGGGCAATAAGAGGCTGGAAAAGTTAAAGGTACAAAAAAGGAGCAGCTGGAGGACCAAATTGCAACTCATTAGGTCAATTGGCAATAGGTCATTAACATGACTGGGTATAAAAAGAGCATCTTGGAGTGGCAGCGGCTCTCAGAAGTAAAGATGGGAAGAGGATCACCAATCCCCCTAATTCTGCGCCGACAAATAGTGGAGCAATATCAGAAAGGAGTTTGACAGTGTAAAATTGCAAAGAGTTTGAACATATCATCATCTACAGTGCATAATATCATCAAAAGATTCAGAGAATCTGGAAGAATCTCTGTGCGTAAGGGTCAAGGCCGGAAAACCATACTGGGTGCCTGTGATCTTCGGGCCCTTAGACGGCACTGCATTACATACAGGCATGCTTCTGTATGGGAAATCACAAAATGGGCTCAGGAATATTTCCAGAGAACATTATCTGTGAACACAATTCACCGTGCCATCCGCTGTTGCCAGCTAAAACTCTATAGTTCAAAGAAGCCGTATCTAAACATGATCCAGAAGCGCAGACGTCTTCTCTGGGCCAAGGCTCATTTAAAATGGACTGTGGCAAAGTGGAAAACTGTTCTGTGGTCAGACGAATCAAAATTTGAAGTTCTTTATGGAAATCAGGGACGCCGTGTCATTCAGACTAAAGAGGAGAAGGACAACCCAAGTTGTTATCAGCGCTCAGTTCAGAAGCCTGCATCTCTGATGGTATGGGGTTGCATTATTGCGTGTGGCATGGGCAGCTTACACATCTGGAAAGACACCATCAATGCTGAAAGGTATATCCAGGTTCTAGAGCAACATATGCTCCCATCCAGACGACGTCTCTTTCAGGGAAGACCTTGCATTTTCCAACATGACAATGCCAAACCACATGCTGCATCAATTACAGCATCATGGCTGCGTAGAAGAAGGGTCCGGGTACTGAACTGGCCAGCCTGCAGTCCAGATCTTTCACCCATAGAAAACATTTGGCGCATCATAAAACGGAAGATATGACAAAAAAGACCTAAGACAGTTGAGCAACTAGAATCCTACATTAGACAAGAATGGGTTAACATTCCTATCCCTAAACTTGAGCAACTTGTCTCCTCAGTCCCCAGACGTTTACAGACTGTTGTAAAGAGAAAAGGGGATGTCTCACAGTGGGAAACATGGCCTTGTCCCAACTTTTTTGAGATGTGTTGTTGTCATGAAATTTAAAGGGGTACCAAATATAATATATACAGTTGCTGATGTGACAAAGTAACGTATTCTTAAGTATTCTATCAAATTTATATACTAGAAAACAACGAAATATCTTGGTAATTGTAAATATAATACTTTATATGCTAAACTGCACAAGAGTCGCCATTTTTAAAAGACCGTGACGTCAGCGCTACCCACTGCACTAGCGGAACTCTCCGAAATAGAGGAGATAAGCGTGTAATCATGGCGTCGGGCACATCAAGTGAAAGCGACAGCTCTGTTGAATCATACGAAGAGATCCCGCAAGACGCACTGCAAGCAGGCTATGGCTTAGAAGGGTACCAGTTTGAACCTAGGAGAGGTACTCTCGACTCCGGTGATGAAATAAGAGAAGAAAGCTCGGATGACGCGAGGATGAGACTGATGCTGACCATGGGCATGGCGAGCGTGGGGCAGAGCGTCTGCGTGCAGGTGACACGGCGTGGTGCTCGTGCGGAAAATGTAACGTGGAGTTGCTCACGAGTCCAGCAGAATTTATTTGCTGCAATGAGATAGGCGCCACCCGTGGACTTGTGAAATCGTCGCAAGAGGCAGAAACAGGTATTTCACACGTGCTATTCCCAACCTCAGTGAGCCAACACAACTGGGCACATACATACGTCATGAGTGTTATGCAGAGAAAATGAACGTGCATTCTGATTGGATAAAATTAATATCATGGCGGGCTGTTCAAACTGCGGAAATAGTTTGCTCGAGCTACTTTCAAAACACTATAACTTTCCAACCTTAGAATAAAAAACTTTTGTAAGTCTTGAATAAGGTTCGTTAATGTGTGTTTTATTGTTATATTTACTCTATATATTACCCTCTGTTCCCCTTTAAAATCACCTAATTTTTCTCTTTAAATGATACATTTTCTCAGTTTAAACATTTGATATGTCATCTATGTACTATTCTGAATAAAATATGGAATTTTGAAACTTCCACATCATTGCATTCCGTTTTTATTTACAATTTGTACTTTGTCCCAACTTTTTTGGAATCGGGGTTGTACATTGTTTTTGCCTTCGACTGCTTGGTAAAGTCAATGTAGTCTCTCCTTCAAACTTGTTTAAGGAACACACTTGGATTTTAGAGGTATTTTCACTGTTTGTACTCTGTGGAACAAAAATGTACTTGTAAAGTATCTTTTTTCTCCACAGTGTACCGAACAAACAGCCTCATTACCATACTGCAGTTCTTAGCTTGCTTCTGGGGTCGAGCATATTTATGACTTACTTATCATTGTCTTCATCCAAAGCCATCCTTTCAAAATGGAGATGTAGTCGGTGGCCCTCCTTGGCCTCAAGCAACCAATGGCAGCTCAAGTTGCTATTACTAAGGTTACTGCTAGAGGGAACGGTGGGAGAGAGGATACGGCCCACCGTAGCATTTCTGATCCATCCTCCACAAGACACAGCTTTACATGAAACACACAGACACACATAATGACACAAATATATGTCCGTTTACTATGTTAACGTGAACAGAATAACATAAGATTGAGAGCTTTAAAGCTACAAGCTGCGATTTTAGCAAAAGTTATCTGAAGCTAGTGGTTCTGAAATTCATAGGTATATACTGTACATATAGCCCAAGCTAGCGCAAGATGGGGAGCTTTCTGAATTTACAGGCAACATGATTGACAAATGGAGATGCCTATTTGTCCTGATTGGTTGGAGGTTGGTGGTCCACATCATTATCTTTCAAAATCTAATGAGAGAATCTACAGAATCTAATAATTAAATTGGATAAAATATTGAAACTTACTAACCCCCACCTTTAAAAAGTGCAAAAAGAAAGAAAATTAATGGCTCCTCACCCATACACTGAGGCACAGGAGTGCTCCAGTGGGGTCGGGTGGAGTTCAGACAAGTGGCAACTTCATGACCTCTGACCTGAAAACTGGGGTCACAGTGGAAGTGAGCCTGACCTCCGGGATGAATGTCAGTCACAGTGACTCCACCCCCCTCAGGAGAGATAGGGAATGGACAGGAGAGGAGGAACGCTGAAAGCAAGCAAACAAACAAAACAGAGAGTAGTCTATCACCAGTCATTATTCTAGTGAACAATTATAAACGTCGTCCACTTTAAAAGAACTACCTTGGTAGTGAAGTGTAAAAATGCCATGATTGGTCTGCTTCAGGCTTCGGTAGTGAATCTGCACCTGATTTGTTTTACTGCGTATCACCTGACCTTCAGTGATCATTGTCTCGTTGGCTAAAAGTTCAGGTACTGAGCCATCCAGTCCCAGAATGGTCAGAGACTCCTCTTTAGACAAGTTCACCTTCTTCACCTGAGACACCAGTGAAGACAATATTACCCAACATCTTATCAAGGTTATTCAATTTTACCTTTGTAAAAGCCAGAGAATTTTCCTCATCCATCAGAGGAGTGGCCATGCAGCAACTGTCTAACCAGTGGTAGCTACAGTAACAGGATTATACCTGTATTTCCACCCCGTATCCAGGATATACAGTGATGCTGTAGGTGCATTCCAGTGGAGAAAACGGAATTGATGAGGAGAGCTGGTCTGGAGACTCCACTATCCCCTCCATGCCTGTCAGGCTAGCGTTACACTGCACTATAGATAGATAGATAGATAGATAGATAGATAGATAGATAGATAGATAGATAGATAGATAGATAGATAGATAGATAGGAAGGAAGGAAGGAAGGAAGGAAGGAAGGAAGGAAGGAAGGAAGGAAGGAAGGAGCGTAGCATTGTCAGTGGTATGTCCAAGTTTTTGAACACTGAGTGTCAATGTGTGGAGAAAAAGCAAAAGGTATTGCACTACAAAATTTTATAGAAGACACTCTTGTGTCTGCAGAATATCTGGTTTGTTCCTTGGTGTAACTTTACTGCCCAAATTATAACATTTCTGTACTGTATCAAAAAATGGATGCTTGCGGACAAACTTAAACTGAATGATGGGAAATCTGAATGTATAATTATCGGTACAAGGCAGCAACTTGCTAAAGTCAGCATTGAGTGTCTCCAGGTAGGTGATGCCCATTTAACACCACTCAGTCAAGTAAGAAATCTAGGATGTCGGTTTGACTCTGAGCTAAGTTTAAGCTCCTATATAAACAAACTATCAAGCTGCATTTTACCATATATATAAAACATTAGAAGAATAAGGAAATTCTTAAGACAAAATAGTGCACAGGCCCTAGTGAATGCACTGGTAACCAGTCGTTTAGACTACTGTAATAGTTTACTCTACAGACTACCCATGACTCAGCTACAAAAGCTGCAAAGGACTCAAAATACGGTGACGAGGCTTATTTGTAATATTTCGCGTTTTGACCACATGACACCAGTGCTAGAAGATTTACATTGGTTTTCCATTAAATTTCACACTGATTTTAGGATATTGTTATTAACTTATAAAGCTATACATGGCCTAGCCCCAGATTACCGTATATATTAGAACTCATTGCTATTAGAACTCCATCACATTCTTGCCTCAGGTCTAATAGTGAACTATTATTACAGCCACCAAGAGTTAGAACACTCTCTACATTGGATGACCGCACTTTTGTATCTGCGGCACCCAAACTATGGAACAAATTACCTAGGGAGCTTGGCAACACAGGATCTGTAGATATTTTTAAGAAATCTATTTAAACAGGCTTTTCATCATTAAAGCTAGACTGCATTTCAGATTTTTCAAGTGTAGGTCATGAAAAGAATTTCCCCAGACACCCAATTATTTTTGTTTAGTGGACCGAAAGCTACTGAATTCAAATCACAGACTTCCAATTTAATTATTTTTTTAAATAGAACAATTAATGAATTTAGGGCCACGTGGCCCTAAATTCTCTGCTTTTTTTTCCTGCTTCACCATGACCAAACTCAAGATACTACATTATGCATTATGTGGTGGGCTTTCCCTGTTCACGCAAGGCATTGTGGGATACACATTTGAAACAGGAGAGGAAAATAAGATAAGATAAGATAAGATAAGATAAGATAAGATAAGATAAGATAAGATAAGATAAGATAAGATAAGATAAGATAAGATAAGATAAGATAAAACTTTATTTAATCCCCAAAGGGGAAATTCACTTATCACAGCAGCCAAAGAATAGATCAGACAAAGTTAAGGATAAAAATATATAGAACTACTAGCTAAAAAAGTAGTAAAAGATGAAAACAATAAATAAATCGATTAATAAATCAATAATTTACACATTTTGGATTAGTACATGCATCCCCCTGCATGTAGTAGATTCTGGCTTATGATATATCCAATATAAATATGATATACACAACCAGAGATATGATATGCACAGTTGAACATGAGACATGATATACATACACAGTCACATCCATCGCAAAAAGCCTGATAAAAAGCCTAATATATAGCAGTACAATATTTCATAACAGCAGTGTTGTACAATCTAATAGCAGATGGAATAAAAGACATGAGTGTGCGAAGGAAACATACAGTAAAAGACTGACTACAGTAATAGAAAGCGAGAAGAAAAGACGTTATGTTGCGAAGGAAAGGAAACACAGGACCAAACTAATAAATATCGGCGGCCAGCGAGCACCTCGGTGTGATCAGCTGTTCGTTTAGCGACAGAATGATGCAACTGTCAGGTCAATGCACAGTCAAAGGTAAACCTGCGCATGTGTACACGGACTTCCTCTGTCTGCTTGACTGTGTGAAGCGAGTGATTTCATGCACATTATTTGGTCGGGAATCCCCTCAAATTAAATAACTTCCCAGCCACAGAATGGCCTGATATTTTGTAAGATATTACAGAAATAAACATGCATCACAATGACCAAATTTCAGAGGGAACTAAATTTCACCGATTTTATGAAATCAAAAGGCCGTCTAGCTTTAACGTTTATGTTTAGATGGTTTTATTATCATGTGTTTAAATAATTTTTGGTTATGTTCTAGGTTTTCCTTTTAAGCAATTTTGGGGTTAAATTTTGTGTAATGTTGTTGGTGTACACCTATTTAATTATTGTAATGCACATGTGAACATATTTGTATGAAAAAAAAAAGTCAAAGTCCTTCCCACGCCTTACAGTACCTGGTATTCCTAGGCAGTCTCCCACTCAAGTACTAACCAGGCCCAACCTGTATGTGGCGCATCGGGCGGCGCCGATCTCCGTTTCCATAGCCCTCGGCCTCTCGCCTATTACATAGCTAGGGTTACAGTGGGGGGCTAGTCCTCTGGTAACCACGAGAGTTTAACTCCCCATGCACATCTGTATTGCAGCGTGCCTTGCCAGATGGCGGTAGGTACCATTTTTTGTGATGGTCTTTGGTATGACCCGACCGTGAATAGAACTCACAATCTCCCAATCGAGAGGCGGACACGCTACCACTAGGCCACTAGTCGGTATATTTGTATGAAACATGCTCAATATACGTAATAATAAACTTAAACTACTGACTTCAAGATTGCTCTTTAATTCCTAATCAGAGAATTTGCTCAACGTATCTACAACACTACAGTGACTGAAATCAGCATGAGCTAGATAGGATTTATTAAGTCTGTATTGATTGTATAGGAGTAATAGATTTCTCAGATATAGAATACGATCAGATTTGGGGTGACAATTTCAGGGGCTCCTCATAGACCAAGTGCATTTAAGTTGTCATATGGTAAGATAAGATAGTACACAAATCGGCACAAAGGAGTCTGTGCTTAGCTACCTTTTTTTTCTTATGTCTTGCTACCGTTCAGCAAATTATAATGGTGACATTTTAAAGGCAGCTAGGGTTTTCCTTCCTGCTTTTTGGCAGTTGCCCAAAATCAGACTGTGCTGATCAGCAGGTTCCGTCACTGGTGAGAAAACGCAAAGATTCTCCCATCTGACCAAAATATTTTCTTCAAATGAGAAACCAGTATAAAATCAACTGCATAATTTTCACTTACAGTCTAAAAGCTGGTAGTAAAAACTTCAATTTGAAATCAAAAGGTATTTTGCATTAATCAGTGCCAGACAATAGTAATAACTTAAAAAGATGCATGTGTAGTCATTTCCATTATCGCTTAAAATACCTGGTGTGTGAACTGTTGTTATTGTTGTGGTGGTGATCAAAGTCGTTGTGGTCTCCTCCTCTGCTGGTGGTGATGTCACACCACCCTTCCCTCCTGATTGGCCATATTGAGGGGCAGTTGATGAGGTCATAGCGGTAGTGAGAACACCTGGGGACATTACTGTGAAGGCAGGTTCAACAGATGGGACAGCCTGGGTCGGGTTAGTAGTTGTGCCTGAGAGTTGGGAAAAAGAAAGACATGCACAAACAAAGGCATCCAAAAAACACTTGGAAGGTGGCCAATGGTACTTCAGTGTCTGTGTTAGTGACTGACTACTTGTAAGTTCAAATACCACAACTGCTACTAAAGTGCTTCTGTTTGGTATTTGAGCAAAATATTTGCGCAAAAACTTCTCGGTTTTATCCTTGGATTGGATTCTGCTTGGATTGGACAAAACTGGATTGACACAGCTGACTAAATGTAAAATGGAATTGTAACTTTTGAGCTGTAAAACTGAATAATTAACAGTTATTCTGTGAAATCCAGTCGTACATGAGCTGATAGCCGACGAGACACGTAGCACTGAGTTGGCTATAAGCCATGTACGACGAGATTGAGTGGAATAACTGTTTTATTCTATCCACATTCACTAGATTTTGAGAAACAGGGCATTTTTATTTTAATTTTTTGCAAATTCGATAAATAAAAACTTTATACAAAACATCTGAAAAAATCATTTCCGCTTAAACAAATCAGCGAAATGACAGTAGGAATTTGTGAAAAATGCAATAATAATAATAATTCTTGAATTTAAAAAAAAACGTTATTACCATGAAATACTTTTATTCCATATTTTGTTGCTTTTTTTTGGATTTTGTTTTCGAGTAGGTTTTATTTCGTCCTCGGTTGGTTCAGTAACATGCTCCACCACTTTGTTTTTCTCTACTCACGGTATATGAGCTGATATCCTAGTAGTAGAGTAGCCAATCAGAGCGCACGATTGCTCATATCCGGTGAATGTGGATAGAATTAAAATATATATTCTTTGTTGAAGGATTCTTTGAACAAAAACTCTTTCTCAGGATAGACTCTGTAGTGAGGTGTTGTCTGCCAAAAGATATGAATAAAAATCTCAGACCAATCTTTTTTTTCATATAAGTTTACTGAAGTTCTCTCATCATCATGTCAAAATCAAACCACTTTTCTCAAAATACAAAACAGAGTACTCTCAACTCAGAATGGAAAACAGTAACACCAAAGCAAAAGAAAAATCACAGATGGGAAAGTCTTCAGAAAAGATGTTCTATGAATATTCCTTTTGCCAGACTCTTATAGACCGAATCTCCTGTCCAGTCATAACCCAATCCAATTCTCAGATTCAAATCTTTACCTTTTTTGGGAAAACTCCAAGTCCCCAACTAATGACATCATCTACTATCCATGTAACCAATGCTTATATTTATAAGTGTGTATCTAACTGTGTATATGAGTTATGGTCCTCTCTGAGCTCAAGGCACAGGAACGTCTGTGCATGTGGGTGTGTGAGAGAACGAGAGCGAGAGAAAAACCTCTATGTAGCATACTACAGCTCATGTTACTAACTTCATATATTCTATATCCAATATTCAATTAATAACATGAAATAAAGCAATATGCTTTTACGGAATCTTCTTCATGGTATCTTGGGAAACAAAAATTTAAGGATATTTCCTTAATAGTTTTCTCATTTAAACTCATGAAGAAACTATATCATATGTAGCTTACATAATATGGAAGCAGAAAGCTCACTGGGGGGAAAAAATCGGCGATATTTTCCCTATTTGCTTCAAACCGTACTCCGTAATATGATCAATGTTTAGCATTTTACTATCCACCAGAGGGCTGTGTGTTCCATGTAAAAACCTTGATGGGGACAATGATGCATATATTGTAAAATAAATTATTTTACTGCAGCATAATGCAAAACATTCAATAATGCTAATGTAAGAGGTTTTACTTCATTCCCAGTTTGTCTCATTTGGGTCAATTTCCATGTCCTTCATAAGCTGAAGTCTCACCTATGTTGCCAGAGGACTGGCCAAGATACTTCTTACTCATCAGCGCAGCATGGATCAACTCACCCAGGGGGCGGGGATCAGAAGTTATAGTGGGAGGAGCCTCAGAATCAGGAGTGAGAAAGGCTGCACCTGAGAGAGCAAAGAATCCGTCATGTTGTGATGGAAACCATGTGACTGATCCACCATTGCATTTTGATTTTTTATTGGTCAGGATGTAAAATTTAATCACCAAATACATCTAAAATTTATGCACACACACACACACACACACACACACACACACACACACACACACACACACACACAAATATCCTTACCTGTAGTCACATGAATGTGCATGAGTGTGACACACAGTGTCACAGCAAGAACTGTGGACACCATGGTGAAGTACGAGAGAAAGCAAGCTGAAAGAAAAGATCAAAAAGAAAACAAGAGTAAATACACTACCGTTCAAAAGTTTGGGGTCACTTTGAAATGTCCTTATTTTTGAAAGAAAAGCACTGTTCTTTTCAATGAAGATCACTTTAAACTAATCAGAAATCCACTCTATACATTGCTAATGTGGTAAATGACTATTCTAGCTGCAAATGTCTGGTTTTTGGTGCAATATCTCCATAGGTGTATAGAGGCCCATTTCCAGCAACTCTCACTCCAGTGTTCTAATGGTACAATGTGTTTGCTCATTGCCTCAGAAGGCTAATGGATGATTAGAAAACCCTTGTACAATCATGTTAGCACAGCTGAAAACAGTTGAGCTCTTTAGAGAAGCTATAAAACTGACCTTCCTTTGAGCAGATGGAGTTTCTGGAGCATCACATTTGTGGGGTCGATTAAATGCTCAAAATGGCCAGAAAAATGTCTTGACTATATTTTCTATTCATTTTACAACTTATGGTGGTAAATAAAAGTGTGACTTTTCATGGAAAACACAAAATTGTCTGGGTGACCCCAAACTTTTGAACAGTAGTGTATATCTCCCAGGAACACAATGGAACAATTTGTCACAAAACTAGACCCAAGTCAATGTGTCTTTTGGTGAATATTGTTTGGTCAATGAATTGACTGTTCTTGACCTTCCAACTTAGCAGGCCAGCAAAAAGACGGCCCAGTCTCCAGTGAACGATGCCAGGCAATGGCTGGGTACAAAAACGTGTATAAAAGAGCCTACAGCTAGCAAGGTCTGTTCTCTTGCTGCAGGAATTATCAAAGAAATCAGACAGAACTTGATAACCATGAAACTACACATTTTGGCCGATGTTTCTATCTTCTGAATTAATACGTAGTGGCTACCTTTCCAGTATGTATTTAAACATTTAACACTTAAAATACACATATCTTATATTAGCTGTTCAGATTACTTTATCACCCCGTGCATACAGGGCGAATCCAAAAGCTTCACCTTTTTCAGTGGCTAATCAGATCCTGGTTTAGTCCATTGGCTACATCCATCCATCCATTATCTGTAGCCGCTTATCCTGTTCTACAGGGTCACAGGCAAGCTGGAGTCTATCCCAGCTGACTATGGGTGAGAGGCGGGGTACACCCTGGACAAGTCGCCAGGTCATCGCAGGGCTGACACATAGAGACAAACAACCATTCACACTCACATTCACACCTACGGTCAATTTAGAGCCACCAATTAGCCTAACCTGCATGTCTTTGGACTGTGGGGGAAACCGGAGCACCCGGAGGAAACCCACGCGGACACGGGGAGAACATGCAAACTCCACACAGAAAGGCCCTCATCAGCCACTGGGCTCGAGCCCAGGACCTTCTTGCTGTGAGATGACAGTGCTAACCACTACACCACCATGCCACCCCCGTTAGCTACATCACAAGGTTATTACCATGATCTGTACTAGATCTAAAATTAAAAATAACTAAACTAAACCATAGGCTCCACAATAAGATACGCAAGCAACACACATATTTCTAAACATAATCCACTTTAAATATTCTACACATTTATTTAAAAAATCTATTTAATCCCAACACACAAATGACTGAACTAATAGTAACCCAGTGTTTCTGTACGTATTCTGTATCTGCAGTGTATTCTTTAGCCCATTAACAGTGTATAAGTAGACTAATAGGGCTAGTTTTCCATCCATCCATTACCTATAGTGCTTATCCAATGAAGGCTGCAGGGGAGCTGGAGCCAATCCCAGTTGGCATTGGGCAAGAGGCGGGGTACACCCTGGACAGTTTGCCAGTCTCTCGCAGAGCTGACACACAGAGACAGACAGACATTCACACTCACGTTCACACCTATGGGCAATTCAGAGTAGCCAGTTGACCTTTGGAGTGTAAGAGGAAACTGGAGCACCAGGAGGAAACCCATGCAGACACGGGGAGAACGTGCAAACTCCACACAGAAAGGCCCCAGTCGACCTGCAGGTTTGAACCCGGAGTCCTGCTTGCTGTGCGATGACACTGCACCACAGTGCCTCCCAGGCCTAGATCATTGTTTGTTTGTTTGTTTGTTTGTAATAATCCATTAAACCACTGTACGTGCAAACCCAAATGACGTTCAAAAGAGGGCAGATTTACAAGAAACCACGCCTCTTTTTGACAAGTCAGTGCCACATCATTCAACTCTAAAAACGCACAATAATTTTGCAGCCTTTTGGCCTAATATACCGTAAAGGCTATATGGTCGGGTTTTCCTGAAAGTTAAAATAATGCAAAAATGTGGATGTAAGAACAGCCATGATCTGTTAAAAAAAAAAGATAAGGGAAGAAAAGAAAAGAAAAACACCCAATCTGGCAGCATATTGCGTGGTCTCGGCGAGGACATATGGGACATATGACATACGGCCTCCACCTTTTCTAATCTGGCATCAATGATGTCACCTCCTTACTGCGATTCGCCATCGGTCGTTAGGAGTCGGAATAACGACCCTCTGGAGCTTGCAATCTGCCGTGAGGGGATGAGGACACACCGCGGGGCCTTATATAAACACGATGGATCATGAGGAAACTACTTGCATCTATTTAGATAGATAGATAGATAGATAGATAGATAGATAGATAGATAGATAGATAGATAGATAGATAGATAGATAGATAGATAGATGCCTGACGGAGGTGTGTGACGCGACAGAGAGAGAGAGAGAGAGAGAGAGAGAGAGAGAGAGAGAGAGAGAGAGAGAGATGTGAGGGTTATGCCTGCAGCGTCTGCAACATCTCTCTCTCTCTCTCTCTCTCTCTCTCCCTCTTTCCGTTCGTTTATGAGTGCATTCCCATGCACTTCTCCTTCTTCTCTTCATCTGCACCCTCCTCAGATGTGTTTAAATCGCAGCCTCCTCCCGGCCTTCATGTTTTCTGCAAACGCCTCCTTTTCCCTTGCTGCTTTCTTTCTCGGTGCTGAGACGCACTGAACGACTCAGCACTAAAACGCACATAAAACAAGGCCTACCCAGAGAAAATGCATCAAAATGTGTTACGTTCTATGCTTTAAGCTCGAACATGCATCGTTATGCAGGTTGCTGTTAAGCGCAAATACCGAGACTCGAATGCATTCAATGAAGGTAGTCTACAGAGACGAGCTGAAAACATCATCTCGAATACTCACCTTATACACGTCGTTCCTCTGGTGTTTTTTTTTTTGTCTTCAGCTCACCTCTTAGTGGAAAATCACTCTTATTTTTTCTTCCTCCTTCTGCGACTGTTTGGTCTGCGCTCCTCCGTCTCACCAAAAATACCAGAAGAGCCCTGCAAGATATTCAGCTCTCTCCCGGCAGCCCCTCAGCATCAAAAACGAGCTGCTGGCTCGCCTTTAAATAGCCTAACCAATTAAAATAACAGGTTCTGTCGCCTTGTCGTTCCTTCGGTCTTTAATGTCCCAAGTCGAAGGGTTCCGCGCTTTAGGTGGGTGGAACGGCCATATAAACGTCCCGTGTTGTTTGATGCGTCGATGTGATGTGTATCTACTGCTTCTGTAATAAATCGCGCCACCCGGTGGCGAAACAGTAGTATTGCGCTTAATCACCAGTCGCTGTCCAGTGCTGAAAACGCGTCGTTTTCAGCACTGGACAGTGCTGAAACCGCGCAGCATTTTTAGGCGCCTTGGGCACGCAGAAGTGCACTATTGCTTAAAAGTGCAGAGAAACGATCCTTGCTGGTATTTTGTGACACAGCATGAATTCACGTCGGTTCATACGAGTTTAAGGGCTACTTCGGGTTTTCCCGTATATAAGAAGGAGGGGGGCTGCATACGTCGGAGATTTTCGGAGTCATTTGAATGCGGAACACAACCCCGCTGTACGCTCGGCGGCTGCAGCAGCACACAGTCACACAGTCGGGGAAAACACGGAAGGGGGAGGCGGAAAGAGCGCGGGGGCAAAGACAGACCGAGTGAGTGAGTGAGCGAGCAGCAGAGACGCGGTAAGTCAACACACAGTAATCAACCATGGCGTGCGCCAAACACATAGCAATCCAATGCACAAGTAGAGCTCGATGCGCTCGACGATATGGAATGGACGTAATAGAGCTTGATGTAGCTTCGTAGGCTACTAAAAGCTGGCATGCTTTGCCTGGTTGAGGAGTCACTCCCGTGTGAGCAACGTGAACACAAAACACGCAGGCGGTTGCAGGAACCATGATTATGCAACAACGCAAAGAGACTAAGCACAAGACGAAGTCATGTCTGCTTTTTAATTACACTAATGCGGAAGCGTGAGCCTGGGTGGACAGATCTTTCTCTCTCTCTCTCTCTTTTAGCCTGATGAACATCTCTTAACAAAGATATATCACTCCACAAGTGTTGCTTTACTGCTAGCCTGATCCAAATAATGATCTGTAGCCTACTAAGTGAGCAAAGCCCTGAGGATCCAGAGCATGTTTGTGTTTAATGGTTCTTCCATATAGACAAATTGAGAAATCAAGGTTCTTTGATTTGACATCCAGATTGCTCCCTTTCTCTTAACTCACCCACCCTGTTTTCATTTGCCGTCCACTTCCTGTCCTTATCAACTCTGTTTTTCTTTTTCTTCTCTCTCTCTCTCTCTCTCTGTAACTCTTGTGTAGCTCTGTACTTCCTTGTCTCACTCCAGTCATCTGTTCTGTACCACTTTTTCCTCTAGTGTCTCAGCCTCTTGGCAAGATGTCGTGGTCTCTGGACCTGCTCCCTCTGCCTCCCTGTGTGGAACTGGGTGGGCCTCCCCTGAGTGGTCTTCTGTGGACCCTGCTGCTGCTTTTTCTCTGGTATTGCTACCGTGTCGGCGCTGACCCTCCGTCCTGCTCATCTGGCTCGGCTCACTCTGCTATATCTCGCTCTTCCAGCTGCTCTCAGGTTGAGCCTGGTCATCATTCCACCCCGAAACCTTCCCCTGCGATTGCTGTGGAGAGCGAGGAGGAAGAAGAAGTGAAGAGTTACCTGATGCCAGTGTTGAGCCATGACCTGTTTCCTGCTCAAGCAACAACAGGAAGCAGAAAGTTGTACACAGCACTGCAGGATTATGCCAAGCGGTACAGTTGGGCCGGCATGGGCCGCATCCACAAGGGCCTGCGCATCCAGGTCAGACACATATAGAAGAAAGCATTTAGGATTACTTGTAATTTTTAAAAGTAGCATGTATCTCCCCCACCCCCCAAAATCAATAGCAGCAGTGCTTAGGACTATCACACAGTTACAAAGAGAAAACAGTATACTTGTTTATGCCATTTCATGCCCTACACTCTCAGAAAATAAAGTACATTGTTGTATCTTTAGGGATACAATGGCTTGTCACTGGGGCAGTACCCTCTAAGGCAGCGTTTCTCAACCTTTTTTCAGTCACGGCACCCTTCAGACATATGCAAATTCTCAAGGCACCCCCATATAAAATACACGCAGTCACGCTGACCCCGGCAATGATGTTGTTACATGGGAAAGGGGGCCGTGAGACAAATTTTGATGATGCATGAGGCGGCGATGATTTGCATTAGTGTAACTATCGGTTTTTTTGGAATTTTAATTAATTCTATTTATTTCAATGTTAGAATATATAATTTTTTGATGGCACCCCTAACAAAGCCAGAAGGCACCCCAGGGTGCCGCAGCACCCCGGTTGAGAAAGGCTGCTCTAAGGTACTTATTTGTACCCTTTATATACTGTTTGGGAACATGTTTGTCCCTTTTTGGCCCTAAAAAGTTACACATAGTTACCCTGAGGTCCAATAATGAACCCTAGAGGGTACATTAGTGTAGATTGTACCTTGGGGTTACAGAAATGGACTCCTACTGTACCCCTGTTTCTAAGAGTGTATTTATAACAGCAGCAGTATTTTAGAAAGATTTCAGGATTTAATATCTAGGGATTCCTTAACACAAGAGTGTCAAAGTCATGTCCTAGAGGGCCACAACACGACAAAGATTTCTTTTTCTAGATCAACAAGTTCATGTAACCTTCCTGTACTTTTAGAGTTTAATAAAATATAATATTGTAGGGGCAGCACGGTGGTGTAGTGGTTAGCACTGTTGCTTCATAGCAAGAAAGTCCTGGGTTCGAGCCCAGTGCCTGACGGGGGCCTTTCTGTGTGGAGTTTGCATGTTCTCCCCGTGTCTGCGTGGGTTTCCTCCGGGTGCTCCGGTTTCCCCCACAGTCCAAAGACATGCAGGTTAGGCTAATTGGTGGCTCTAAATTGACCGTAGGGGTGAATGTGAAGATGTGTGAATGGTTGTTTGTCTCTATGTGTCAGCCCTGTGATGACCTGGTGACTTGTCCAGGGTGTACCCCGCCTCTCACCCATAGTCAGCTGGGATAGGCTCCAGCTTGCCCGCAACCCTGCACAGGATAAGTGGTTATGGATAATGGATGGATGGATAATATTGTAGGTTCCTGAAATAAAAGTTAGACATAAATGTTGATCCAAGGCATAATGAAAAATGGATGCTTGAGAAGTAATGTTGATGCTGTCTACCATTTCACTGTGTTGAAGAAACAGACAATTTCAGTAACTGGTGGTAGAATTTTTTTTTCCTCTAAATACTGCATTCTTAAAAAGTTTTTTCATTGGTTCCTTGGATGGGTGACTGCTCTAGCTTTTTAAAGAGGTTCTACTGTATCTGGAAAATTTTTGGAAAGGGAAAATCCTCTGTGAGATGTTACAAAAGAAACTTTAAGTGGTCCTGAAGAGGGACAAACTGAGGGAGGCTTTAGGGTGTTAGAAAAGTTTACTTGCTTTTAATAGTCATTGATTTGAGCATAGACACCAAAGACCATCTGTAAACGCTGGCTGCATTGTATATGAAAAAATTTACAGGAAGGGGATGTTCTGAAAATACCAAAATTGACCAGGTTAGTAAACCTTAGTGGTGTATCTATACAGCGCCCTCCACAGTTATTGGCACCCCTGGTTAAGATGTGTTAAAAGCCTTAAAATAAATTCAATTTTTATTGCAGAAGCATAATTTCGCACTGAAAATTGTAACCCTTAACTCAAGTGAATTTAAAAAAAAAATACAAAATCCCTGACTAAGAAATAATTATTTTTCATAAATACCTGTTCCACAATTATTGGCACCCATAACAATTCCTAGAAAATAAATGTAATTGAAGCATTTCTGTCATTTCTACTGTAGTTTATAAAGTTCATCAGAGTATCTAGGAACCTTTAATTAGTAATTCATCACATCCTGTTTCCCTGGGGTATAAATATGATGTGACACAGAGGCCTATTTCTCTTATCCACTCTTCAACATGGGAAAGACAAGAGAACACACCATTCAAGTAAGGCAGATGTGTGTCGACCTTCATAAGTCAGGCAATGGCTACATTCTTGTAGCCACTCGCCTACACCTGCCCATATCTACAGTCAGAGGAATCATCAAGAAGTTTAAAACAACTGGAACAGTGGCAAACAAGCCTGGACGAGGATGCAAGTTTATCTTGCCACCACACACAGTGAGGAGGATGGTAAGAGAAGTAAAAAGTTCTCCAAAGCTCACTGTTAGAGAATTGCATCAAAGAGTAGCATCTTGGGGTCACAAAGTCTCCATAACAACCATCAGGCGCTATCTACATGCCAACAAGCTGTTTGGGAGGCATGCATGGAAAAAGCCTTTTCTCACTTACAAGCATAAATGTAAATGTCTGGAGTTCGCCAAGCGGTACTGGGACTTCAACTGGGACCATGTGCTTTGGTCAGCTGAGACCAAGATAGAGCTTTTTGGCAACAAACACTCTAATACATCACAAAAGATGAGTATGCGGAAAAGCACCTCATGCCCACTGTGAAGTACTGGGGAGGATCGGTGATGCTGTGGGCCTGTTTCTCTTCCAAAGGCCCAGGGAACCTTGTTAGGGTGCATGGCATCATAAGCTCTTTGAAATACCAGGACATTTTAAATCAAAATCTGGTGGCCTCTGTCCGAAAGCTGAAGATGGGTCGTCACTGGGTCTTTCAGCAAGATAATGACCCTAAACATGTGGCCAAATCTACACAAAAATGGTTCACCAGACACAAAATCAAGCTCCTCTCATGGCCATCTCAGTCCCCAGACCTCAACCCAATTGAAAACCTGTGGGGTGAGCTGAAGAGGAGAGTGCATAGGAGAGGACTCAGGACTGTGGACGATTTAGAGAGATTGTGCAAAGAGGAATGGTCGAATATCCCTCTCTCTGTATTCTCCCATCTTGTGAAATGTTCTAGGAGAATATTAAGTGCTGTCTTGTTGGCAAAAGGGAGTTGTACAAAGTGTTAACATCAGGGGTGCCAATAATTGTGGCACACATCATTTCATGTAAAAGAATTATTTCTTAATGTGGGATTTTTTTCCCACTGAATAAATGCACTTGAATTAAAGGTTGGATTTTTCTCTTTTTTTGCATTGTTGTCCCATATTATTTTTTAAAAAATGAATTTATTAGAAGCCTAAGAACATGTCTTAACGAGGGGTGCCAATAATTGTGGAGGGCGCTGTATACAGTACCAGTCAAAAGTTTGGACACAACTACTCATTTATAGGCTTTTCTGCATTTTGACTATTTTCTACATTATAGAACAATATTACATTACAGGCATTTAGCAGACACTTTTATCCAGAGCGACATACATTATGTTGAACAATTTTTAATTAATCTGCATGTCTTTGAAGTGAGAGGCAATTCACGCAGACACTGAGAGAACATGCAAACTCCATGCAGAAAGAGCCCCATTGGTCATGAGGTTCGAACCCAGAACCTTCTTGTTGTGAGGTGACAGTGACAATCAACAATACTGAATGCATAAAAATTATGAAATAACATATAGCGCATACAACCCCAATTCCAAAAAAGTTGGGACAGAGTGCAAATTGTAAATAAAAACTGAATGCAATAATTTACAAATCTCAAAAACTGATATTGTATTCACAATAGAACATAGACAACATATCAAATGTCGAAAGTGAGACATTTTGAAATTTCATGCCAAATATTGGCTCATTTGAAATTTCATGACAGCAACACATCTCAAAAAAGTTGGGACAGGGGCAATAAGAGGCTGGAAAAGTTAAAGGTACAAAAAAGGAACAGCTGGAGGACCAAATTGCAACTCATTGGTCAATTGGCAATAGGTCATTAACATGACTGGGTATAAAAAGAGCATCTTGGAGTGGCAGCGGCTCTCAGAAGTAAAGATGGGAGAGGATCACCAATCCCCCTAATTCTGCGTCAACAAATAGTGGAGCAATATCAGAAAGGAGTTCGACAGTGTAAAATTGCAAAGAGTTTGAACATATCATCATCTACAGTGCATAATATCATCAAAAGATTCAGAGAATCTGGAAGAATCTCTGTGCGTAAGGGTCAAGGCCGGAAAACCATACTGGGTGCCCGTGATCTTCGGGCCCTTAGATGGCACTGCATCACATACAGGCATGCTTCTGTATTGGAAATCACAAAATGGGCTCAGGAATATTTCCAGAGAACATTATCTGTGAACACAATTCACCGTGCCATCCACCGTTGCCAGCTTAAACTCTATAGTTCAAAGCAGAAGCCGTGTCTAAACACGATCCAGAAGCGCAGACGTCTTCTCTGGGCCAAGGCTCATTTAAAATGGACTGTGGCAAAGTGGAAAACTGTTCTGTGGTCAGACGAATCAAAATTTGAAGTTCTTTATGGAAATCAGGGACGCAGTGTCATTCGGACTAAAGAGGAGAAGGACGACCCAAGTTGTTATCAGGGCTCAGTTCAGAAGCCTGCATCTCTGATGGTATGGGGTTGCATTAATGCCTGTGGCATGGGCAGCTTACACATCTGGAAAGACACCATCAATGCTGAAAGGTATATCCAGGTTCTAGAGCAACATATGCTCCCATCCAGATGACGTCTCTTTCAGGGAAGACCTTGCATTTTCCAACATGACAATGCCAAACCACATACTGCATCAATTACAGCATCATGGCTGTGTAGAAGAAGGGTCCGGGTACTGAACTGGCCAGCCTGCAGTCCAGATCTTTCACCCATAGAAAACATTTGGCGCATCATAAAACAGAAGATACGACAAAAAAGACCTAAGACAGTTGAGCAACTAGAATCCTACATTAGACAAGAATGGGTTAACATTCCTATCCCTAAACTTGAGCAACTTGTCTCCTCAGTCCCCAGACGTTTACAGACTGTTGTAAAGAGAAAATGGGATGTCTCACAGTGGTAAACATGGCCTTGTCCCAACTTTTTTGAGATGTGTTGTTGTCATGAAATTTAAAATCACCTAATTTTTCTCTTTAAATGATACATTTTCTCAGTTTAAACATCTGATATGTCATCTATGTTCTATTCTGAATAAAATATGGAATTTTGAAATTTCCACATCATTGCATTCCATTTTTATTTACAATTTGTTCTTTGTCCCAACTTTTTTGGAATCAGGGTTGTATATGGAATTATGTGGTAAACAAAAAAAGTGTTAAAAAAGTAAATTTGTTTCATATTCTAGATTCTTCAAAGTATCCAGCGTTTACCTTGATGACGCTTTGCACACTATTGGCATTATCTTAACCAGCTTCATGAGGGAGTCACCTGGAATGCTTTTCAATTAACAGGTGCCTCGTCAAAAGTTAATTAGTGCAGTTTCATGCCTTCTTAATGCGTTTGAGAGCAAAGAGTAAAAAAATAAATAATAAAAATACAGTAAATGGCCCTATTCTACAACTGTAGTAATCCATATTATGTCAAGAACCGCTCAAAAATCTAAGAAAAGGAGAAGCAACATCCATCATTACTTTAAGGCATGAAGTGTCTTTTAATTCATAAAAAAAAGAAAACCTTTGAATTAGAAGGTGTGTACAGACAATAGACTGGTACTCGAAGTTATTTACATCTGCTACAGGAGATAGAATGCAAAACTCTAACAAACTGTGATTGTACAGGACTGGAGTCCAAATCAGGAAATTCAGGGCCCTTTTTACTTTTGATATCAGACAAACTTTAGAACATCTGAACCCTACCCCCCCCCTCTCTCTGCTTGACTCTATGCCTTCATCTTATTTAGACTAGGATGAATGATCGCTCCTCCATTCAGAAGCCCCACCTCTTCTACCTTCCCGATGTTCCCAGCATCCCTTTCTTCCCTCGAGATGCTCATCGCCATGACATAGAGGTCCTGGAGGCCAGCTATCCCATAATCCTTGCTGAATTCCAAGCTGTATACCAGAGAGGCATTGACACAAAGCTGGGGTGGATATACCAAGGACCTAAGGTAATAATAAAAATATATATAATAAAGTATAATGTAATTATATAATGTATAATAAAGTCTTATACTGGCTGTCATGCCAGGTTAGAGGATTCAAGCAATACGATAAATCCTTCAGAAATGCTTAAATAATTGAATAACGATTGTGGGCTTGAAGTAAACTGTCATCTTTAGCACAACTTTTCGAACAAATTTCATTTTGAGATTGTCAGCGATCCAAAGTTCCAGGTTTAATCTGCTGTAAATGTGGTTTGGTGGCAAAACTAAGATCTACTAAATATGTATTGAATATTTATTATCTTCATATTATTATTTAATAAGCATCTATCTATCTCTTGCTCTCTCTCACTGTTAGTCTCTCTCCTGTTTGCTTTCACTCACTCGCTTTCATTTACGTCCTCACCATCTCAATCAATAGCTGCACTGCACCACTGAAGTTTTCCTGCGTTTGCTTCATTGTACATGTAAATTCCTCAAAAAAGCTTCACTGGTGTTTAGTGAAACGCCACCTGGTTCTTTTATTCATAAATCATGTTTATGTTTGTCATTTGACTTCTCAGGGTCAAGCACTGTTTCCACTCTACAATGCTGGAGTGTGTGTGGCAAGTAATTGCCGCGCGTGCCCATGTACGTACCGTACCCTCCTCTCCCTCAGAACTTTCATCAGCAGTAACTCCCTGGGCTCAGCAGGGTTCTGGCTTTTGGGCCCTGGGGCCTCACTGGGGGGAACCTACGGGCCCACCAACACACGCCTCCGGTGCCATCTGGGTAAGTGCTAACTCCTTATATACAGTGGAGGAAATAATTATTTGATCCCTTGCTGATTTTGTAAGTTTGCCCACTGGCAAAGATATGAACAGTCTATAATTTTAAGGGTAGGTTTATTTCAACAGTGAGAGATAGAATATCAAAAAGAAAATCCAGAACATCACATTTTATAAAATATATAAATTGATTTGCATTTCGTTGAGTGAAATAAGTATTTGATCCCCTACCAACCATTAAGAGTCCTGGCTCCCACAGACCACTTAGACACTCCTAATCAACTCGTTACCTGCATTAAAGACAGCTGTCTTAAATTGACACCTGTATAAAAGACACCTGTCCACAGAATCAATCAATCAATCAATCAATCAATCAACCAGACTCCAACCTCTCCAACATGGGCAAGACCAAAGAGCTGTCTAAGGATGTCAGGGACAAGATTGTAGAGCTGCACAAGGCTGGACTGGGCTACAAAACCATAAGTAAGAAGCTGGGTGAGAAGGAGACAACTGTTGGTGTAATAGTTCGAAAATGGAAGAAATACAAAATGACCATCAATCGACCTCGGTCTGGGGCCCCACTCAAGATCTCACCTCATGGGGTATCAATGATCACGAGAAAGGTGAGAGATCAGCCTAGAACTACACGGGAGGAGCTTGTTAATGATCTTAAGGCAGCTGGGACCACAGTCACCAAGAAAACCATTGGTAACACATTACGCCGTAATGGATTAAAATCCTGCAGTGCCCGCAAGGTCCCCCTGCTCAAGAAGGCACATGTGTAGGCCCGTCTGAAGTTTGCCAATGAACATCTGAATGATTCTGAGAGTGATTGGGAGAAGGTGCTGTGGTCCGATGAGACCACAATCGAGCTCTTTGGCATTAATTGAACTCACCGTGTTTGGAGGAAGAAAAATGCTAACTATGACCTGAAGAACACCATCCCCACTGTCAAGCATGGAGGTAGAAACACTATGCTTTGGGGGTGTTTCTCTGCTAAGGGCACAGGACTACTTCACCGCATCAACGGAAGAATGGATGCGGCCATGTACCGTAAAATCCTGAGTGACAACCTCCTTCCCTCTGCCAGGACACTGAAAATGGGTCGTGGATGGGTCTTCCAGCACGACAATGACCCAAAACATACAGCCAAGGCAACAAAGGAGTGGCTCAAGAAGAAGCACATTAAGGTCATGGAGTGGCCTCGCCAGTCTCCGGACCTTAATCCCATAGAAAACCTATGGAGGGAGCTGAAGCTCCGAGTTGCGAAGCGACAGCCTCAAAACCTTAATGATTCTAGAGATGACCTGCAAAGAGGAGTGGACCAAAATTCCTCCTGACATGTGCGCAAACCTGGTCATCAACTACAAGAAACGTCTGACCGCTGTGCTTGCCAACAAGGGTTTTGCCACCAAATACTAAGTCTTGTTTGCTAGAGGGTTCAAATACTTATTTCACTCAAAGAAATGCAAATCAGTTTATATCTTTTATATGAAGTTATTTTCTGGATTTTCTTTTTGATGTTTTGTCTCTCACAGTTAAAATAAACCTACCATTAAAATTATAGAATGTTCATTTCTTTGTCAGTGGACAAACTTACAAAATCAGCAAGGGATCAAATAATTATTTCCTCCACTGTAGGGCCATTTACCCCACACAACGGCTAATGCATTAATCATGAAAGAAATAGGTGATTCTTTCTTAGAATATCATAAATAAAGAAACATATAAAAGATGTAGATTTTGAATCTAATTTGAATTCAGAATTACAAGAAATCTCTGTAGCTATTTGACTAAAGCCTCCGATTTTTTTTTTTTAACATAGCTATATGTCCATGAAGCAGACCGCCCAAAAGTGGTTATTTTTCTATACCAGCATGTCCCAAGGTGTTTTATTCCTCATATAGAATAGCATTTTTCCAACTTTCATAAATTCAAAAAATGTTCATCATATTGGCGGCATGGTGGTGTAGTGGTTAGCGCTGTTGCCTCACAGCAAGAAGGTTCTGGGTTTGAGCCCAGTGGCTGATGAGGGCCTTTCTGTGTGGAGTTTGCATGTTCTCCCCGTGTCTGCATGGGTTTCTTCCGGGTGCTCCAGTTTCCTCCACAGTCCAAAGACATGCGGTTAGGCTAATTGGTGGCTCTAAATTGACCATAGGTGTGAATGGTTGTTTGTCCCTATGTGCCAACCCTGTGATAATCTGACAACTTGTCCAGGGTGTACCCCGCCTCTCGCCCATAGTCAGCTGGGATAGGCTCCAGCTTGTCTGCGACCCTGCACAGGATAAGTGGTTACGGATAATGGATAGATGTTCATCATACATCATATGTTTTATCTATTTCCAATTACATCTGTAGCATTAAATACACATAAGACAAATGTCATGTTCACCAAGAAACAACAAAGCCATCCATCCTGACAACTTGCTTGTGTAGGAAAAGGTAAAGGAACAGCTTTACCTCTGACTATTACAAAGGATCGACATTGGCGAGGCTTTCTAAGAAAACATCATATCAACAATTACACGTTTATATTAACAAATCCCACATGTCCCTCAGGTCTCCAGACTCCTGCACAGTGTGAACTGGTGGTAGGGGGTGAGCCGCAGTGCTGGTCTGAGGGACACTGCCTCCTAGTGGACGACTCCTTCCTGCACACCATCTCGCATAATGGTAAGAGCTGAAATGACGACCGAATTAAAAACCCAGAAATAATAAGTAAACATCATTAAAATGTCAATACAGGTCATAAAAATGCATAGATGCAGCATTAGGTCTGTTGAACCTTGGACTATAGGTGTCCTATTGTGTCCACTAGGTGGCGCTGAAGATGGTCCAAGGGTGATTTTCAGTGTCGATCTGTGGCACCCAAATGTTGCTGCAGCAGAAAGACAGGCTCTGGACTACATCTTCAGTCCTGAACAGTAATCAACTACATATCTCCGAGTTCACCAGTTACATGCAGAGATGGAGCCTAAGTGCATCTCATTCAGTTTCAGCTGATCTCTTCTCTAAACTACCAAAAAGAAATATGGAGACAAATTGGACGTATCTTTCCATTACGTGATACGTTGACTGTATGTAACAGTACTGTATTTTTCCCAAAACGTACCGAAAAAGAAAAGTTTCTCTTCCCGATGAAAGTTCCTCTAGGTAGAAGCAAGACCAAGCACACATTTGTATCCAACTAAGCCTCTCTCTAGAGCTCTTTATCTAACACTTTCACAAAACCTGCGAACAATAGACCAGCTCGACTTTTCAATATCTTCATATCTCTTTTTGCTTTGTGCCTGTCTCGATAACTCCAATCTCCTGTTATATCATTTTGTGCCTGATTTGTTCACTTGATCGTGACCTTTTTCTCTGATATATATACTGTGATTCAAGCTATTCTGTCAGTACTGTATGTACAGTAGTGCTTGAAAGTTTGTGAACCCTTTAGAATTTTCGATATTTCTGCATAAATTTGACCTAAAACATTGTCAGATTTTCACACAAGTCCTAAAAGTAGAGAAAGAGAACTTAGTTAAACAAATGAGACAAAAATATTATACTTGGTCATTTATTTATTGAGGAAAATGATCAAATATTACATATCTGTGAGTGGCAAAAGTATGTGAATCTTTGCTTTCAATATCTGGTGTGACCCCCTTGTGAAGCAATAACTGCAACTAAACGTTTCCGGTAACTGTTGATCAGTCCTGCGCACCGGCTTGGAGGAGTTTTAGCCCATTCCTCCATACAGAATAGCTTCAACTCTGGGATGTTGGTGGGTTTCCTCACATGAACTGCTCGCTTCAGGTCCTTCCACAACATTTCGATTGGATTAAGGTCAGGACTTTGACTTGGCCATTCCAAAACATTAACTTTATTCTTCTTTAACCATTCTTTGGTAGAACGACTTGTGTGCTTAGGGTCGTTGTCTTGCTGCATGACCCACCTTCTCTTGAGATTCAGTTCATGGACCGATGTCCTGATATTTTCCTTTAGAATTCACTGGTATAATTCAGAATTCATTGTTCCATCAATGATGGCAAGCTGTCCTGGCCCAGGTGCAGCAAAACAGGCCCAAACCATGATACTACCAGCACCATGTTTCACAGATGGGATAAGGTTCTTATGCTGGAATGCAGTGTTTTCCTTTCTCCAAACATAATGCTTCTCATTTAAGCCAAAAAGCTCTATTTTGGTCTCATCCATCCACAAAGCATTTTTCCAATAGCCTTCTAACTTTTCCACGTGATCTTTAGCAAACTGCAGGCGAGCAGCAATGTTCTTTTTGGAGAGCAGTGGCTTTCTCCTTGCAACCCTGCCATGCACACCATTGTTGTTCAGTGTTCTCCTAATGGTGGACTCATGAACATTAACATTAGCCAATGTGAGAGAGGCCTTCAGTTGCTTAGAAGTTACCCTGGGGTCCTTTGTGACCTCGCCGACTATTACAGGCCTTGCTCTTGGAGTGATCTTTGTTGGTCAACCACTCCTGGGGAGGGTAACAATGGTCTTCAGTTTCCTCCATTTGTACACAATCTGTCTGACTGTGGATTGGTGGAGTCCAAACTCTTTAGAGATGGTTTTGTAACCTTTTCCAGCCTGATGAGCATCAACAACGCTTTTTCTGAGGTCCTCAGAAATCTCCTTTGTTCGTGCCATGATATACTTCCACAAACATGTGTTGTGAAGATCAGACTTTGATAGATCCCTGTTCTTTAAATAAAACAGGGTGCCCACTCACACCTGATTGTCATCCCATTGATTGAAAACACCTGACTCTAATTTCACCTTCAAATGAACTGCTAATCCTAGAGATTCACATACTTTTGCCACTCACAGATATGTAATATTGGATCATTTTCCTCAATAAATAAATAAATGACTGAGTATAATATTTTTGTCTCATTTGTTTAACTGGATTCTCTTTATCTACTTTTAGGACTTGTGTGAAAATCTGATGATGTGTTAGGTCATATTTATGTAGAAATATCGAAAATTCTAAAGGGTTCACAAACTTTCACGCACCACTGTATATTATATTTATGTCTGAACTGAAGATCTTGTTTTATCATATGGAGTTTTATTTTCAAGATGGATTTTATTTTCAGACGCATTCTATGAAGCACACAGCAAACAAAAGTATTTGATCCGACTGCATGCATGTGTTGTGAAGCCTGACTGTACAGCCAATGTGATGCATCGGACCCATCTCCCTTGCAAAGCAAATGTGTAATCAATTAAAAGTGTATTCTTCAAATAAAGATTTTTTTGTCAAAGCAAAAAAAAATGTTCATTACGCTACAGATAATATCTTAGCATAATTAAATGCATAATTTGGAGGTTTTTGTCAGGTACATAAAGCCACACATACGTTCAGTGGGGAAAATAATTATTTGATCCCCTGCTGATTTTGTAAGCTTGCCTGGTTACAAAGAAATGAGTGGGCTATAATTTTTATGGTACTTTTATTTTAACAAATAGAGACAGAATATCAACCAAAAAAACCCATTATATAAAGGTTATAAATTCATTTGCATTTGATCGAACGAAATAAGTATTTGGTCCTGAAGCAAAACATGACTTAGTACTTGGTGGAGAAACTCTTGGTGGCAAGCACAGAAGTCAGACGTTTCTTGTAGTTGGTCACCAGGTTTGCACACATCTCAGGAGGGATGTTGGTCCACTCCTCTTTGAAGATCCTCTCCAAATTCTGAAGGTTTCAAGGCTGTCGCTTGGCAACTCGAAGTTTCAGCTCCCTCCACAAATTTTCTATAGGATTGAGGTCTGGAGACCGGCGAGGCCACTCCATGACCTTAATGTGCTTCTTCTTGAGCCACTCGAAGTTTATTTGTTGCCTTAGCCGTATGTTTTGGGTCATTGTCATGCTGGAAGACCCATCCATGACCCATCTTCAGTGCTCTGACTGAGGGAAGGAAGTTCTCTTCCAAGATCTTACAGTATATGGCCCCGTCCATCGGCCCCTGAATGCAGTGAAGTCATCCTGTACCCTTAGCAGAGAAACAGCCCCAAAGCATAATGTTTCCACCTCCGTACTTGACGGTGGGGATGGTGTTCTTGGGACTGTATTCAGCATTTCTCTCCCTCCAAACACGATGAGTTGAGTTGATGCCAAAGAGTTCAATTTTGGTCTTATCTGACCACATCACCTTCTCCCAAGCCTTCTCTGAATCATTTAGGTGCTCACTGGCAAACTTCAGACAGGCCTGTACATGTGCCTTCTTGAGCAGGGGGACCTTGCAGGTACTGCAGGATTTCAATCCATTACGGCATAGTATGCTACCAATGGTTTTCTTGGTGACTATGGTCCCAGCTGCCTTGAGATCATTAACAAGCTCCTCCCATGTAGTTCTGGGCTGATCCCTCACCCTTCTCATGATCATCCTTACCCCACGAGGCAAGATCTTGCATGGAGCTCCAGGCTGAGGGCGACTGATGGTCATTTTGTATTTCTGCCATTTTCGAATAATTGCACCAACAGTTGTCTCCTTCTCACCAACTTTCTTGCTGATGGTCTTGTAGCCCATTCCAGCCTTATGCAGGTCTACAATCTTGTCCCTGATGTCCTTTGAAAGTTCTTTGGTCTTGCCCATGGTGGTGGAGAGGTTGAGTCTGTTGACAGGTGTCTTTTATAACCATAACGAGTAAAAATTAGGAGTACTTTCTTAAAGTGACAGACTAATCTGTGTGCCTCGTGGGCACATACAGTAACCGGTCTGTAGGAGCCAGAATTCTTGCTGGTTTGTAGGAGATCAAATACTTATTTCACTTATATCAAATGCAAATGAATTTATAACCTTTATATAATGTCTTTTTTCTGGACTTTTTTGTTGATATTCTGTCTCTATTTGTTAAAATAAAAGTACCATAAAAATTATAGACCGCTCATTTCTTTGTAACCGGGCAAACTTACAAAATCAGCAGGGGATCAAATAATTATTTTCCCCACTGTATGTGATGTAAGTGACAGTTATTTAGATTTCAGAGAAGTGAATGTGAAGTTAGCTTTCACTAGCTGTTGGTAAACTCTTTCAGTGTTTTCTCCAAAATATGTTCCCAAAAACACATGCATGTGTGCTTCCTAAACTTGAACTTTTTAATCCCAAGGCAACAAAAAGGATCTCTGATTGGTTAGATGTTGATGATCCAGGTCTTTTCTTTTCCTTGGAGCAGGTATTTTGACAGCTGCCAGAATGTGGGCTTCACTTTGAGTCCATATCTGAACGTGTTCAAGTAGGAAGAAGGAAATCACATTTTTATATAGTTTGTTTGCCACTTGGCTAACATGAACTAATGATTTTTACACCATTTTTAAGATAAGCTAAGATGGGCAGCACGGTGGTGTAGTGGTTAGCGCTGTTGCCTCACAGCAAGAAGGTCCGGGTTTGAGCCCCGTGGCCGGCGAGGGCCTTTCTGTGTGGAGTTTGCATGTTCTCCCCGTGTCCGCGTGGGTTTCCTCCGGGTGCTCCGGTTTCCCCCACAGTCCAAAGACATGCAGGTTAGGTTAACTGGTGACTCTAAATTGACCGTAGGTGTGAATGTGAGTGTGAATGGTTATCTGTGTCTATGTGTCAGCCCTGTGATGACCTGGCGACTTGTCCAGGGTGTACCCCGCCTTTCGCCCGTAGTCAGCTGGGATAGGCTCCAGCTTGCCTGCGACCCTGTAGAACAGGATAAAGCGGCTAGAGATAATGAGATGAGATAAGATAAGATAAGATAGACTTTCTTCATCTCTTGGTGGGGAAATGTACATGTTCCAGCAGCTTACAGATAGAAAGAGTCAGGAATAGACAGTAACAAAAAAAAAAAAAACCCAGAATGCAATAAAAGTATTTAATTAAATAAATAAATAAATAAATAAAGTGAAAAGTAAAAACACAAGCCATGTATGTAATATACATAACAAAATAAGAATGGAACTTAAATAAGAGTAGTACCTCACCTGAAGTAGCAATATTGCGCTCGTCGGTTGTCCATCGCTAGCGATGATGACTGCTTCATTAGGATGCACAGAAATGCAGATGGGCTGAGAGGCTTGCACCAGACTTATTCTCCTCTCCTAATGAAGCGTCTTGCACAGTAAGATAAGACAAACAATGTCATGCCCCCCATCATGTTGTCTCTCTGGACGTCTAGACCTGATGCCAAGTGGCACACAAAAGTGCCACAGACCTGACAGGTATGGAAGTTGCCCTGCAGTGACAACTGACTTGCTGAGTGATGCCATCCATTGGCTATTTGAATGGCTCTTTGCATGCCATCAGGTGGTGCGCCATTGATCCTGTTGGGTTCATGTGCCACATTGCACCAAAAAGCGCCCTGTCGCCAGCGCCTTACTGGTGATGTACTATTTAACCCATAGCTGGAACCCAGGAAGGTGCTACCACTCTGGGTCAGAGCGGACCTGGGAGCAATGGTGATTAAGGGGTAACTCCACTTTCCCCCAATACTCAAGTCCTCCTAGACCTGAGACTCGCCACCAGGTGTAGTTTAAAGTGCATATCATGGGTAAATTCAGGAGCAAGATCAATGTAATTCTCTTATTTTATATTAAACTTTGGTCAAATATCTGTAACATTCTGCATTCTCTGGAATTTTTTTACCTTGCGCAATACCAGAAAAATTCAGTTGAAATCAAGCCATTTGAGGTGAATTGGTCCGCGTCTGAAAAAGCTTGGCATTTGGATTTCCCGGCAAACATTGATTTTCGTGACGTCACGTGTGGGACGCCTCCCTCTGAATCCTATGTCAGCGCTGGTTTGTTTATGAGAAAACGACCTGGTGGTTTTCTGCAAATTTCTTCAACGTTATTGTGTAATTATTAAAATGGTTAACAGATGTATCGTAGGAGGGTGTAGCAACACCAATCTTGATGGGACTAGTACTCATCGTTTTCCAAAAAACTGGACAAAGAGAGAGAAATGGGAGCGCTTGGTCTACACAGGCTGTGCACTGAAACTGTGCAAAGCTCGAGCAGCCTGCTGGCGCTTCCGCAGGTAACGTCATGAATCTGGCTCCAGACTCCCTTGGGATTTTTCCAGACGTGTTTTGGTTTTTTTGGTTTTTTTGCCGTAGACAGATGGCCTTGTGCAAAATTACCCTTCTGGATGAGTGTGTAAAGGGACATACTTTCATATTTAAAAAAAAACAAATTGGTCCAGAATATGCACTTTAAAGTCATAAGGACTAAGCAATAACAAGCAAATAGAAATAGAACTATTGCACCAGGTAGTGAATGTTATTGCACAGCATAACATAACTAACGAGGATGGAATATGTGTGTAAAGTAACTAATAAATGGCCAAAAAAGCACGTAATTGTAAAGAACAATTATAAGAGTGAGAAATCTCATCATCTCATCTCATTATCTCTAGCCGCTTTATCCTGTTCTACAGGGTCGCAGGCAAGCTGGAGCCTATCCCAGCTGACTACGGGTGAAAGGCGGGGTACACCCTGGACAAGTCGCCAGGTCATCACAGGGCTGACACATAGACACAGACAACCATTCACACTCACATTCACACCTACGGTCAATTTAGAGTCACCAGTTAACCTAACCTGCATGTCTTTGGACTGTGGGGGAAACCGGAGCACCCGGAGGAAACCCACGCGGACACGGGGAGAACATGCAAACTCCACACAGAAAGGCCCTCATCGGCCACGGGGCTCGAACCTGGACCTTCTTGCTGTGAGGCGACAGCGCTAACCACTACACCACCGTGCCACCCAGAGTGAGAAATGAATAAGAAAATGAAAAGGATATTGTACCAAATAGTAATATTGTTGCACAGCACAAGTCGATGATGGCGATGGGATGCAAATAAATTACACCATATTCTTAAATATTCTAAATATTCACTGCTAAAGCTGGGCAGCACAGTGGTGTAGTGGTTTGCACTGTCACCTCACAGCAAGAAGGTTTTGGGTTTGAACCTCACAACCGAAAGGAGCCTTTCTGTATGGAGTTTAAGGCTTGAGGACAAAGGTTTCTCTGAGGATCCATCTTATATTTGCCAATACTACAAGTAAACAGTATTGGACAGAGTTTTGCCACAAGAAGTGTGAGAGTTATCAGTTGGCTGATACTCACTGATCATTTGGCAGTAATGTGGTCAATGTCAAGTCTGTGCTTGCATTTGACCAGCATTAAGATCTCTGTGATTACTGGCATCTCTAATGCAAACAGAAATACCCTGAAGCTTACTGGATAGGCCTATTAGCAGTTACATAATACAGACTATATATAAAGATTTTTTTTTCTCTCTTCAAATTCAGTTCCGGTATTATTCACTCATTCATGGAAATGAAAAAAAAAAAAGGTTATACACATTACACATGCACTGAGTGATAGGTTATTTTGAGATTATACATAATGGGCTTCATTTTATTATTTTATTATTTTCTATTTTAACCGTAATATTTTTAAACTATAAAACTAGCTATTTTTCTTCCGCATAACACTGGTTTCATAATCATTAGTGCCCACACTAAATATCCTGTGAAGCCTCCACTAGAGAGAATAACACTGAGCATCTTTCTGTGATGCCTTAAAAGATTGTATAACACTTGTAGGCCATGTTGGACCACTCATCTCTGCAGAACATTAATATCGCTTTTGAATAGGATTCAAATCTTGACATTGAGATCGCCAGTGTGGGTTAAAACTGTGGGTTAAAACTTTCTGGCAACACCAGCAACAAAAACACCTCAAGGGCACAAAGCATTAGTGATCTACTTCCGTATTTTACAGTGTTTATGGAGGTTTTTGTCCCATTTTTCAAAAGTGGACAGTAAGTTAGTGTTTACTCTCATTTGATGACAATTTTTAGAAGTTTGCCCTCAAAACTAGCTTGTTGTGATGGTGGCATCTAAAAATTAATTTGAAATGAAAATTCATGAGGCGGCACGGTGGTGTAGTGGTTAGCACTGTCACCTCACAGCAAGAAGGTTCCAGGTTCGAGCCCAGTAGCTGGTGAGGGCCTTTCTGTGCGGAGTTTGCATGTTCTCCCCGTGTCCGCGTGGGTTTCCTCCAGGTGCTCCGGTTTCCCCCACAGTCCAAAGACATGCAGGTTAGGTTAACTGGTGACTCTAAATTGACCGTAGGTGTGAATGTGAGTGTGAATGGTTGTCTGTGTCTATGTGTCAGCCCTGCGATGACCTGCGATGTCCAGGGTGTACCCCGCCTTTCGCCCGTAGTCAGCTGGGATAGGCTCCAGCTTGCCTGCGACCCTGTAGAACAGGATAAGCAGCTACAGATAATGGATGGATGAAAATTGATCTTAAAACTGATTTTCAGGGTTCCTTATTTTGTTTATGCATCCTCTTTGTTGTTAAAGAAAATGTACATGATAAAAATCGATTTTGTATGATACTTTTTATTCTGTCCACATTCACTGGATATGAGCAATCGTGCGCTCTGATTGGCTACTCTACTACTAGGATATCAGGTCATATACCATGAGTAGTAAAAAACAAAATGGCAAAGCGCGTTGCTGAACCAACGAAGGACGAAATAAAAACTCTACTCGAAAACAAAACCCCAAAAATACAAAAAAAGCAACAAAATATGGAATAAAAGTATTTAATGGTAAGAACGTATTTTATTTTTATTTTTCAAGAATTATTATTATAGCATTTTTCACAAATTGCTACTGCCATTTCGCTGGTTTGTTTACATTTTAAGTGGAAAATGTGCAAAGTTCTTATTTATTGAATTTGCAAAAAATTAAAATAAAAATGCTCTGTTTCTCAAAATCCAGTGAAGGTGGATAGAATAAAACAGTTATTCCACTCAATCTCGTCATACATGGCTTATAGCCGACTCGGCGTTCCGTGCCTCGTCGACTATCAGCTCATGTACGACTCGATTTCATGGAATAACTGTTTGACACACGAATATTTGTCGAATGGTATTTTTAAAATATTGTGTCCTTATATAAAGTAAATATGAGATGAGGAAAATAAAAGAAATTAGAATAGATTGCATTTTTACCTCTTAGATGTGACACACTGTATGTATCATAGTCTGGTCTACACCAAACAAAATCCATCACAGTCCCAGAATCCTGCCTCATCTGTCCTATGCCCAATCAGATTTCTTTCTCTCTCTCTTCCACTTTTCCCTCTTTCTTTCTCTCTTTGATCATTTATTGCTAGCATACAGACAGAGATCAACGTCTGATCATTTGCTGTTCAACAAAGTTCTAGCAAAACAATAAATGGGAGAATTCATCTCTGGTATAGTGAGATTTTGAATTGACAAGTGAGTGACAGGTTTCCAAAAGAAATTCTGATTCCATCTTTGGCAACTTTACAAAGATTATACTAGTGCGGCGGCTACAGTTATCGACAGGCCTTAATTATCGACACCTTTTCAGATTTACCAATAAAAAAACAATTTTACAAAGGTGAGTTTCAGTTACAACAGTTATTATTGGTTAATTAATCAACCGGAAGACCCCGCCCCCTCGCCCTTTGATCTTGTCGTCTGATGACACAGCTCGTTCCCTGAGATGGAATTTTTTTTTTCAGCACGATCAGCAATTTGAGGAAAACCTGGACGTTATCATTGCAGGTAAGCATGGTGGAAAGATCACAGACATGTTTTTACTTCTCAAATTCACCGACATTTCATGATCTCCTTGTCGAAACCTACTTTGTTTCTTAGTCTTTCATTTGACAGTCGCCATTTTGTATCTCAACGCAAGTTTGAGAAGTCACGTGAGGTGCCGATAATAGTGATCACTTTCACCGGTGTCCACCATTATCGACACCCTGTGGAACTAAGTGACATTTACAACTGTTATGGATCGATCTTTGTGTAACATTGTTGAAGTAGATGAAGTACTTTAAAAAAAAAATAATAAAAGTGCTGTGATTTTATAATAATTTTTTTTCTGATTCATAACAGAATGGAATGTTTATAGAGTATTTGGAATCCTATTACTCATCTCATCTCATTATCTCTAGCCGCTTTATCCTTCTACAGGGTCGCAGGCAAGCTGGAGCCTATCCCAGCTGACTACGGGCGAAAGGCGGGGTACACCCTGGACAAGTCGCCAGGTCATCACAGGGCTGACACATAGACACAGACAACCATTCACACTCACATTCACACCTACGGTCAATTTAGAGTCACCAGTTAACCTAACCTGCATGTCTTTGGACTGTGGGGGAAACCGGAGCACCCGGAGGAAACCCACGCGGACACGGGGAAAACATGCAAACTCTGCACAGAAAGGCCCTCGCCGGCCCCGGGGCTCGAACCCGGAACCTTCTTGCTGTGAGGCGACAACGCTAACCACTACACCACCGTGCCGCCCATCCTATTACTTCCTAGCATATAAAAAATGACATGCTTGAAATATTCAGATTTTTCTATTCCATTCAGAATTTTTTTTCAGTTTGTTGTAAATATCTACCACATATTACAATATCAATAGACATTTTATATTTTTGGCGGCACGGTGGTGTAGTGGTTAGCGCTGTCGCCTCACAGCAAGAAGGTCCTGGGTTCGAGCCCCGTGGCCGGCGAGGGCCTTTCTGTGTGGAGTTTGCATGTTCTCCCCGTGTCCGCGTGGGTTTCCTCCGGGTGCTCCGGTTTCCCCCACAGTCCAAAGACATGCAGGTTAGGTTAACTGGTGACTCTAAATTGACCGTAGGTGTGAGTGTGAATGGTTGTCTGTGTCTATGTGTCAGCCCTGTGATGACCTGGCGACTTGTCCAGGGTGTACCCCGCCTTTCGCCCGTAGTCAGCTGGGATAGGCTCCAGCTTGCCTGCGACCCTGTAGAAGGATAAAGCGGCTAGAGATAATGAGATGAGATGAGATGAGATTTTATATTTTTAGATATAAATTTAAAATTTCAATTTTAAAATATCGACCTTTGACCTGGATGTTCATGCGGTTACAATGCCAATTGCCTGTTGATATTTATTGGTAAACTACAGAGCTAGAAATTAATACAAACAACAAAGAATGATTAACAAAATGTGATCCACGAAAATACTTAGAAAGTGGAACAAAAAGATTTTCTGACGCAGGTTCAACATTATCAGTTCGTTTGTTTACAAGCATTAGAATTACTTCCTCATTTACGTAAGCACCGACATTGATATATTTATATAAAAGATATTTTGTACCAAATATAAGTCTATGTAAAAGAAATTTTAAATAAAAACTATGTTTTGTTAACTTCATACTGATTATTTTTTATAAATAATCATCTGGGTGTTGATAATTGTAGAACGGTGTCGATAATCGTGGAACAGTGTCATGTGATCTGATACACTAAGTAATCGGGAATCAACTCGTTTTTTTCCAGTGGAAGTTTAAGTAACTATTCATGTACAATTTACATATTGAAAGTCTTTTCTACTTTTGCAACAGCCAAAAGATTGTTACGGTGTCGATAACTGTAGCTGCCGCTCTATTTCACAAAATTATGAAGTTTATTTTATTTGGAAGTGTTTCTTTAAATATAACTAATGTCAGCTACATTTTTTTTATAAATAAGTGTGAAATCTTCTAGCATCTTTCTTTGAAGTCGACATATAAGGCATTTAATTCTTGACACTATGAAGAGTTTATGTAAATGAAAGAAAGCTTTATTTTCATAATTAATACCTCATGATATATTAGCACCTCATGATAAATCTGTAGTTAGATTTCTTTAAAAGAGGTTATTTGTTGTTTCTTTGTGCAGAAGATTGCTAGCCAATTTGTATTTGTAATCATACAGAATCCATATGGAAACAAAGCTATACACCACTGTTCAAAAGTTTGGGGTCACTTTGAAATGTCCTTATTTTTGAAAGAAAAGCACTGTTCTTTTCAATGAAGATCACTTTAAACTAATTAGAAATCCACTCTATACATTGCTAATGTGGTAAATGACTATTCTAGCTGCAAATGTCTGGTTTTTGGTGCAATATGTCCATAGGTGTATAGAGGCCCATTTCCAGCAACTCTCACTCCAGTGTTCTAATGGCACAATGTGTTTGCTCATTGCCTCAGAAGGCTAATGGATGATTAGAAAACCCTTGTACAATCATGTTAGCACAGCTGAAAACAGTTGAGCTCTTTAGAGAAGCTATAAAACTGACCTTCCTTTGAGCAGATTGAGTTTCTGGAGCATCACATTTGTGGGGTCGATTAAATGCTCAAAATGGCCAGAAAAATGTCTTGACTATATTTTCTATTCATTTTACAACTTATGGTGGTAAATAAAAGTGTGACTTTTCATGGAAAACACAAAATTGTCTGGGTGACCCCAAACTTTCGAACGGTAGTGTACATGTCCACACACTCGCTGTCTCGGGGCCAGGAGGAGTCAGGTGTGTGTCTGGGCCCAGCTTGCGTCTTTCTGAGAGGGAAGAACATTGTAAGACTTTAAACATACTCAAATCTCTCTGTTTCTCGCTGAAATTATGGTTAAATGTCAAATTAGATTGCGTGTATGTACAGTACCCTGCACAATTATTGGCCCCCTTGTAAAGATGAGTAAGATTAGGGTGAGAAAAAAAATCCACCTTTTTTGAAGTAGCTTAATCTCACACTGAAAAAAAAGAGGAAAAAAATCCAAGTCAAGTTTATTTGTATAGCGCTTTTAACAATAGATATTGTCGCAAAGCAGCTTTACAGAAATTTAAGGCTTTAAACATGAGCTAATTTTATCCCTAATCTATCCCCGATGAGCAGCCTGTGGCGACGGTGGCAAGGAAAAACTCCCTCAGACGACATGAGGAAGAAACCTCGAGAGGAACCAGACTCAAAAGGGAACCCATCCTTATCTGGGCAACAACAGATAGTGTGATTATAAATAACTCGCTTCTACAGTATAAGAGTGTCCTACAGAGTCACAAAGTGAAACCAGGAGATTCATTACAGTTTAACATGAAGTCTGTTTTGTTGAAGTTATAAACTGTTCATTGATGGAAACTTGAGTGCAAAACTGTTCATGACAACTGCAGTCCTAAAGTTAGCAAGTCAACTGTCGTCCTCAGGCATAAATGTATTACCGTAAGCGTCCAGAGCCGTCTTCCAAGTGCGACTTTCGACTGTCCATATAGGATCTTTACTTGGAATAGATTTATTCACGGAAAAAAAATCCCTCATCAAGAAATAATAATTTTCAACAAAAATCACATGTGCCACAATTATTGGCACCCCTGAATTTAATACTTTGTACAGCCTCCCTTTGCCAGTAAAACAGCACTGAGTTTCTCCTATAACATTTTGATAAGGTTGGAGATATAGAGCAGGACATCTGAATCCATTCCTCTTTACGCAATCTCTAAAGATCATCCAGGGTCCGAGGCTCTCTCTTGTGCTCTCTCCTCTTCAGGTTTTCAGCGGGGTTCAGTTCAGAGGACTGACATGGCCATGGCAGAAGCTTGCTTCTGTGCTCAGCTAACCATTTTTGCGTTATATAAATAAGTTTATATAAAAGTGAGTTTTATAACTTGACTAAGACTTTTTTTTATCAGTATATTATATACTGTATTTCTCTTGTAAAGAATCAAAGTTGCATTTCTATTCAAAGACTATGCAAACAATGTTTTATTTCATCAATGCGTGCGCCGTGATTGCTGCTGCTAGTTGGGTGTTTTTAAGTCAGTGCCATATAGTAGCTACATACCAGATTTGTAATTTGTCTTTCTTCACATTCACCCAAATCTGGCTTTTTATATTCTACAAAGCTTATACACTTGAGAAGGAAACAGATTTTTTTCCATTGAATGTTCTTTTAATGAAATGTGGATTAAATATTAGATAACTGGGATGAACTACTGTAAATCTCTATAATCAGACTGCAAGACCAGAAGATCCTGAGAAAAAAAGACAAAAAAAAACAAAAAACAAATAAAAAGCCCTAATAATCATGAAAATCCACTGGAAGGGATATCTGTGACAGTTTCAATGTAACATCTCCTAATAACGTTGAACATTCTGTATTAAGTTAGAGGATTTATCCTGATTCAGACCAGGATGAACTAAATCTCTGTAATCAGACTACAAGACCAGAAGATCTCATCTCATCTCATCATCTCTAGCTGCTTTATCCTGTTCTACAGGGTCGCAGGCAAGCTGGAGCCTATCCCAGCTGACTACGGGTGAAAGGCGGGGTACACCCTGGACAAGTCGCCAGGTCATCACAGGGCTGACAGACACAGACAACCATTCACACTCACATTCACACCTACGGTCAATTTAGAGTCACCAGTTAACCTAACCTGCATGTCTTTGGACTGTGGGGAAAACCGGAGCACCCGGAGGAAACCCATGCGGACACGGGGAGAACATGCAAACTCCGCACAGAAAGGCCCTCATCGGCCACAGGGCTCGAACCGGACCTTCTTGCTGTGAGACGACAGCGCTAACCACTACACTACTGTCCCACCCAAGACCAGAAGATCCTGAGAAAATAAATAAACAAACAAATAAAAGCCCCTAATAATCATAAAAACCTACTGGAAGGGATATCTGTGACAGTTCCAATGTAACGTCTTCTTAATAACATAGAACATTCTATATTGAGTTAGAGGATTTATCCTAATTCGGAGCGATTAAGCACCCACTCCCTTCCACCGAATGAATTACTCCTGCGGTAGATAAATCTAAACTGGTGGCTGACGGCTGTGTACCCTTTAATTATTTGCACGGATTAGGATAAACCTGTAATTTTAACAAATCCCGTTGTGTTTCAGAAAGCATGTGAAGCCACTGGGACAGTAGTTGATGTCAGGAGTTCAGGTCAGAGGTCAGTGGTGAGACTCAGAGATTGATAGATAGACTGAGATTCCCATTTACATTATTCAGGAAATTAGTTAAACAGGCTGGAGGCAGAAAACGTTTCTGGTCACCAGCCTACATGCCTTTTGAATCAGTAGTCAGTCATTCTGTTTAACTGGTCAATGTGTTTTCATGTAAAATACATTTTAAATCAGAAAACAAAGTTTTATGTTTCGGTGCATAATTCTAAAATATATATTACAGAGTAAACATGGACTACATTAAAACCTGAATATGGATCCAGCAATTGTTGTGTTTTTTTTTTTTTTTAGGCTAGTAAATGCTTTGGTTCTCCAAACGTTTAGATTCAGCTCTCCAGTCTTTTAGCTACACTATACGTCCAAAAGTATGAGGACATCTGACCACACACCCATATGCAGGGTTCCTGCCCAAACTGTTCCCACAAAGTTGGAAGCACACAATTGTATATGTATTTGTATGCTGTAGTTTTACAGTTTCCCCCAAATGGAACTAAGAGGCTCAAACCTGTTCATGCATGACAATAACAATGTCCCATGCACAAATTGAGCTCCATGAAGACATGGTTGGTGCAGAAGAACGTGAGTGTTCTGCACAGAACCCTGACCTCAACCCCACTGAACACCTTTGGAATGGACTGGAAAACTAACTGTGTACCTGACCTCACTAATGCTCTTAGTAAAATGTAAATAAAAACAGAATATAATGATTTGCAAATTCTTTATGACCTACAGTGCCTTGCAAAAGTATTCATCCTCCTTGGTGTTTGTCCTGTTTTGTTGCATTACAAGCTGGAATTAAAATGGATTTTTGGAGGGTTAGCACCATTTGATTTACACAACATGCCTACAATTTTAAAGGTGCACATTGTTGTTTTTTTATTGCGACACAAACAATAATTAAGATGAAAAAAAAACCAAATCTGGAGTGTGCATAGGTATTCACCCCCTTTCTTATGAAACCCCTGAATAAGAGCTGGTCCAACCAATTCACTTCATAAGTCACATAATTAGTTGATTAAGATCCACCTGTGCGCAAAGTGTCACATGATCTGTCACATGATGTCTGTATAAATCAACCTGTTCTGGAAGGACCCCGACTCTGCTACACTACTAAGCAAGCAACATGAAAACCAAGGAGCCTCTAAACAGGTCAGAGACAAAGTTGTGAAGAAGTATAGATCAGGGTTGGGTTATAAAAAATATCCCAAACTTTGAATATCCCAGGGAGCACCATTAAATCCATTATAGCAAAATGGAAAGAATATGGCACCACTACAAACCTGACAAAAGAAGGCCGCTCGTCAAAACTCACAGACCGGGCAAGGAGGGCATTAATCAGAGATGCAACAAAGACACCAAAGATAACACTGAAGGAGCTGCAAAGATCCACAGTGGAGATGGGAGTATCTGTCCATAGGACCACTTTAAGATGTACACTCCACAGAGCAGGGTTTTATGGAAGAGTGGCCAGAAAAAAATGTCATTGCTTAAAAAAAAAAAAATCACGTTTGGAGTTTGCCCAACAGCTTGTGGCAGACTCCCCAAACACATGGAAGAAGATTCTCTGGTCAAATGAGACAAAAATTTTAATTTTTGGCCATCATAGGAAATGCCATGTGTGGCGCAAACCCAACACCCTGAGAACACCATTCCTACAGTGAAGCATGGTGGTGGCAGCATCATGCTGTGGGGATGTTTTTCATCTGCAGGGACAGGAAAGCTGGTCAGGACTGAAGGAAAGATGGATGGCACTAAATACAGGGCAATTCTGGAGGAAAACCTGTTTGAGTCGGCCAGAGGTTTGAGACTGGGACGAAGGTTCACAGTCTAGCAGGACAATGACCCTAAACATACTACTAAAGCTACACTGGAATGGTTTAAAGGGAAACATTTAAATGTCTTGGAATGGCCTCGTCAAAGCCCAGACCTCAATCCAATTGAGAATCTGTGGCATAACTTGAAGATTGCTGTACACCAACGTAACCCATCTAACTTGAAGGAGCTGGAGCAGTTTTGCCTTGAGAAATGGGCAAAAATCCCAGTGGCTAGATGTGCTAAGCTAATAGAGACATACCCCAAGAGACTTGCAGCTGTAATTGTAGCAAAAGGTGGCTCTATAAAATATTGACTTTTTTTTGGGGGGGGGGGGGGGGGGATACTTATGCACATTCCAGATTTCTGTTTTTTCATCTTAATTATTGTTTGTGTCACAATAAAAAAAAAAAACAATGTGCACCTTTAAAGTGGTAGGCATGTTGTGTAAATCAAACGGTGCTAACCCCCCCCAATCCATTTTAATTCCAGCTTGTAATGCAACAAAACAGGACAAACACCAAGGGGAATGAATATTTTTGCAAGGCACTGTATATTCAATTGAATACAATACAAGGACAAGATATTTAATGTTAAAACTGAACCTTTTTTTTTTTTTAAATATAGACTCATTCTCAATTTGATGCCTGCAATATGTTCCAAAGAACTGGGGACAGGAGCATGTGTTGCATCACCTTTTCTTTTAACAGCATTCACGAAGTGCTTGGGAACTGAGAACACTAATTGTTGAAATTTTGAAAGTGAAATTCTTTTCCATTCTTGCTTGATATACAGCTTCATTTGTTCAATAGTCCAGGGTCTCCATTGTCATATTTTGTGCTTTAAAATGCACCACACATTTTCAGTGGAAGGCAGGCAGGCCAGTTTAGCTCCCACACTCTTTTACTACAAAGCCACGCTGTTGTAAAACATATAGAATATGAATCGGCATTGTCTTACTGGAATAAGCAGGGATGTCCCTGAAAAAGATGTCGTCTGGATGGCAGCATATATTGCTTCAAAACCTGTCTGTACATAGATGTGCAAGTTACCCCTTCCATGGGCATCAACACACCCATACCATCACAGATGTTGGCTTTGGAACTTTGTGCTGGTAACAACCTGGATGGTCCTTTTCCTCCTTAGGCTTGAGGATACAACGTCCATGATTCCCAAAAACAATTCAAAATATGGACTTGTCAGACCACTCTACGCTTTTTTCACTTCGGCTCAGTCTATCTCAGAGGCGCTTGGGCCGCAATAATTCGGACTTTATATAAACACCCACACAGAGCCTTGCAAAACTGTTCACATACACGCATTCACTGGTCACTCTAACATGAACAGCTGTACAAATGTGCCCAGTTGTGCAGTTATCCAGTCAGCCAATCATGTGACAGCGGTACAATGCATAAAATCATGCAGATACAGGTCAAGATCTTCATTTACAATTCACATCAAACATCAGAATGGAGGGGAAAAATGTGATCTGGTTTGAGTATTTCAGAAACTCCTGGAATTTTCACACACTTCAGTCTCTTTCTGCACAGAATGGTGTAAAAAGGCTAACACACCTTGTTGATAAGAGATATCGGGGAGGATGACCAGACTGTTTTGAGCTGACAGGAAGCCTACAGTAACTCATCTCATCTCATTATCTCTAGCCGCTTTATCCTTCTACAGGGTCACAGGCAAGCTGGAGCCTATCCCAGCTGACTACGGGCGAAAGGCACCCCGCCTTTCGCCCGTAGTCAGCTGGGATAGGCTCCAGCTTGCCTGTGACCCTGTAGAAGGATAAAGCGGCTAGAGATAATAACCTGGTCTTTTTGCAGTCTTCAACTGTCCAGTTTTGGTGAGTCTGTGTCTATGATGGCCTCAGATTATTGTTCGAGGCTGACGGGTGGAACTTCTCCTGTTGTAGCCCATACACTTCAAGGTTCAATGTGGGTTCAAGAATGCTTTTCTGCTTACCGTGGTTGTAAAGCATATTTTTTGAGTTACTGTAGGGGGCGGCACGGTGGTGTAGTGGTTAGCGCTGTTGCCTCACAGCAAGAAGGTCCTGGGTTCGAGCCCCGGGGCCGGCGAGGGCCTTTCTGTGCGGTGTTTGCATGTTCTCCCCGTGTCCGCGTGGGTTTCCTCCGGGTGCTCCGGTTTCCCCCACAGTCCAAAGGCATGCAGGTTAGGTTAACTGGTGACTCTAAATTGACCGTAGGTGTGAATGTGAGTGTGAATGGTTGTCTGTGTCTATGTGTCAGCCCTGTGATGACCTGGCGACTTGTCCAGGGTGTACCCCGCCTTTCGCCCGTAGTCAGCTGGGATAGGCTCCAGCTTGCCTGCGACCCTGTAGAAGGATAAAGCGGCTAGAGATAATGAGATGAGATGAGATGAGAAAAATTAATGAATTTAGGGCCACATGGCCCTAAATCCTCCGCTATTTTCTCCTGCTTCACCATGACCCAATTCAAGATACTACATCATGCATCAAGTGGTGGGCTTTCCCTGTTCGTGCAAGGCATTGTGGGATACAAATTTGAAACAGGAGAGAAAAATGGAGGACGTGAGTGTGCGAATGAAACATGAAAGACCGACTACACTGTAGTCGGTCTTTCATGTTTCATTCGCACACTCACGTCCAGTAACAGAAAGCGTGAAGAAAAGATGTTATGTTATATACGAAGGAAAGGAAACGCAGGACCAAACTAATAAATATCGGTGGTCAGCGAGCACCTCGGTGTGATCAGCTGTTTGTTTAGCGACAGAATGATGCAACTGTCAGTGCACGGTCAAAGGTAAACCTGTAGATCACAGTAATGCAACACTGTGGATGCCAGCTGCCGTAAAACGCAAAAGAAGAAGAAAGTAAACCTGCGCATGCGCACATGGACTTCCTCTGTCTGCTTGACTGCGTAAAGTGAGCGATTTCATGCACATTATTTGCTCAGGAATCCCCTCAAATTAAATAACTTCCCAGCCACAGAATGGCCTGATATTTTGTGAGATATTACAGAAATAAACGTATATCACAATGACCAAATTTCAGAAGGAACTAAATTTCACTGATTTTATGAAATCGAAAGGCCGTTTAGCTTTAAGAAATATTCCTCAATCCATGCCATGATCAAAGTCACAGATATCACAATTTCTTTCTGATGTTAACATTAATTGAAGCTCTTGACCTGTATGTGCATTTTTATTTTTTTGAATTGTGCTGCTGCTACATGATTGGCTGATTGGATAACAGCATAAATTAGGTGTACAGGCATTCCTAATGAAGTGGACAGTGAGTGGGTATATATAAATATAAAATTACACACACACACCTTGACTGTAGAGTGGGTGTTGGTACCCTGGGTAGCTTGAGTATTTCACAAACTGCTGATGGTATTGTCACACACAACCGTCTCTAGAGTTTATACAGAATGGTGCAGAAACCAAAAAACATCCAGCGTGATGCAGTTCCACAGGCAGGAGAGCCTTGTTGATCAGAGATGTCAGAGCAGAATGACCAGACTGGTTTGAGCTGACAGGAAGACTCGAGTAACTCAAATAACCACTCATTACAACCATGGTGAGAAGAAAAGCATCTACCACTCACTGGATGTTGCTCCTCCCCACAGTATTTTGTGTAAACCCGAGCCAGGAGATCTCCGTGGATCAACAGTTGCCGAAATACTCAAACCAGCTTCTCTGACACTATCAACATCATAAGACCAACATTTGTTCTCCATCTTGATGTCTGTAGCTCTTGATCTGTATTCGTTTGATTATAGGTGACAAATTAAAGGTGACGTGTGCCGAGAGTGATGAAAAATCTCACTCCTATCACGACAGAAATGTTTCATGATCTGAAAAAAACTTGACCAGTCAGAAAAGCTGTTGATTTGCAGTGGGGGGCGGCACGGTGGTGTAGTGGTTAGCGCTGTCGCCTCACAGCAAGAAGGTCCTGGGTTCGAGCCCCGGGTCCGGCGAGGGCCTTTCTGTGTGGAGTTTGCATGTTCTCCCCGTGTCCGCGTGGGTTTCCTCCGGGTGCTCCGGTTTCCCCCACAGTCCAAAGACATGCAGGTTAGGTTAACTGGTGACTCTAAAATTGAGCGTAGGTGTGAATGTGAGTGTGAATGGTTGTCTGTGTCTATGTGTCAGCCCTGTGATGACCTGGCGACTTGTCCAGGGTGTACCCCGCCTTTCGCCCGTAGTCAGCTGGGATAGGCTCCAGCTTGCCTGCAACCCTGTAGAAGGATAAAGCGGCTAGAGATAATGAGATGAGATTTGCAGTGGGGAAAGTTCACGCCCAAAACAACCCCACATCATAACCGAGCCAGTTTCTCCTTTAATTTGTCACCTTTTTGTACACATTTCAAAATATGATGAGATGAGATGACAGACGAGTCTAAAGACAGACAGCCGATGAATTACAGTCAATGATGTTGGTTTTTATTTTTGTTGTTACATTATTGTAAATCAGACTCAGCTCCAAAAGATGGGATTTGCCTCAGCCAAGTGGCGAGGCTCGGCATGCCACATGTCAGTCAAAAGTCGGAAAGATTCTTCAGGTTAAAAAGAGTCTCATCTACAAACAGCTCCTCTCACTCAGCAACGAGGACACACACAATAACTCAAACCTTCACTGCAGAGAAGAATCCAATGAAAAAAATAAGAGAAAAAAAAAATCTAACAGAATCTCTGTCCATCGTGCTTTGAGTTTCATATAAGGAAAACAAGCATTATGCACACATTTTGTTTCAATGACTTGTGTATTGGTTTATTACACATGCCCTTTTCTTGTAGTGTACATTATTAATTTCCCGTTGAAAATTTTACAGACAGAATTAAAATTTAATTGTAATAAGAAGTAAATTACTTAGTTGTACAAGTTTAGTGAAATTCACCTCCAAACCGTCTTTGTAAAACTTGATTGGCCCTTAGGACCCCACTGGCACGCTCCGTATAAAGCAGATGGTTGCAAAATAAGCAAAAAAAAAAAAGTTTTTAAAATTGTAGAACAGTTATAATACTTAATTATAAAAAGAACTGCTGACATTATTAAACACATTTGAAGTAAAATCCAAAAGAATTTGGCAGCAAATGATGAGGTCATGTAAGGCAAACCGCACCGGCACAAATGCGCACACACATTTTTACACACACGTGCACGCACGTACGCTCTCACACAAGATAACGGACACTTCCTGGGTAAAAGATGACAGTTTTCTGTTCAAAAGGGCTTGGTGAAGTGGCACACTGTGATCGGCCATGTGAGGACTGAAGGAGGTAAAATTAAAAGTAGCCCTGGGTTTCTTTCCATTCCTCGCTCGTTCTTGCTCTAGTCATCTCCTGCTTTCATTCCTCTCACCGATCCCTGGTTACGCATCTGTAAAGGATACATTTTTAAATATATATAATATAAATAAATAAATACACATTATATAGATACAAGTGTTTTATTGGGAAATACACCACTTATGGTTTTTCATATGAACTACATCTGGGACATTGAGTAAAATTTTCCTAAAAATCTGGAAACTGATGAATTGTTTTGATAAATTTGGGTAGCTTTTTTTTTGTGAACGTGTCTATATAATAAAAAGAATATTATTCTTTTTATTATATAGACACGTTCACAAATAATATTCTGATTATCATCATCATCATCATACTGAAAATATGAAGTTCTTCTTGCAGCTGTGTAATATCCCCCCCAACACACACTCATTTTACTTCTATATTATAAACAGTTATTCCGTGAAATCGAGTTGTACATGAGCTGATAGTGGACGAGGCGCTTAGCTCCAAGTTGGCTATAAACCATGTACGATGAGACTGAGTGGAATAATTGTTTTATTCTATCCACATTCACTGGATTTTGAGAAACAGCATTTTTAGCAAATTCGATAAATAAAAACTTTATACAAAATGTCAGACAAAATAATTTCTGCTTAGAATGTAAACAAACCAGGAGGCACGGTGGTGTAGTGGTTAGCGCTGTCGCCTCACAGCAAGAAGGTCCGGGTTCGAGCCCCGTGGCCGGCAAGGGCCTTTCTGTGCGGAGTTTGCATGTTCTCCCCGTGTCCGCGTGGGTTTCCTCCGGGTGCTCCGGTTTCCCCCACAGTCCAAAGACATGCAGGTTAGGTTAACTGGTGACTCTAAATTGACCGTAGGTGTGAATGTGAGTGTGAATGGTTGTCTGTGTCTATGTGTCAGCCCTGTGATGACCTGGCGACTTGTCCAGGGTGTACCCCGCCTTTCACCCGTAGTCAGCTGGGATAGGCTCCAGCTTGCCTGCGACCCTGTAGAACAGGATAAAGCGGCTACAGATAATGAGATGAGATGTAAACAAACCGGCAAAATGACAGGAGCAATTTGTGGAAAAAAAAAAGCTACAGTAATAATTCTCAAAAAATGGGGGAAAAAAAACAAACAAACAAACAAACAAACAAACATTCTTACCATCAAATACTTTTATTCCATATTTTGTTGGATTCTTTTTGTATTTTTTTGGGGTTTTGTTTTCAAGTAAAGTTTTTATTTCATCCTCGGTTGGTTCAACAACATGCACTGCCATTTTATTTTTCTCTACTCATGGGATACGAGTTGATTGGCTACTACTAGGCTATCAGAGCGCACGAGTCCTCATATCCAGTGAATGTAGAAATATTTTATTTATTTTTATATATTATATATAAAAAAATACACACACAAAGAACTTGAGCTGTGTTCATATTTGTTAGAAAACCATCGCTGTATGTCGCTGATGTGTCATGGGCGTGTTTAAGTTAGTGACTGATTTTGTGCTATAACCAAATAGATTTGGATACAGCCCAAGTGTGCTGGGTTGAGTCTCACTTTAAGCTGCCTTAAAGATTTTTAGCATTGGATCACACCGCTCTGCATGCGAGCTGACAAACATCAGTGTGAATCACTGAAACCTTGCCTGGACTGTCTCCTATTGGCTGATGAACAGCAGCATCAGAGTCGATTTCATCCAAAAAAAAAAAAAATTTCACTGGAGTCAAACTTATCAGATGAGGGAGCATAATTTTAAAACACTTCTGCATGCTTGTGCTTGTTATCTGTGAACATGCTGTTCTCATTTAAATCTACAGCCAGAGGTATGTTCTCTACAAATCGCTCGTGAGTGTAGCTTTACAAACCTAATACCGTATTTTTCGGACTATAAGTCGCTCCGGAGTATAAGTCACACCAGCCAAAAAATGCATAATAAAGAAGAAAAAAACCATATACAAGTCGCACTGGACTATAAGTCGCATTTTTTGGGGAAATTTATTTGATAAAATCCGAGACCAAGAACAGACATTTCATCTTGAAAGGCAATTTAAAATAATAATGGATTAGAGAACAACAGGCCGAATAGGGTTACGGTATGCTAACGTAACACATTCAGCTACATGACGCATAGACAACAAACTGAGCATGTGTCTGGTATGTTAACGTAACATATTAACAGTTATTCAGATAACTATAGCATAAAGAACATGCTAACAAGTTTGCCAAACCATCAATCTCACTCCAAAATCACTAAATCCATTGAATTCTTCATCCTCGGTGTCATTTCTAAACAAATCCGCCAACTCCGGAGGTAGACGAAGCGCTGCTTCCTCTTCCGCGTTGCTTTCGTCAGACTCGTCGTCAGTTGCAGTTCCAATTATTCCGGCCTTTCTGAATCCTGACAGGATGGTTTCGGTTGTCACTGAAGCCCATGCTTTGTCGATCCATCCAATGACTTCCAGGAAAGTTGCGTGGCGCATTCTCACGGTTGCCGTGAAGCCGTGCTCTCCATCCATCATCCACTGCTCCCACAGGTTACGCAAGACTGCCTTAAAGCTCCGGTTCACGGAGATGTCAAGTGGCTGGAGTATTTTGGTTAAGCCTCCAGGGATGATGGCAGGTATGGAGTTGAAAACTTTTAATTTATCTTTGAACTGTGGCGTGATGTGCGCTCGCATGCTGTCCATCACAAGCAGGGCTTTGCGCGTTCTAAAGAAGCCATCCGGACGCTTAGTGTAGCACTTCGTAAGCCATAAGTTCATCATTTCTTGATCCATCCACCCTTTCTCATTAATGGCGATGGCAACTGAGGGGGATTGGATTTTTGGCATGGTTTTTCGTTTGAAAATGACCATTGGTGGCAATTTTGATCCATCTCCACAACATGCCAGCACCACTGTGAAGTGTGATTTCTCATGACCAGTTGTTACTATATTCACACTCTTTAGCCCTTTCTCTGCGACACTTCGGCCCATGGGAATGTCAAGCGTGAGGGGGACCTCGTCCATGTTAATAATATGATCCGGTGTCACATTGTGCTCAGTTACATGCTTTTCAACGAACTCACAGAAACTGTCGACCTTGGCTTGGAAGTCTGCTGGCAGTTTTTGGGACATCGTTGTCCTTGCTCTGATAGAGAGGCAGTTGCGTTGCATGAAGCAGTAACACCAAGAAGGTCCTCCCACAAAGTCATTTATATTCATCTCCTTGGCAACTACAACCCCGATTCCAAAAAAGTTGGGACAAAGTACAAATTGTAAATAAAAACGGAATGCAATAATTTACAAATCTCAAAAACTGATATTGTATTCACAATAGAACATAGACAACATATCAAATGTCGAAAGTGAGACATTTTGAAATTTCACGCCAAATATTGGCTCATTTGAAATTTCATGACAGCAACACATCTCAAAAAAGTTGGGACAGGGGCAATAAGAGGCTGGAAAAGTTAAAGGTACAAAAAAGGAACAGCTGGAGGACCAAATTGCAACTCATTAGGTCAACTGGCAATAGGTCATTAACATGACTGGGTATAAAAAGAGCATCTTGGAGTGGCAGCAGCTCTCAGAAGTAAAGATGGGAAGAGGACCACCAATCCCCCTAATTCTGCGCTGACAAATAGTGGAGCAATATCAGAAAGGAGTTCGACAGTGTAAAATTGCAAAGAGTTTGAACATATCATCATCTACAGTGCATATCATCATCAAAAGATTCAGAGAATCTGGAAGAATCTCTGTGCGTAAGGGTCAAGGCCGGAAAACCATACCGGGTGCCCGTGATCTTCGGGCCCTTAGACGGCACTGCATCACATACAGGCATGCTTCTGTATTGGAAATCACAAAATGGGCTCAGGAAGATTTCCAGAGAACATTATCTGCGAACACAATTCACCGTGCCATCCGCCGTTGCCAGCTAAAACTCTATAGTTCAAAGAAGAAGCCGTATCTAAACGTAATCCAGAAGCGCAGACGTCTTCTCTGGGCCAAGGCTCATTTAAAATGGACTGTGGCAAAGTGGAAAACTGTTCTGTGGTCAGACGAATCAAAATTTGAAGTTCTTTATGGAAATCAGGGACGCCGTATCATTCGGACTAAAGAGGAGAAGGACGACCCAAGTTGTTATCAGCGCTCAGTTCAGAAGCCTGCATCTCTGATGGTATGGGGTTGCATTAGTGCGTGTGGCATGGGCAGCTTACACATCTGGAAAGACACCATCAATGCTGAAAGGTATATCCAGATTCTAGAGCAACATATGCTCCCATCCAGACAACGTGTCTTTCAGGGAAGACCTTGCATTTTCCAACATGACAATGCCAAACCACATACTGCATCAATTACAGCATCATGGCTGCGTAGAAGAAGGGTCCGGGTACTGAACTGGCCAGCCTGCAGTCCAGATCTTTCACCCATAGAAAACATTTGGCGCATCATAAAACGGAAGATACGACAAAAAAGACCTAAGACAGTTGAGCAACTAGAATCCTACATTAGACAAGAATGGGTTAACATTCCTCTCCCTAAACTTGAGCAACGTGTCTCCTCAGTCCCCAGACGTTTACAGACTGTTGTAAAGAGAAAAGGGGATGTCTCACAGTGGTAAACATGGCCTTGTCCCAACTTTTTTGAGATGTGTTGTTGTCATGAAATTTAAAATCACCTAATTTTTCTCTTTAAATTATACGTTTTCTCAGTTTAAACCTTTGATATGTCATCTATGTTCTATTCTGAATAAAATATGGAATTTTGAAACTTCCACATCATTGCATTCTGTTTTTATTTACAATTTGTACTTGGTCCCAACTTTTTTGGAATCGGGGTTGTACCTGGGCGTGGAGACGCAACTGCACTGTTGACAAGCCTCTCCCGGCAGCACGTTGTTCAAGCACCCATGTGCAAACTCATTCCTCTAGCTGTGGCCACCTAGCTTTTAGCCCGCGATTAGCTTTTTTTGTTTTCTTCATTGCAGTAAGAGTAACCTCCGCTTTTCGCCAGTCCCTCACAAGTTTCTCGCTCACTCCAAACTTTCTTTCTGCTGCTCGATTACCGTTTTCGGCTGCATATTTCACTACTTGCAGCTCGTAATCTGCAGAATATGATTTTCTTTTTGATGGCATTTTTTTTTCAGCCCTTCTCAGTTGTCTTTATAAGTTACCGGTAATGTTGAAATTTAAAATTTTCAGTGGTAAAGAAGTAGCAGGTACAGGTACACAAGCCTAGAGCGCCCTCTTGCGGATGTCAGTGTGAAAATAACGAACATGTGAAATTATAAAATAATGTGTTAATAATTTCACATATAAGTTGCTCCAGAGTACAAGTCGCACCCCCGGCCAAACTATGAAAAAAAGTGAGACTTATAGTCCGGAAAATACGGTACATATGGCATTTACGCTTATTGTATTAGAACGAAAGGGACAGGAGGTCACGTTTTACCTGGTCCAGTTCCCGCTGTGTCTCCTCCTCCATCCTGCGGATGTCGTCCATGGTCAAGTCCACCCAGCGGTCCAGCCAGCAGAACAGCTGCCGGTGAAAGTTAGTAAACAGCCTCTTCTCCTGCTGCTCAGACAGCATGACGAAGTGGGAAAAAAATAAGGGTAGAGACGTGTTATTACACTGTGCTTCTCTTACACTAATATAGCTTTAGACACACAGACATGATTCACACGGAATAACACAGAAAAGAATATTCGCAAATCAAAAGTCCAGACTGAACAGCGGACAACGTAACTTCGCCGTGGGCCAAAGCGAAACGAGAAGGTTTATTACCTTGTGAATGAAGTTCTCCACACGGCCCTGCAGACCCCACCAGCGAAAATGCACAGTCACCAACTTATACGCAGTCATATAGGGACAGTTACTGTTATGAAGTTCTTTCTACAGAAGAAACAGCGAAAAGTATTTCAATCATTTAGGAAATTTTGTCTGTGTTGATGAAGAGTGCGAGTGCACGTGTGTGTGTGTGTGTGTGTGTGTGTGTGTGTACACACCTTCCATCCTGGTCCCAGTGGCCCTCTACCAGTCTTCTCAGAGTGAAAGAGAGCAGGATCCTCCTCTGGCTTATAGTCCTGAAAGACAAATTTATATGAACTATTAAATACGTTTTTTACAGATAATTTCAGAGGCTTGGATGGTTTGAACAGAGAGGGGCGGTAGAGCTTTTTACCACCAAATAGTCTGCAACAGAACAGTACGGTTTAGAGATGTGCCATCTGTTTAAAATTTATTATTCATTATAATGGCGATGATACACGGGGCAACTTTTTGGGCAATGTTGCCGAGCAATGTTGCTGGCAACGGGCAACTAGGTGAGACACAGGGCAACTTTTCAGGGCAACTAACAATGGGCAACAACAGTTAGCAATGGCAGTTTACAGTTAGCTAAAAAAAAAAATCGATGTCTTAATTTTTGCTGTGACCATTTAATCAAGCTGTCTGTTGTTTTTTAGAGCTTTGGTGAGGTAAATTCCTCCATATAGAATATTAAAATAACAACTTACCGGCGTAAAAACAGATGAGGAGTCTCTCCATCTCTTCACTCCACTGACACTGAGCGGCCGCCATATTTGTTTGAAATTTCTGATCCGAACCTCACCGGAGGTCACATGACTCGATACTCGCGTTCTGATTGGCTTATCTCAAAAAGTTGCCAGAGATTATCAAAACCATTCAGAAAGAAACAATGTTGCCCAATCTCAATAGAAAAGAGTCAAAACGCAATTGCCCAGCAACATTGCCCAAAAAGTTGCCCCGTGTATCATCACCATAAGACTTAAATGAATGGATATTCAGTAAATAATTAGGAACGAGGAAAAAAATCATATTAGTATGGTGCAATCAAGTAGAATTTTTCCACAGCAAATAAAAAAGTTCCTCCTGTCAATGGACGCACATATTTATATGCAATACAGAGAAACAGAAATTTAAAACAATAAACCAACCAAAGAACGTCAGGAAAATATTTCAACCTGAAGCAGTTCTGCTTTTCTTTTTCATATTTTCCCCCCCTGACTTATTCTGGACCTAAAGAATACTGAGGACCTGAAAGGTGACTGCAGTATTTGAATACTGACATCTCAAACTGTTAACCAGATATTCTAATACCTGCGCACATCCCTAATATAATTACTAAGCCGAAACAAGAACCTGGTTGACTATCCGCATCTGTTTCCAATCTAATAACAATGTCCCTGTGAAAGTAGCAGTATTTCTCTGGAGGATGCACAGTGGTGACCTGTGATTAAGTTCCGAGACATATTCAATTCGTAAAGTATTATCTGAAATTTGCGAATGGATTTTATTTTACACAAAACAGACCTATGGCTTGTTTTACATTACAATTATGGGTTGTTTTACAATCAGGGTACGCAAGCTAAAAATCACATTTAACACTTATTATCTTCAATATCAAAAGGCTTGACTAAATAAACTTGGTTGTTTATTGTAGCCCTGTGACAGCTCTATTTACCATGCAAAAAAAAAAAAAAAATTGGTGATAATGTTATTTTTGGTGAATGTATGGCAATATGTGTCACATTTAGCAAAATTACTCGTGTCATTTAGAAAATGTGCTTTTTTGACCACCGGTAGCTCCAAAAGGGATGCACTTAAATCATTCTTTATATCATAAAACACATATTTGGTTCCATATCATTGGAAACATAGTTAAGTTTTAATGTTGAATGCCAGTAAGTTTTCAGACTATTTTGATCAAATTAGTATGTAATTGTATCAAAAAAAGGTCCTTTCCGAGACAGCTAATTTTTCAATATAAAATAACATATCTAAAATGATTATTTTCATCCGAAAATGTGGTCAAGATATTGGGACATAAACATTAGAGACAAATAACACAAAGCTTACAGCCTTATATTTAAAAGCACTATGGAAGTCGTGGATTCTGAATTGTCAAAAAAAAAAAAGTCCTCTCTGAGAATCACTTCATTTGTTTCTCCCAGCCCTGCTTAAAGCTACACTTAATCTTCTTTATCTTATAGCAGATTACACAAAACTACCATACACACACGTCAAAAAATTACCTGAAATCTGTTCTTTAACTTGTCCTTCACTTAAAAACTGGTACAAGAACCAGTTTGAATCAATTTGAATTTTGGACCCCTGTGACACAAACTTTGTACCCTGATTGTAAAACAACCCTTATGTGAGGAGCTGTCAGAGAGGACAAACGACTTGGCACCAGTCAGAGCGAGTTTGTTGGCTTGCAGTAAAGTTGGCAATTGACCCAAGTGAAGCCAAGTACATAAATGTTTTGAGTGAACATTTTCATTCATCTCTCTAAATAACTGATAATGTGAATTTTAATATTTAGTCTCCCGAGTGGGGCGGCACGGTGGTGTAGTGGTTAGCGCTGTCGCCTCACAGCAAGAAGGTCCAGGTTCGAGCCCCGTGGCCGGCGAGGGCCTTTCTGTGCGGAGTTTGCATGTTCTCCCCGTGTCCGCGTGGGTTTCCTCCGGGTGCTCCAGTTTCCCCCACAGTCCAAAGACATGCAGGTTAGGTTAACTGGTGACTCTAAATTGACCGTAGGTGTGAATGTGAATGGTTGTCTGTGTCTATGTGTCAGCCCTGTGATGACCTGGCGACTTGTCCAGGGTGTACCCCGCCTTTCGCCCATAGTCAGCTGGGATAGGCTCCAGCTTGCCTGCGACCCTGTAGAAGGATAAAGCGGCTAGAGATAATGAGATGAGATGAAATAGGAAGCCATTTCAGATTCAGCCAAACTTGATGATGAATTTTATTAGGGCCGGGTGATAAAATGATAATCATAACTATCGCAATACAAGAGTGCTCAGAGCACAATATCCCCCGCTGGCAACTGTGCCATAACTCTGGTAAAATGTGACTGAATTGAACGAAATTGCAATATGCGCATTACTGACATATAACAAAGAATCCTGCCAAGTTTTGTGAAATTCTTCCAAAAATTTGTGAGAGGAGTTGATTTCAGAAGGTGAGCACCCTTCCCGAGACGGACAGACATCGCCATGACATAATCCCCCTTCGGGCCTTTCAGCCAGCGGGGGATAATAAAAATCGTGAGGGAAGTTGATTTCAGAAAGTAAGCACACCTTGATGAAACTGCCAAAGTACAAGTTTGTTAATAACCAAAGGCGTAACTCTGGTAAAATTTGCCCAAATTAAACAAAATTTCAATATGCGTATAACGGTCATATAACAAAGCCTTCTGCCAAGTTTGGTGAAATTCCTCCACAAATTGTGAGAGGAGTTGATTTCAGAAGAACGTACACCCTCATGAAAGTGTCAAAGTTATTTAATCGAGGGTCAAAACTCTGGTAAAATTTTCACAAATTAAATGAAATCGCAATCTGCTTATTACCGTCATATAACAAGGCCTTTTGCCGAGCTTCAAGAAATTCGTCCAAAAATTGTGAGAGGAGTCGATGTCAGAAGGCGAACACACCTTCATGAAATTGTCAAAGTATAATTTTGTTAATCAAGGGCTGTAACTCTGGTAAAACGTGACCGAATTTAACAAAATTATAATATGTGTATTACCGACATATAACAAGGAATCCTGCCAAGTTTCATGAAATTCCTCCAAAAACTGTTAGAGTTGTTGATTTCAGAAGCTGAGTACCCTTCCCAAGACGGACGGAAATCGCCGTTTGGGCTTTTCAGCCAGCAGAAGAGAACAACAAATCTTACATACATCTATCGGGATAATTATCTATATCGACTGATATGAAATTTATCGTGATAACTTTTTTGGCCCCATCACTCTGCCCTAGATTTTATGTAGGTTGGGGAAAAGAAAAGTAAAATAAATGCTGGAATTTCCTGTGTGCAAGTAATAAAATGTTACCTTAAATATCAGCAACAAGAAAACATGTACAGGGTTTTTTCTAAAAAAATTTAGTATGAGGGCGCTCACCATGGCGAGGGAGCGAAGCGGGGGGGGGGATGGTGCCGGTTGTCCCCCCCCCCCGCCGTGCAAAGCCTTTGAAAAATGCTCCAATGGGACATTCTGAGGCTATCTGAGAGGGAAATTGTAACAAATTGTCTGTCAACATTGAAAAAGAAAGAAGTAATCTTCTTCTGCCCCGGACAGTCTTTGGCTTTCTTCCGCTTCGTGCCGCAGGATGACATCTTTAAATGCCCAAGTGTCAATAAAAACAACTCGCCAACTACTTCTGTCAAAAGCTCCCGTGCCGGTGGGTGAAAGGTCATTCAGTCTCGAGAAATCTCACGCTACAAGTCAGCTGACCTTGTATGTAACCCATGTCAAATCTCGCGAGAGCAGCCGCGACAAGTAAACAACTAAACAACATGGCGCCTCAGTCTGGAAAACGCCAATTCGGATTGTTTTTGCACCGTCTGGCGGTGTATCTACCATGATTGGAATATTTTTGGAGCAATTATAACGTATTTGATGATCAGACACATTGTCACGTAGTGTTGCTGGGATGTTTTCACGGAGTCGGTAAGGGGGCGCACGCCGAGAGTAAGAGGGCGCAGCGCCCCTGTTCCCCGGTTTAGACGAAAGCCTGATGTAGTAAATTCATTTATGTGAGTAAATTATTTAAAAGTGAAATATTTAACTGTGATATAATATTGAATTGAATATGAATGATAAAATTGTGATCTGGCGTCCTAAAGCAGTGTTCTCCACTACCTGAAGTTATAGCTCGGCGGTAGTATTGAGCGGCCATCGCCGGGGGGTTCGCGAGGGGGGTGTCCCCCCTCGCACCAGAAGATTTTGAAATAAGAAACCCCTCAGATGCCATTTCCTGGAATGCTTCAGCTGACCTAGGCTACATCCACACGACAACGAGATTTTTTTTTTTTTTAGCGGGTAAAAAAAAAAAAAAATATCGCGTCCACATGGGCAACGGATCAGTAAAATATCAGGTACATATGGCAACGCAACGCTTGCTGAAAACGATGCAATACACATGCCACACCTCTACGTGCGCTGTAAGACGGTCCCATCGGAGACACCAGAACAATAGAAGAAGTAGGACGCATGCGCATAAACCCCTTCTTCTACCCAGCGTGCTGCTTGTTCTAGTCATGTGGTTGTGACGTCATCGTAAACAAATCTGTTCTATTCATCCAGACGACTTCGCAACGGCGCCGTTGCCAGATTTTTCCACTCTGGAAACCGTTCTCAAAAAATATCGTTTTGGGGCACCCAAAATGCCGGTGCCGTGTGGACGCCAGGCCGAAACAATAAACAATTTTTATCGGATTCACCTGAATCCGTTGCCGTGTGGACAGGGCCTAAGTTGCATGTTATTTATTTCGCAAGTAGCTGCTTTTGTGCAAAATCTGACAGTGGGAGCCAACTTTACATTTATTTTGTCACTCCGTTACTGAAATATTTATTGAATAGAATCTTTGTTTTTAGTTGAATTCTACACAAAATTACCTTTCATTTGATGTGCAGTATGTGTCTTTTCTTTCCACTGTACTCCTCTCGGAGGTCTGAGGCAATCGGAGCCACTTAACTGACACGCACTCCTCTGTCGCCGCACTACACACGCGTAGTGACAAGTGAGCAGGCAAGCGTTAAGGGCCTCTGTTGAACCTATTGTAAAGTAAAGCGCATCAACGATCTGTGATCAGAGAATTACTTTGGCGTTTGTATTGGCGTGTTTTTTTTTTTTACTTTTCTTTGAAGTAAACTTTATTTTTTTTGACTGGGCGGCCAAAAATTAAGGCTCGGCGGCGCATTAATGAGCCGGCGGTAATAGCAGAGATGCCTACCCCAAATTTTGAATTTCAGTATTCTTGAAAACATTTTTCAGTATTTTGGAATGACTTTCAGTAACATTAATTTATGCGCATTTACATTATAAAGAGGTGTATATACCAATATGTTTAACATTTAAATTATTAAAAAGAACTGTTTTGTGTGAACTGAATAAACAAAAACGCGAGCAGCCATCTCAACTGAATTTCCACTCAACAAATTTCTAGAGCGTACAATATATCACATTTTTATAAATACAATAGTGTTCCCTGTTTGCAGACATTACGGTTGACTACCAATCATTGGTATTGAATGTAACTCCTCAAAAGTATTATATTATATTGCCTGGCAAAATGTTCTACCTGTTAACGGATTCTAATAAAATAAAAAAAATAATAATTTCTTATTTCATGCCAAAGAGAGTCCGACATTGTTATCTTAATGTCCCAATATATAAATACTTCAGCATAATGCTTCAGAAGAGACATTGAATAAAATGACATTTATAATTGTATTTAAAACAGTGGAATGATCAATTTTTTGCCACAATCCCAACAACACTAATCATAAAATTCTGTTTTTGATCATACTACATGCACATTTGCACTTGCAACACTGAAAAGACTTTGAATTAAAGAAGTACAGCCAGTGTTTGATATTTCAGTGAATAAAAATCAGACATGTAAAAAGAAACTGAATAAGTTTAACTCACATTTCATGGCACTAATTGGCAAGTTCAACTCCAAGCATAGGTCAACCATCACCGCTTCAGCACGTGTCATGTTCCGTGTCTTTTCATCCACAGATTTCGTAAAAAACTGCTGGATACCCCCAGATTTACTTTCCGCCTGACTCGCCATTTCAGCATACTCCATATGTTTTTTTTTGTAGTTGACATGCCGCCTGCAGTCATCGCGACCACCATGAGTGATGTTAATGTCAGTTCTACACAGTTTGCAGTGCGCGTATCCATTGCCCTTTTGACTGGGTGTAATGCACGGCCATTCTACCGTATCGAAAATAGCGCGAACAAATGTGCGGAATCTGCGCATGTCACACACAGCATGTGCGGAATCTGCACATGTCACACACAGCATGTGCGGAATCTGCGCATGTCACACACAGCATGTGCGGAATCTGCGCATGTCACACACAGCATGTGCAGTTGTCGTAAAAATAAATAGCCTAGCCGTGAATTGCGCATGGATTGAAAAAGTCGCTTGGACATTTAAAAACAACTCACTGGAATTTTTTAAGACTTTATAATAATTCCGTACAGAATAACACTGTTTGCCGTAACATCGTATTTACGTAACTTTTCCGTACAAAATACGGCCAATACGTACTAGGGGTGGGCAAAAATATCGATATGGCGATATATCGCGATACTTTGTCTTCCGATTCAATATCGATACTCAAAATTTGAATATCGATATTTTGTCAAATAATAAATCATGTTTCAGACGGGTTGTAAATCCAGTACGACTTCCGCACCTCTGCTCCGCAAGGTGTCGCTGTGCCGCTACCTCACTGCAAAGCACTCTTCGTCTTCTCTTTTTTTCCCGGTGGTTGCAGTGAGGAAAAAAAACCCAAGCAAACATGGCTGTTAACGTAAGCCTAGGGGCGCTGCCGAACTTTAAGGCAGATGTTTGGAGGCACTTTGGATTCCAAAGGAAAGGAGAAAAAAAAAAAAACTAAAAGCAAACTAAAGCAAACTACACTGGACAGCACCAAAGTCCTCCCGTCTACTTCAGTGATGTGTGACTTACTGTAACTGTGAACTTAATTTTGTCACTTTATTTTGCATTTTCAATTTTAGTGTGTGTGAGACACTGCATTTTATTTTGAGTATTTACTCAAAGTTCAGAAGAAACATGATTCACTGAGGTTTCAATTCAGTTTCAGTGTGTGGACACTGACCCACACCGCACTTTTCAATGTGTTCCAGACAGTGTGTTGTTCCTGCAAATATGTTGTAACTTGCGCTTGTATAGTTACAATAAAATGGCATGGATAATTTGAATTACATTGTTTTGACTCAGTTTGTCCCATGAATTATCACTATCATCTGATGTACATACAACTCGGATTTTAAGATGCATAATGCGTTTACATTTTTCAGTGAACTATGTAGAATATCGCAATATATCGCAATATCGTATCGTGACTCAAGTATCGTGATGCGTATCATATCGTGACTCAAGTATCAGGATGCGTATCGTATCGTGAGGTCCTTGGCAATACCCACCCCTAATACGTACTAGTAGGCATCTCTGTAATAGCTTCTCTAGCCGTTATGACTCCGCGGGCCGCCAAGTCATTAACGATAGTGGAGAACACTGCTAAAGCCGTTGTGAAAAGGACATTTGAAGAGAGAAAGAAACTTTCGTAGGGTCACTACACCAATCCTGAATACCATCCTGCTAGAAAAGCCATTCTGGACATTGAGTGTTTCTCGAAATGGTGATTGTCAGGTTTGAGTGACAAATCATGACAAACCGGTTATTATTGCTAATCAACAGTCTGCCCCATTTCTGGCTTCACCCATAAATCCACATTCGGTACTCTCAGTAACCAAACTCAGCATGGGAACTTAGTTACAGGCGCCCTGGAAACAGAAATAAAGATGAAATACGGGATTACAGATTTGTACCCTGCTGTACCACCTGGCAGAAAAGTGCTTTGCTAACCAACTCAAATTTCCGCGTCTGACTTACTGCATCATCCACCTGAGAGCGATCAGCGATATCGATCGGCACTACTTCAGTTTCCTCCCACTCTTCAGAAGGAAGGCCATGAGGCTAGAGAAGAATCAGAGAGAGGAAAATCAGTATCAGGGTGTCTTTTTTTTTTTTTCCCCTCCCTACTAGACACAAGTTCTTCAGGATCTTTTGGATATCGAAAACATGTTCTGTAGTCAGTACAACATTCACTGACTCTTATTAACTTACATTATCAGTTGTTCCCAAGTCAGGTTTGTGCCAGGTCTCGATCTTAATAAAAAAGTCATCTTTCATGTACTCATTCTGGGAAAGAAAAAAAAAAAGGATACGAGTAATCACAAACAAAAGACATGGATATTTCATAACTCGTTTTCCCTATACTGCTTGATGAAGCTGTGATTTCTTTACCTGAGGAAATATTCAGATATGATGTTCCAACATAAAATACGAAGGAAAACAATTACAAATTTAAAAAAACAAAACCAGACTCACTGTAACGACTGCAGCAGAGGTAATCCAGCAGAGGAGAGAGGAATGAAAGGAGAAATATGATTAATTGCTACTTATACTGGACTCCGCTTATTGTAGTATTATACAGTACTGTGCAAAAGTCTTAGGCACCCTATTTTTTTCATACAAACTTATAGATTTCTAGTTTATGACTTCTACGTTATCAAGTCGGTACAAAAACATTTTAGAGTCCAAACGTTCGTTTTCCAGCACAAAATTAAATGTTCCAGAAAAATGTTTGTATCTGAGCAGCATATTACATAAGAGAGCACTTTTTAGATTAAAAAAGAAAACATAATGAAGGCTGCTGGGTTTTGGTGCAAAATGAAGAAGCGAGTGTGACAGTCAAAGTGTCCAGAAGAACTGGGGCTGGTTCTGTAAGACGCTCAGTAAAACCTACAGCTCATTTCCTTATCAAACTGCACTCACTGTACCTCAGAATACTGTTTTTAAAGCAAAGGGTCGTCTCACACCAAACATTGACGGCTTACTGATTACAGTATTTTTTTAATGTTGGACATTTCATTATTTTTTAAAGCCATTTTTGGTCTACGGCTTTTCTTTACATGTGCCTCAGACTTCTGCACAGAACTGTACATCTGGAAACATTTCATTTCAGCAATGAGAATCAATATGTTAAAGTAACAGCTGAAAGTAGGGCTGTCTAACATACTGTCATAAATTACATCATGCCTGGCTTCGCTGGAGAGTTCTCAGGTGATATCAGTACCTTAAAAATACTGAGCAACTGAAGCGTCCGGCTTCTTAACCCTTTGATGCAAAACATATGTGCACCCCTTCTGACGCACAACATGGGTCAAAAATGACCCGCATTCATTTTCCAGGTTATTTCATGCTGACTGAGTTTTTCTTTGCTCTCTCTTTTGAAATCAATTTATTTCATGATTGAATATTCCAAGTATTCTTTAAATATCTTGTTTTTAATTACCACAAATCATTAATTTAAATTTTTCTTTCCTACTTTATGAACAAAAATACTTTTTATATATTACTACACATGGGTCATCCAAGTGTGATTTAAAATTAATTGTCTTAATACTATAATAATTTGTTTCAAGTAACTACTTTAGCAGTGAATGGGGCCAGTTATTTATTAACTATGTAGTTAGCTAAGCCAACTATAATAAAATTAGCTAACTAAAGTAGAATGTCAACAGCTAGGTAGCTAATAGTAATTACTTGTAACTTTAGATTAGATTCACTTTATTCATCCCACATCGGGGAAATTCACGTTACAGTAGCAAGAAAATGTCAAACAGATAAATAAAACAAATAAAAATTAGACAAACGAAGAATTAAATACAGAGGGCTATTTGCATTATCTACCGTGAAAAAGTATAGAACAATTGCCTTATTGAGAGGCTCGGAAAAATTGCACATTACAGGTAGACTCTGTATATTTTATATATATATATATACATATATATATATATATATATACATACATACATATATATATATATATATATATATATATATATATATATATATATATATATATATATATATATATACACACACACACACACATACATATATATATAAAAAAGTATGCATAAAAATAGTTTAGGGTCTATATTATTGCACATAATAATTGCATCGATGAGAGATGGCAGAGGTAGTAGTGGTGAAGTAGTACAACCCCGATTCCAAAAAAGTTGGGACAAAGTACAAATTGTAAATAAAAACAGAATGCAATAATTTACAAATCTCAAAAACTGATATTGTATTCACAATAGAACATAGACAACATATCAAATGTCCAAAGTGAGACATTTTGAAATTTCATGCCAAACATTGGCTCATTTGAAGTTTCATGACAGCAACACATCTCAAAAAAGTTGGGACAGGGGCAATAAGAGGCTGGAAAAGTTAAAGGTACAAAGAAGGAACAGCTGGAGGACCAAATTGCAGCTCATTAGGTCAACTGGCAATAGGTCATTAACATGACTGGGTATAAAAAGAGCATCTTGGAGTGGCAGCGGCTCTCAGAAGTAAAGATGGGAAGAGGATCACCAATCCCCCTAATTCTGCGCCGACAAATAGTGGAGCAATATCAGAAAGGAGTTCGACAGTGTAAAATTGCAAAGAGTTTGAACATATCATCATCTACAGTGCATAATATCATCAAAAGATTCAGAGAATCTGGAAGAATCTCTGTGCGTAAGGGTCAAGGCCGGAAAACCATACTGGGTGCCCGTGATCTTCGGGCCTTTAGATGGCACTGCATCACATACAGGCATGCTTCTGTATTGGAAATCACAAAATGGGCTCAGGAATATTTCCAGAGAACATTATCTGTGAACACAATTCACCGTGCCATCTGCCATTGCCAGCTAAAACTCTGTAGTTCAAAGAAGAAGCCGTATCCAAACATGATCCAGAAGCGCAGACGTCTTCTCTGGGCCAAGGCTCATTTAAAATGGACTGTGGCAAAGTGGAAAACTGTTCTGTGGTCAGACGAATCAAAATTTGAAGTTCTTTATGGAAATCAGGGACGCCGTGTCATTCGGACTAAAGAGGAGAAGGACGACCCAAGTTGTTATCAGCACTCAGTTCAGAAGCCTGCATCTCTGATGGTATGGGGTTGCATTAGTGCATGTGGCATGGGCAGCTTACACATCTGGAAAGACACCATCAATGCTGAAAGGTATATCCAGGTCTGGATATGCTCCCACCCAGACCTGGATATGCTCCCACCCAGACGACGTCTCTTCCAGGGAAGACCTTGCATTTTCCAACATGACAATGCCAAAACACATACTGCATCAATTACAGCATCATGGCTGTGTAGAAGAAGGGTCCGGGTACTGAACTGGCCAGCCTGCAGTCCAGATCTTTCACCCATAGAAAACATTTGGCGCATCATAAAACGGAAGATACGACAAAAAAGACCTAAGACAGTTGAGCAACTAGAATCCTACATTAGACAAGAATGGGTTAACATTCCTATCCCTAAACTTGAGCAACTTGTCTCCTCAGTCCCCAGACGTTTACAGACTGTTGTAAAGAGAAAAGGGGATGTCTCACAGTGGTAAACATGGCCTTGTCCCAACTTTTTTTGAGATGTGTTGTTGTCATGAAATTTAAAATCACCTAATTTTTCTCTTTAAATGATACATTTTCTCAGTTTAAACATTTGATATGTCATCTATGTTCTATTCTGAATAAAATATGGAATTTTGAAACTTCCACATCATTGCATTCCGTTTTTATGTACAATGTGTACTTTGTCCCAACTTTTTTGGAATGGGGGTTGTACAAATTAAACGACAAACAGGTTATTGGTGCTACGGTACAAGTTGTGGATGTTATACAGTCTGACAGCAGTAGGTATGAATGACCTGCGGTACCTCTCCTTCTTACACCGTGGGTGTAGCAAGTGTGTACTTTCTGACAAGTAATCTACTCACTCTCAAGGGAACCTAAACATAATCAATTTTTTTCTAAGGTAATGTTAGAACAATTGAAAAACATTACTTGCATGTATTAGATGGGCAAAGGGCGCTGTGCTGAGCTGTGAAATGTCTGACACAAGCACAATTCACAGTTCCCACCAAACGCTGTAGGAAATGCATGCGGGTCGGTTCTGACCCATGTGTGTAAACTTGATGTAGAATTACAAAAGCTGTGCTTGTTCATAACTTAAGAAAGGAAAAATAAAAATGATGATTTGTGCTAAACAAAAACAAGATATTTACTGCATATTTGGAAAAGTAAATGACAAAATGAATTTATTTCAAAAAGTATATCATAGAAACACTCAGCCATACATGAAATAACCTGGAAAATGAATGCAGGTCGTTTTTGACCCATGTTGTGCATTAGAAGGGTAGTGATACAAAAAGGGTTTTTATTCAAAAAGTAAGAAAGGAAAAAATAAAATAAGGATGTATGATGATCAAAAACAAGTTAATTGAGGAATACCTTGAATACTGAATGATGGAATTAATTTATTGCAAAAATATAGAAGATAAAAACTCAGCCGGGTCACTTTTGACCCATGTTTTGCATCGAAGGGTTAAGAACTAATTCCATTTACATTTTCTTCTTTTCCAAATGAGTATAATACAGTAAACTGGAAACCGAAACATTTTATGCATAGTGAAAATGTCTGAAAGTGTCGTTATTTAGTATAAACACGCAGGTGATTATTGAAAATCGTACATGCTGATTGGTCGAAAGAGTCAGATTATTTCTCGATAATCACCATGAGCAACTGTAACCGCGAGTTGGCCTAGTGGTTAGCATGTCCGCCTCTCGATCAGGAGATCACGAGTTCTACTCACGGTCAGGTCATACCAAAGACCATCATAAAAATGGTACAGTGGGGCAAAAAAGTATTTAGTCAGCCACCAATTATGCAAGTTCTCCCACTTAAAAAGATGAGAGAGGCCTGTAATTTTCATCATAGGTACACTTCAACTATGAGAGACAGAATGGGGGGAAAGAATCCAGGAAATCACATTGTAGGATTTTTAATGAATTAACTGGTAAATTCCTCTGTAAAATAAGTATTTGGTCACCTACAAACAAGCAAGATTTCTGGCTCTCACAGACCTGTAACTTCTTCTTTAAGAGGCTCCTCTGTCCTCCACTCGTTACCTGTATTAATGGCACCTGTTTGAACTCGTTATCAGTATAAAAGACACCTGTCCACAACCTCAAACAGTCACACTCCAAACTCCACTACGGCCAAGACCAAAGAGCTGTCAAAGGGCACCAGAAACAAAATTGTAGACCTGCACCAGGCTGGGAAGACTGAATCTGCAACAGGTAAGCAGCTTGGTGTGAAGAAATCAACTGTGGGAGCAATTATTAGAAAATGGAAGACATACAAGACCACTGATAATCTCCCTCAATCTGGGGCTCCACACAAGATCTCACCCCGTGAGGTCGAAATGATCACAAGAACAGTGAGCAAAAATCCCAGAACCACACGGGGGGACCGAGTGAATGACCTGCAGAGAGCTGGGACCAAAGTAACAAAGGCTACCATCAGTAACACACTACGCCACCAGGGACTCAAATCCTGCAGTGCCAGACATGTCCCCCTGCTTAAGCCAGTACATGTCCAGGCCCGTCTGAAGTTTGCTAGAGAGCATTTGGATGATCCAGAAGAGGATTGGGAGAATGTCGTATGGTCAGATGAAACCAAAATAGAACTTTTTGGTAAAAACTCAACTTGTCGTGTTTGGAGGAGAAAGAATGCTGAGTTGCATCCAAAGAACACCATACCTACGGGGGTGGAAACATCATGCTTTGGGGCTGTTTTTCTGCAAAGGGACCAGGACGACTGATCCGTGTAAAGGAAAGAATGAATGGGGCCATGTATCGTGAGATTTTGAGTGAAAACCTCCTTCCATCAGCAAGGGCATTGAAGATGAAATGTGGCTGGGTCTTTCAGCATGACAATGATCCCAAACACACCGCCCGGGCAATGAAGGAGTGGCTTCGTAAGAAGCATTTCAAGGTCCTGGAGTGGCCTAGCCAGTCTCCAGATCTCAACCCCATAGAAAATCTTTGGAGGGAGTTGAAAGTTCATGTTGCCCAGCGACAGCCCCAAAACATCACTGCTCTAGAGGAGATCTGCATGGAGGAATGGGCCAAAATACCAGCAACAGTGTGTGAAAACCTTGTGAAGACTTACAGAAAACGTTTGACCTCTGTCATTGCCAACAAAGGGTATATAACAAAGTATTGAGATGAACTTTTGTTATTGACCAAATACTTATTTTCCACCATAATTTGCAAATAAATTCTTTAAAAATCAGACAGACAATGTGATTTTCTGGATTTTTTTTTCTCATTTTGTCTCTCATAGTTGAGGTATACCTATGATGAAAATTACAGGCCTCTCTCATCTTTTTAAGTGGGAGAACTTGCACAATTGGTGACTGACTAAATACTTTTTTGCCCCACTGTACCTACTGCCATCTGGCAAGGCACGCTGCAATACAGATGCGAGTGGGGAGTCAAACTCTTGTGGTTACCAGAGGACTAGCCCCCCACTGTAACCCTAGCTATGTAATAGGCGAAAGGCCGAGGGCTACGGAAACGGAGACCGGCATCGCCCTATGCGCCACATGGTGTGGGAAGGACTTTGATTTTTGACCATGAGCGACTCGGCAAAATGGCAGCCAATTGCTTTGTCATCATAAGTGAGGAAGAATTACAAATTATGAAAGAAAATGCTGTTCCTAAAAGCACTAAAGATGCTACGAAGTTTGGTCTAAAACTATTCAAAGGCAAGGTGGAATTGTGATTTTTTTTTCATCGATTTCAAAACCAAGTATTGTGTGACTCGGCGTAGATAAATCACAAGTCTGTGCCGCGCCGTTATTACATTCGCGTGCCACTTTTGAAGTTTGAAATAAATTATTTTTAATAAATCACCTGTGTATTTATACTCAAATCATCCATCTCAGGCTCAGTGAATATTCACTTCCCCTTTGGCGAACAATTATTACATAATATAAAAGTTGTATGTAGCTTTTCTTGTATGAATTTCTCTTAAAACAAATTTACAACTGACATTCTTTAGAACTAAGGAAAGTAATAAGCTCAAATGTAATATAAATACTACAAATTATTCACGTGCCTTTTACTACCAACCAAGCATGTCCTTGTGGACTAGGGTTCGGTTCTTTAGCATTAAATACTGCTAAAGAAATAGTGATTTTCAAATGGATGTACAGGTCTTGCATACATCTTAAATATGTCCACTTTTAAAATCTGTACATTTCAGATTCTTCTATTTTTTTTATTCTATGTATATAGCTACTTTTATCTTTGCTAAAGTCTTCTATTTTAACTGCTCAAGCACCAAAGCAAATTCCTTGTAGGTGAGAACATACTTGGCAATAAACTTGATTCGGATATATACACGTGGAAGTACATGCGGTAGTTACGGACACCACCTCTAAGTTTTAAAAAGATGCCTGGTTTGTAAAATACTCACTGGTGCGGCAGTAAGGATAGGCGTTCCAGGCTTTCTCATGAAATACCAGCGCTCCCTCTGGGGCAACCATCTGAATGAAAGTGGGCACCTTGCTGCAAAACAAAGAACTGTTTACAACTGCAGGTCAATTCTAGGAAGATCAATGCTAAATTTGACCGTATGTGGCATTAAGACAATCTAAAACATCATGTAAAGTCGACAGAATAATAACAATCATAATAGTTAGTTTTGTTATGACCTGATCAATCTGCTGGCCTGATTTGAAAAAGGTGGTGTGTGATAGCTGGCAGAGTTAAAGCAAAATGTGAAGGATGCACAAAGATTGGCCAAGCGACCTGGCAGAGTTAGAACAGATGTCGAAAAGAATTAAGGGGCAAGGATTACAGCCGAGAGGATCCAAAAGCTGCTTAGGGCACGTGGAAAGACGCTGGAGACAAACCGTGGGCATCTGAAGAACATTAATCACATTCAGAAAGGGAGATGCTATTGAACTGATATTTTGGGGTTTTGTTTGCATTTGTAATATACAAGTAACACACTTTTTAACCTGTTTTGTAACAATTCTGGACATCCATGTGGGGTGCACAAATTTTTGCACTCAGCGATAATCTACTGTCTATGCAGGCCTCGAAATTAACGGTGTCCCGATGGCCACTGGCCACTAAAATTTAGGCCGGGACAACTAAAAAAAAAAAAAAAAAAATCACTTTGGAACATTTTTGGGACAGGAGAAAAATAATCAACATCAGAATGTCAGCCCTTCATACGTTTGTCAGGCGCGCGACCCAGCTTTCGGCTCCCAAAAAGCCCCCCGAATCTGATCTGTGCTCTGCAATTACAGCGCGCGTGGGAGCCAGAGATGCGCTGATTCGTGACTCCGCCCATCGCCTTTGATCTGTATTCAGCACTATTACAGCGCGCGTGCGAATCACTTTCCCGCCAGTTCGCCGACATTCTATCCATGTAAACAACATTCAAACAATCACAGCTTCCAGCCAATCAAGGCATCCACAAAATATGGCAAACTGCAACTGTTTAACGTTCGGATATTTCCGGAATACGTTCGGTAAAACTCCCTAGCACGAATCATCCCGAATCACGCTTTCCGGACGATCTTCGTAAAGAATCGTGAGCTCGGTGATGTTCGGGAGATCAGCTGACAATGCCAAATATGGTAAACCGGCAAAGCTCGGGAATGTACGGTGTAGTTCAAGCTACCTCGTGAGTTTCGGTAAACTTCGCCAAGTTTCCCACGAAATGACGAATGGAATTGCCGAAAACAGAAATATCAGTATGTTGTGATGTTGGGTCATGGCGCAGAGGACAATTCTCAAAGAAAGAAAATGTATATGTTTTTTTATTTAAACAATTTGTCTTTGGTAAACATTTGTATATTGTATTAATAGTACTGCAGAGTCCACATAGGCTACGTTCACACTGCAGGCTGAAGTGACTCAAATCCGATCTTTTCGCCCATATGTGACCTGTATCCGATCTTTTATTGACAATATGAACGACACAGATCCGATTTTTTCAAATCCGACCCAGGCCGTTTGGATATGTGGTCCTAATTCCGATTCCTATCCGCTCTTTTCATATGCGACTTCAGTCTGAACCGCCAGGTCGCATTCATCCGACTTACACGTCATCAACAAGCCACAAACGTCACTATTCTGCGCTGAAGTAGGCGGCGGGTCTCTCAAAAAAAGTTACAACAACATGGCGCATAATCACGGGCGCAGATAGAGGGGGGGGACGGGTGGGATTCGTCCCACCCAGATTTAAATTCACTTCGTTCGGTCCCCCCCCACTTATAGGGAGGAAAAAACGTCTATGCTGTCTTTCTTTGCATAAGGCAAACCTCACGGAAAAATCAAAAGACTAATTACCATTCGGTTTATTGAGGTGCACGGCAGTGTATACATAGTTGCAACAACTCACATAAAACAAAGACTGATATTCGGTTGGTTGAGCTGCGCAGACTGCACAGGTTGTGAGCTCGAGCTTGGTTGCTATGGTAACCCACAACAAGTTTGACAGGCATATCGGGGTTGGGGTTGGTTTGCTGGCAGCTTTGTCCCCCCCCAGTTTTTTGTCCCCCCCAGTTCAAAAAACGTATCTGCGCCCCTGCGCATGACATCAATGCGAGGGACGCTTCGGGCTGTGAAGGTTCTGAATCTTCTCAATGGAAGGACGCAGAGGTTAGGGAGCTGATTTCCATTTGGGGGGATGCAGCTATTCAAGCTAGATTGGATGGGTCATACCGCAACCGGGCGGTTTTACTTCCGTAAACACTGGCCATGCTCACTGCGTGTGACGTCGTCGTATCCTGCAATGCGCATGCGGAACACTTTTAGGTCGCTTTTCGTTCATACTGAGGATCACATACAAGTCGCATATATTTGTTAATGTGAACGACCTCACAAAAAAATCGGAATTGAGCATTAAGCCTTGCAGTGTGAACGTAGCGATAAATTACAGGGACCACTTGCTGTATCCTATGTAACAAGTGGAAAGTCTAGGCCAGAGTTTCTAGACTAGTGTAATATATGTTTCTTTACAAATGTTTACCTAAGACAAGTAGTAGACTCAGCATATATCCTATGTAACAAGTGGGAAGAAAGTTTGAAAAGAAAGTATGTTTGGTTTGTCTTTGGTAAATTTGTAGACACAAGTCTAATAATAAACCGGACAAGACAAGTTTGAATTTGAGTTGATTTTGAGTTTATTTCAACTGACAATTAGCTTACACAGCAATACTGTACTCTGACTCAGCTTTGTTGTTGTTGTAAGACATACTTCCTGAAAACCAGGTTGGGACAGTCCATCCTCACTTTGGGACAGTTGGAATTTATTTTTGGGACAGTTCTGGGACAATAGGGGAAAAAAAAGTTCATTTCGAGGCCTGCGATGGATTGTCTAGGTCTGTGGATGCTCAGTCTAAAGGTCTTTACACATACAGCGTGATTTGTCATTACGACTTTTATCAAACAACTATCCCAGAATTAAAGACGAATGTTTGTGTGCAAAGAAGTGATTTTTTTTTTCGCAGCAGCAGGTCCAATTTTCTATTATTTCATCCACGAAAGGAACACGTTCAACCGATCAGGATGCAGGCTGTGGAGATGTGATCAAACTGCTGCAGGCCTGGTGGAGTCTCACATGCAGTTTGGGTCTCAAAACCCAGTGCTGTTTGACAACGGCAACAAGAATTATACAGATAACGACCTTAAAAACAATGTCAGTGTAAAAAAATAAAAATAAAATAAGGGAGGAGCTTGGCAATTAAAATGGTGGGTGTACAGTTCATGGTCTGTAGCCTACTTGAAGCTCGTTATCAGTCTTGGCAACTCCCGAACCAAGCAGTAAACACCCCCCCGAGTTCTCACCTACTGCTCACTATTGAGGCTTTTCACCCACGTGACCAAGTCATGTGATGCATCGTTAGGCTGCCATTTTGGACGGCACGGCTCGAATCAGTTTGAATGCGAGGAAGGCGACAAACGAAAAACGTAAAAGAAAAAGGAGCGAGATGCAGAAAACACCTTCACTATCCAGCGACGTAGGGCATTTACAGGGCGAGCAGAGGGAGAGGTATTTGAAAAAAGTGAGGTTAGCAGGCTTAGAGAACGGCGTTTACCTGCTTCCACCAGGATTGTTCACTGACGTACGGAAGTACACGAAGCCCTCGTCTTTACCTGACTTCGGCCCACATGATCTGTATACCTATGTCGTTAAAAACCCATCGCCATACACAGGTATTGATCTGAAAGCGTATAAGAGTTTGGATGCCTACAAATATTTGTGTCAGGCTGGGTAACATGCCTACATCAGCGGGTCGTCCCTGGAGCCGGTGGTCGCCATCTTATTACAGCTAAGGTTTGTTCACATTTTCATTTACTTTCGGTCCTCAGGATAAACAAAATGTTATTAAATGTCATTGAAATAACTTCTTAGTCTGTTGAGACATGGCCCGTTATAAATTTGCTGTTACCAGGCAATGACCAAGAACTGCATTATTAGGGTCGGTGTCTGTGTTGTAGCAGTGTACTAGCAGCTAGCTGTTAGCACTAGCTAATGTCAACAACATAGTAGCTAGTATGTTACTGTAGCAATGTTTACGTTCAGTCATTTGGATGACTGTTAAAACCTTTCAGCCTCAAGTTTTTCCTTTACTGGATTTACTAGTTTACTGTAATTATGATCCGGCAGCTATTTACACCGGATCCAGTGCAAGCCGGAGCGCGCTGCTTAATTTGAGGGGGAGCAAGCCGGAGCGCGCTCCGGAACCTCGGCCGGAGCACTCCGGGAGCAAGCCGGAGCGTGCTGCTTAATTTGACGGGGAGCAAGCCGGAGCGCGCTGCTTAATTTGATGGGGAGCAAGCCAGAGCGCGCTCCGGCAGCTATTTACACTGGATCTGGTGTAAATAGCTGCCGGATCATAATTACAGTAAACTAGTAAATACAGTAAAGGAAAAACTTGAGACTGAAAGGTTTTAACAGTCATCCAAATGACTGAACGTAAACACTGCTACAGTAACATACTAGCTACTATGTTGTTGACATTAGCTAGCTTGACCTTCAAAATGGCAGACACCGGGGCGTCACGTGACCCTGTGACGTCAGGTGAAATACCTCAATAGGACGTACCCATAAATCCCTTTTTTTTTTTAAAGAATAACCACCAGCTCATAATTAATCAACTCTATCGTCATACAATTGTTTTTGTAAAATTCTCACATAATTGCATAGCATTTAATATGCATATTAGTTAGTCAACGAATTCTTTTTTTGCACTTTTGCATTCACGTCGCGCTGTATGTGTAAAGCCGTTAAAACTACACCGATTTCCAGATTTCAGCACAGACACTGAAGAATGATGTATGTATGTATGTATGTACGTACCTGTGTATGTGGTAGATTTTGTGGGTGTACTGACCCTTCTCCCCTTCTTTCTCATATGGTTCATTTCGGAGGACTTCAATCCCTTCACCTCCTCCTGTGTTGTTCTTACTGGCCTCTGCAACCGAGTACAGCTGGCCAACCTGGTACTAATGAGGATTACACAAGCAACAAATGGCAATGAAGCACAACCACTTCAAACATGAAGGTGCACAAAAGATCAGAGCGGTCTCTCAGGAGCCAAAAGGCCATGGTGGCACAATCTTGACACGGTGTCCGGAATCATAGTGCTTTCTTTCTACGCTAGAACATCCATGTTACACTCATCAAGCTGTTGGACAGTGCATTAACTCGAGCATCATATACTGGAGTAAATAGCTATCTATTCAGCTCTCAAAATGAGCTGATCTGAAGGTCTAAATTCTGAATTTTTTAACTTACCTCTTCTACTGAGCATGGCAACACCACCTGACTGAAAAAGATGAACAGAAATAAAACAGATCACTTGTAGAGACAATGGCTAGCTAATATATTGACCAGTGTTTATTTTTTTTCCCTACCCGCATTCTTATTAGTCCCGCCTCCTATACTGGATTGGCTAATATTTTATCTTCGCAGCCAATCAGAATCTCGGAAAATTAGTTTATGAGCTGATTGACAGCGGGTATAAAGTATTATCCAATCCTAGTCCAAGACGCGATATTTCCCGGAATGCGGGTGCAGGAGAAATAACCCGGCCACTCCATCCCAACGCCTTGCTCTTGCCAGTACCGGGTGTGAAGCCGCTTTCCGCCCCGTTAGCTGGTTAAGCTAGCTAACGGTGTTTATATTTCCGTTATTTATATATAGCGGATAATTTCTAAATTGTTTATTCTGTGGTTTGCCAAAACGAGCAGAATATATGGAACGGATGAATTTGCTCCCAGGAGCTTTAGCCAGCAGGCTAACTCTCTCATTCTAATGTTAATGCTAATGCTAGCGCAGGACAAATAAGCTGCCCCCCACCCCCCCAGTCACTGACTTGCATTCATTGTTATGTAACGAGAGGCACAGAATTAACCCGGAAACAGCGCGCGCTCCTTATCAAAAACACATAATTAATATTTCTGTAAAGTGATAAATTAGAGTCACTCACTATTCTTTGACCAGTACCATACCGAATCCGCACAGAACCGAACATCGAACGAGAAGCTCTCGGTCGGCGGAAATTGGACAGTCGCGTCTGCGCGTGTCATCAGGAAAGTAGGCGGGACGTAAAGGGGCGGGGCGCTACAGAGACTCGTGTATATAATGTACTGGTGCTGCATTATTCAGTATAATAATAATCTGGGTGCGATTTGCTGGGGGGGGGATCATCCCCCCCCTCTGGTTTTTATCTCTACTGAAAAAAAATCCTCGGGGACAACCCCGTCAATAAAACAAACAAACCAAAAAAAAGTTGACATGACAGGCATGTTGTGACACAGTTTTCTATGGTCTACATTGCACTCACTTTCAAAATGACCCGAAGTGGCAGCTTTGATGTTCACGAACGTCCCCAGCAAATAGATACATTGTAGATAATAACAATATCTTTGCGTTCTCATAGAACGCAAAGATATTGTTATTATCTACAATGTATCTGCAGGGATGCAAACAGCGCGCCTTTTGGCGGATGCCGCCTTTTCACGGCCGATTTTTTTTTTTTTGGGGGGGCGTTGGAGTGTCTGATTATAATTTCAAAGTAAATTCTGTATTAAAATTACTAAATAAGCAAATCCGTTACAGTCCATGAAACAGGAAGTATAAGGATGAGAAAAAAAAAACAGTTTAAATCGGAAAGCTGCGCACAATGTGAACTGCGCCATGAGAGCAAACTGTTCATTTAGTATTCATGTATTTTAGTGATTTTCGAGTCACTGTCCATTTAATCCGGAGGGAGAGAAACATCACAGCAACGCGACAAGCAATGCGAACTTTGTTGTGTGTTAGTGTTCGTGTATTTAGTCAGAGAGATAGGAAGATGAATTTACTATCTCTGGTTTAGTGTTCGTTTTCACTTAGTGTTATTCATTTGGTATCGGATGTTATTGAGCTGTTAGCCTATTGTTACCTTAATTTTGTGACGTTTCATGATTAAAAAAAAAATCCCCCCTTCTGGTTTTTTGACAAATCACACCCTGATAATAATAATAATAATAACAATAATAATAATACCCCAACTGAAGTGCTTTAGCTACTACATCTACTACATCTTCCTTCATCTACTCAATTCATTTATAAAGACACCATGCACCACTGTTGTATGTGTTGGTGTTCATCCATCCATCCATCCATCCATCATCCATCCATTAGATTAGATTAGATTAGATTAGATTAGATTAGATTAGATTAGATTAGATTAGATTCACATTATTCATCCCACATCAGGGAAATTCACGTGTTACAGTAGCAAGAAAATGTCAAACAGATAACAAATAACACTGAAATAAAAATTAGACAAACGAAGGATTAAATAAGGCGGCACGGTGGTGTAGTGATTAGCGCTGTTGCCTCACAGCAAGAAGGTCCTGGGTTCGAGCCCCGTGGCCGGCGAGGGCCTTTCTGTGTGGAGTTTGCATGTTCTCCCCGTGTCCACGTGGGTTTCCTCCGGGTGCTCCGGTTTCCCCCACAGTCCAAAGACATGCAGGTTAGGTTAACTGGTGACTCTAAATTGACCGTAGGTGTGAATGTGAGTGTGAATGGTTGTCTGTGTCTATGTGTCAGCCCTGTGATGACCTGGCGACTTGTCCAGGGTGTACCCCGCCTTTCGCCCGTAGTCAGCTGGGATAGGCTCCTGCGACCCTGTAGAAAGATAAAGTGGCTAGAGATGATGAGATGAGGATTAAATACAGAGGGCTATTTGCATTATCTACCGTGAAAAAGTATAGAACAATTGCCTTATTGAGAGGCTCGAAAAAATTGCATATTACAGGTAGACTCTGTATATATACACACATATATACATAAATTAGGATCTATATTATTGCACATAATAATTGCGTCGATGAGAGATGGCAGAGGTAGTAGTGGTGAAGTAGTACAAATTAAATGACAAACAGGTTATTGGTGCTACGTTACAAGTTGTGGATGTTATACAGTCTGACAGCAGTAGGTATGAATGATCTGTGGTACCTCTTCTTCTTACACTGTGGGTGTAGCAGTCTACTACTAAACTAGCTGCTTAAAGCCCCCACAGCCTCATGTAGGGGGTGAGAGGGGTTATCCATGATTGAGGTTAGCTTGGCTAACATCCTCCTCTCACCCACCACCTCAGTGGAGTCCAGAGGACAGTCCAAGACTGAGCCAGCCCTTCTGACCAGTTTATTAAGTTTCTTCCTGTCCCTCTCTGAACCTCCACAGCCCCAGCAGACCACAGCGTAGAACATCGCTGATGCTACCACAGAGTCATAAAAAGTCCTAAGCAGGGTCCTGCACACACCAAAAGACCTCAGTCTTCTCAAGAGGTGGAGACGACTTTGGCCCTTCTTGTATAGGACATCTGTGTTGTTAGTCCAGTCCAGTTTGTTGTTGAGGTGAACACCCAGGTATTTGTACTCCTCCTGGATCCATCCATCCATCCATTATCTCTAGCCTCTTTATCCTGTTCTACAGGGTTGCAGACAAGCTGGAGCCTATCCCAGCTGACTACAGGCGAAAGGTGGGGTACACCCTGGACAAGTCGCCAGGTCATCACAGGGCTGACACATAGACACATTCACACATCTTCACATTCACACCTACGGTCAATTTAGAGCCACCAATTAGCCTAACCTGCATGTCTTTGGACTGTGGGGGAAACCGGAGCACCTAGAGCAAACCCATGCAGAAAGGCCCTCGTCGACCGCTGGGCTCGAACCCAGGACCTTCTTGCTGTGAGGCAACAGTGCTAGTGCTTATGACATTGCTGGGTTGTTGTTTTTTTGTGAACACTATGTACCAGAGGCTTGGGGGTGGGTGGGGATTTCAGATTGAATCCATAAAGTTCATGTTCAAAGTTTTTACTGTCATATGCACAGTAAGGACATGTCCTCTTGCACAATGAAATTCTTAGTTTGCTGTCCACTCTGAATGCCTATTACCCATCCATCCATCAATCCATCCATCATCTGTAGCCGCTTAATCCTGTTCTACAGGGTTGGAGACAAGCTGGAGCCTATCCCAGCTGACTACGGGCGAAAGATGGGGTACACCCTGGACAAGTCGCCAGGTCATCACAGGGCTGACACATAGACACAGACAACCATTCACACTCACATTCACACCTACGGTCAATTTAGAGTCACCAGTTAACCTAACCTGCATGTCTTTGGACCCATGCGGACACGGGGAGAACATGCAAACTCTAAAGGCCCTCGCCGGCCACGAACCCGGACCTTCTTGCTGTGAGGCGACAGTGCTAACCACTACACCACCATGCTGCCCTGTTGGTGGTCATGTGATTGTATAAGGTGCAGTAGCATTGCTGTGCTGTTTTTTTGTTTGTTTGTTTTTTGTGAACACCATGTACCAGAAGCTTGGGGGAATTTCAGATTGAATCCGTAAAGTTCAAGTTCAAAGTTCAAAGTGTTTATTGTCATATGCACAGTAAGGACATATCCTCTTGCACAATGAAATTCTTAGTTTGCTGTCCACCATGAATGCCAATTAAAAATACAAATAAATAAATAGGTGGAAGAAATAATACAAAGTAAAGGCAATGTAGTGCAAAATAAAAGCAAAAAAAACCAGTATAGTACAAAATAAAGGTAAATATAGTACAAAATAGGCAGTATAATACAAAAATAAGGCAATGATCAGACGTAGCAGCAAAAAAGGGCAGTAATGTGCAAATATGTGCAAACAGATGTAAACAGACAAGGACAGTTTACAGGAAGATAATCCATGGTTATAGACTCCTGTCAGCTGTTCAGGAGTCTGATGGCTGTAGGAAAGAAAGAGTTCTTTAGTCTGACAGTTTCTGCTGTAAAATGGCACCAAAAAAAACTTTGTAGACACCTGACCATCACACCCAAACGTGAGCCTTCCCCACGTTCTTTCCGCAAACCTGGAAGTACACAATTGTATAGAATGTCTGCTGTAGAATTACAATTTCCTTTCACTGGAACGCTTCTGTTTTCAGCTGCTCCTGACACAACCCTCCCCAATCTATCCAGGCTTGGAACTGGTACTAAGTATACACTGGTTGGGTATTTTTTTACCTAACCTGCATGTCTTTGAACTATGAGGGAAACCAGAGCACCCGAAGGAAACTTGAACAGGAACTTCCACACAGAAAGCCAAGGCAAGTTTATTTATATAGCGCATTTCATACACAGTGGCAGTTCAATGTGCTTTACAGAGGTAAAAGCAAAACAGTAAACAATAGAAAATAAAATTACATAAAATAAAGGGGGAAGAAGAGAGAAAGTTCAGTAAAAACAGCAGAATAAAATGGAATAAAAGTTAAGTAAAGTTTAAGACATGCAAAGACTGTAAAAGTTAAGTAAAGTTTAAAACATGTAAAGATGATGATATTTATCAGTTAGCAGAAAGCATCTGAGAACAGCTTGGTCTTTAGTCTAGATTTGAAGCTGCCAACGGTGGTGTAGTGGTTAGCGCTGTCGCCTCACAGCAAGAAGGTCCGGGTTCGATCCCTGTAGCCGGCGAGGGCCTTTCTGTGTGGAGTTTGCATGTTCTCCCCGTGTCCGCGTGGGTTTCCCCCAGGTGCTCCGGTTTCCCCGACAGTCCAAAGACATGCAGGTTAGGTTAACTGGTGACTCTAAATTGACCGTAGGTGTGAGTGTGAGTGTGAATGGTTGTCTGTGTCTATGTGTCAGCCCTGTGATGACCTGGCGACTTGTCCAGGGTGTACCCCACCTTTCGCCCGTAGTCAGTTGGGATAGGCTCCAGCTTGCCTGTGACCCTGTAGAAGGATAAAGCGGCTAGAGATAATGAGATGAGATGAGATGAAGCTGCCAACAGCAGGAGCATTTTTGATGTCCTCTGGGAGTTGGTTCCATAGCTGTACTGCATAGTAGCTAAAAGCTGCTTCACCACACTTTGTTTTAACAACAGGTTTTACCAGTAAATTTTGCTGTTGCGATCTGGTAGATCTGATTGGGTTAGGCTGCTGCAACATATCAGAGAGGTAACTGGGCCCTGTACCATTTAGAGATTTGTACACCAGCAGCAATGCTTTAAAGTCAATTCTGTAGCTTACTGGAAGCCAGTGAAGGGACCTTAGAATTGGAGTAATGTGCTCTGTTCTTTTTGTTCGTGTGAGAACCCTCGCCGCTGCATTTTGAACCAGCTGAAGTTGTTTGATGGTCTTTTTTGGCAGGCCTGTGAAAAGGCCATTGCAGAAGTCAACCCTACTAGAGATGAAGGCATGTACAAGTTTTTCCAGATCATTTTTTGACATAAGTCCTCTTAGTTTGGAAATGTTTTTTAGGTGATAAAATGACGATTTAGTGATTGCTTTCATGTGACTGTCAAAGTTTAGCTCGCTGTCAATGAAAACACCAAGATTTTTAACCATATCTTTTGTTTTAATCCCCTTTGTGTCAAGAATGGTGGTAATCCTGAGAAAGGCCCCATCGGCCACTGGGCTCGAACCCAGAACCTTCTTGCTGTGAGCTGACAGTGTTAACCACTATACCACTGTGCTGCCCTGACCTACAAAGCCTTTGCTAAATTCTAGTGCAAGATAAACACAAAACTGTATGGTGAACACATTCCCCCTTGATTAGAACAGACTTTGTATTGATTTCCAAGTTGCTAATCAGGAAAAGGGCCACATCATACAGAACAGATTTACAACGCCATGTATGTCCTAACCTGCGGGATATCAGACATTTGGTCAAAAAGAAAAACCTTCACCTTTGATGAATAGTTGAAAATTGAATATGCAGTCTTTGCTCCAGAAACCACCAGAAAGATTCTGGATTTGGGTATTTGGGAACCTATAGGTAATATTTCCTCTAGATGTTTTATGAAAGAGTTTAGTCTATTTAAATTGAACCCAGGGATGGGTTGGATGCAAGCTGCTAAATTGAGCCATAAGTCACAAACTGTGCCAGTGGACCAAGCTGTAGAACTGCAAAAATACCACGTGTTCTGGATATTTGGACAAACAAAACATCTCATCTCATTATCTGTAGCCGCTTTATCCTGTTCTACAGGGTCGCAGGCAAGCTGGAGCCTATCCCAGCTGACTACGGGCGAAAGGCGGGGTATTTTTGTGTATTTTATTTATTTATCTGTTTGTCTAGTTGTATCTATTTTTCTAATAATAATATATTTTTTGCATTAATAGTTTGTTTTTTCCTATTAAAATAATCTTGTGTTCTTGTTATAACTTTATTTATCTGACTGTTTAGTTGTATCTATTTTTGTTACAATTTCAATATTTTTAATATAGAAAGTTTGTTTTTTTCTATTAAAATGTTCTTGTGTGATAACTAGTTCTTGTGTCATATTTATTGTAGTTGTATCTATTTTGTATCTCAGACTTAAATATTTTTGTAAAACAAGTGTTTTTCTATAAAATATTCTTGCGTTCTTGGTAACTATGTTCTATGTTCTTGAGTGGGTTCTTTTTTTTTTTTTTTTACAGAAAAGCCGTTCTGCATGGACATTCATTGAAGCCCTCATTGTTTTTTAATGGTTATTTATGAGCGTTTAGGGGTTACAATAATGTAAGTCTAGGTTGCTTTATATAAAAGGTATGTCCAGAAATATTGATGTCACTGTCTAAGCAGAGGGATCTGGCTTCTTTAGACGCTGTCTTCTTAAAACTGAATAAATATTTAAAAAGAGCCAAATGAGCCAGTCTTTTGAACGGCTCTTTTCAAAGAACGGATCACAAAGATGCGGATCCCATCAAAGAGCCATAAATCCCATCTCTAATCTGCGCTCCGATATTGCACGGGTCATCCAGGTACGCTGGCATTGTCTCTAGAGGAAATGTCGGTGGAGAGGTGGTGTTTAAAAAGGGTGTGGTTAATCGGAAACCTTGGGTTAACCAAGAACATAACCTGAGACGAGCAGGTTTGAGATGCAGCATAAATTGCCATGGCAGCATAGTACCTCGGTTTGAACATAGCCAACTTTCATAGTATGGGTTAATCGGGAAGTTACGCTGCACGTTATCAAGTTACTCTCGAAGTTACCCTGGTAAGCCAGAAAACCCGCTTCGTAGTACAGGGCCCTGGGAAGGGAATAGAATATATATATGTTATTTACCAGCTGGGAGGTCCGTATCATGAAATACCGTGACCGAGGTCTTGAAAGTACTGAGCGAGGCCCTCTGAGCCGAGGTCAGTATTCAAGGCCGAGGTCACGGTATTTCACCATACGGACCGACCTTAAGCTGGTAAATAATATATTTATTCTTTTCTTTAACAAATTCTAACAGAAAACGAGAGCGCCCAAAAGGGAAAACCGAGCCGAGCCACCATTTTGAATCCTCATTCACGACTGTAATGCAAATGGATTCCTCCTCGGTATACAAGTGCACTTCCATGGCAGGAAAAAAAAAACTACATTTTGCCGTCTATGTAGTCCCCTATTTATACAAAATTGAGTCATTCAGGATTCAGCCATGTTTTTGCTCGGCGTTAGCAAGTTAGAGGTTTTTAGCTTTCTCCTGAAATGTTTTATTTTATTTCTTCTTCTTCAGGGTAGTAAAACTCACTTTCGCTGTAAAGACTGTCGTTATCGCTATCCATGCTGTAAAATTAATGCTATTATCCTGAGAAATGCGAAAATAAATGTTGACAAAAATTGCTTATGTTTGTTGTTGTTGTGAATGAGCAAGTTGCCAGAGGTCCGTAACCAAGGTCAGTAACTGGGGTCTGTATCGTAGGATACGGACCTGCTTGGCGGCCAATCAGAGCGCAGGATTTGATGGAAACTGGACCGCGAAAAAAATTAATGTTTTTTTTTCCGTGGTCCGGTTTCCATCAAATTGTGCGCTCTGATTGGCTTGCGAGCGGTCTGGAATCCTACAATCCGGACCCCGGTTACAGACCTTTGGTGACTTGCTCGTTCACAACAACAACAACAAACATCTCATCTCATCTCATTATCTCTAGCCGCTTTATCCTGTTCTACAGGGTCGTAGGCAAGCTGGAGCCTATCCCAGCTGACTGCGGGCGAAAGGCGGGGTACACCCTGGACAAGTCGCCAAGTCATCACAGGGCTGAGACATAGACACAGACAACCAGTCACACTCACACCTACAGTCAATTTAGAGTCACCAGTTAACCTAACCTGCATGTCTTTGGACTGTGGGGGAAACCGGAGCACCCGGAAGAAACCCACGCGGACACGGGGAGAACATGCAAACTCCGCACAGAAAGGCCCTCGCCGGCCATGGGGCTCGAACCCGGAGCTTCTTGCTGTGAGGCGACAGTGCTAACCACTACACCACCGTGCCACCCTACCATGACCTCAGCCTTGAAAATGCTTACCGAGGCCCAGAGGCCTCGGTCACAGTATTTCACAACACGGACCTCCCAGCTAGTAAATAATATATATTTATTCCATCGAAAAGTGTCCTGTATGTCAAAAAATCACTGATATTCACTTCATTTTCAGCGAATAATTGTTAAATACCTACTCTTTTCCATAAGACGTAAATATAAGAGAGCTGTGTCACTAGTATAGTGTATAGACTGCTGTTTACATGACTCCTTGAGAAAAAAAACAAAACAAAACAGCAAATAAGTATAGCAAGTGATTAACAAATAATGGTGTAGTGGTTAGCACTGTTGCCTCACAGCAAGAAGGTTCTGGGTTCGAGCCCTGTGGCCGGCAAGGGCCTTTCTGTGTAGAGTTTGCATGTTCTCCCCGTGTCCGCGTGGGTTTCCTCCGGGTGCTCCGGTTTCCCCCACAGTCCAAAGACATGCAGGTTAGGTTAACTGGTGACTCTAAATTGACCGTAGGTGTGAATGTGAGTGTGAGTGGTTGTCTGTGTCTATGTGTCAGCCCTGTGATGACCTGGCGACTTGTCCAGGGTGTACCCCGCCTTTCGCCTGTAGTCAGCTGGGATAGGCTCCAGCTTGCCTGCGACCCTGTAGAACAGGATAAAGTGGCTAGAGATAATGAGATGAGATGATATGGAACCAAATATGTGTTTTATGGTATAAAGAATTATTTAAGCGCATCCCTTTTGGAGCTACCTGTGGTCAAAAAAGCACTTTTTTCTAAATGACACGAGTAATTTTGCTAAATGTGACATATATTGCCATACATTCACCAAAAATAACGTTATCACCAATTTTTTTTTTTTTTTTTTGCATGGTAAATAGAGCTATCACAGGGCTACAATAAACAACCAAGTTTATTTAGTCAAGCCTTTTGATATTGAAGATAATAAGTGTTAAATGTGATTTTTAGCTTGCGTACCCTGATTGTAAAACAACCCATATTGTAATGTAAAACAAGCCATAGGTCTGTTTTGTGTAAAATAAAATCCATTTGCAAATTTCAGATAATACTTTACGAATTGAATATGTCTCGGAACTTACCCAGATAGCAAGCTGACATTGAATAGATATTGATTTTCCATCTGAATCATCAGAATGGTCGACACTGAAATCTTGATGCAAAATAGATGTTGAATCACCATTGTTAAACCGATGTAACCCGACCTAAAATAAAGTTGACAGCAGTGATATTGAAACAACATTGATTCATAGTCGTCCTTATTATGATTGATGATTGATATCATTGATATTTGGTTTACCGGGTGATAACAGTCATGTTGAAAAGTCATTGATTTTGTGTTGACCAGGAAATCACGTATGGTCGAAAAGCCATCGATATATAGTTGACTGGGAAAGATGATTGAAAAGTCATCGATCATTGTTGAACGGGACAGGGGACAGCGTGAGACAAAGACCGGCAGCGGCGCACAGGCACCCGTTCTCGGATCCGGGATCAATTACAGGTAAGCAGCACTTTCAGCATTTAATCCTTACACATAGTTCAATGTATAGTTCACGCAATACATAGACTGCCACAGCGTGCTGTCACGGCCGATTTCCTCCGATCAACTCCGATCAGCAACGCAAGCTGTCAAGTAGGCTAGCCTGCTAGCAAGCTTGATAAACTGCAGGTTCTAGTTAGCTCAATGACTTCACTGGTGTCATAGCCCATGTTTACATTAGACCATATCAGCAGATCATCAGATTAATGTTTTTAAAACGATTAGTGTGCACACAGCAACACCAATACACGATTTGCGTGCACATAGCAACGCCAATACACGGATACGCTCGGCTCCGCAGGCATCCTGCGCTCCAAATCACTCCGCCCTGAACAGCGAGTGCCCTCTGGAGGGTGCGCACTCCGGCCGCACGCGAGTGAAGTGCACAAGCCACGATTCGGGACTGAGCCGCTGTGTGTGATCCTAGCGCATATCACTTACTACAGCCTATTATTAGTAGCAGTAGTCTCATCTCATCTCATTATCTGTAGCCGCTTTATCCTTCTACAGGGTCACAGGCGAGCTGGAGCCTATCCCAGCTGACTACGGGCGAAAGGCGGGGTTCACCCTGGACAAGTCGCCAGGTCATCACAGGGCTGACACATAGACACAGACAACCATTCACACTCACATTCATACCTACGCTCAATTTAGAGTCACCAGTTAACCTAACCTGCATGTCTTTGGACTGTGGGGGAAACCGGAGCACCCGGAGGAAACCCACGCGGACACGGGGAGAACATGCAAACTCCACACAGAAAGGCCCTCGCCGGCCCCAGGGCTCGAACCCAGGACCTTCTTGCTGTGAGGCGACAGCGCTAATCACTACACCACCGTGCCGCCCAGCAGCAGTAGTACAATGTTTTGTGTGTGTTTCAGATGCCCTCACTCAACAGCCTGGCATGAATGATCTGGTCTTCACCCAGGCTGTGCAGAAATGGCTACAATATGCGCCAGACAGAACTGGAGGTGTCGCTCGCGCCGAAAGACATGAAAATTAAATGAACTTAAAATAAAAATCTTGTTTCTTAAAAAAAAGGCATGTGTTTCATATTTACTATTTTAAGCAATTAAAATGGAGATCCTGGCTGTAGATAAAGCAGGATATATGAGCCAGATATTTCTGGTAGGCTATCAGTTGAAATAACATTGAAAGCGCATTGATTTTTAGTTATGTCGAAATTTCAATGTTGTTTCAATATCGACGCGAATTGAAATACAATTGAAGTTACGTGTGTCCATAGTTAATAAATCAACATCGTTTCAATGTTAGCGGAGGGTGCAAACTGATGTTAAATCAACATCGAAATCTGACGTTGATTCAATGGTTTAACGTCGACAATGCAATGTTGATTCTACATCGTTTCAATGTCAGCTTGCTATCTGGGTAATCACAGGTCACCACTGTGCATCCTCCAGAGATACTGCTACTTTCACAGGGACATTGTTATTAGATTGGAAACAGATGCGGATAGTCAACCAGGATGTAGTTCTTGTTTCGGCTTAGTAATTATATTAGGGATGTGCGCAGGTATTAGAATATCTGGTTAACGGTTTGAGATGTCAGTATTCAAATACTGCAGTCACCTTTCAGGTCCTCAGTATTCTTTAGGTCCAGAATAAGTCGGGGGGGAATATGAAAAAGAAAAGCAGAACTGCTTCAGGTTGAAATATTTTCCTGACGTTCTTTGGTTGTTTATTGTTTTAAATTTCTGTTTCTCTGTACTGCGTATAAATATATGTGCGCCCATTGACGGGAGGAACTTTTTTATTTGCTGTGGGAAAATTCTACTTGATTGCACCATACTAATATGATTTTTCCTCGTTCCTAATTATTTACTGAATATCCATTCGTTAAGTCTTATAATGAATAATAAAAAGCCTACATGACGTCACTACTCTAACCCGGAAGTGAATCCGTTGTAGTAGATGGACGTGATGTAAAAATCTCAGCGACCTGCTGCTGATTAAACATGGAGTCTTGGTTTTGGTCGATGGTTATTTTGCAGCTTTTATTGCTGCAAATGTCATATAACACCGCCCTTTTACAGGCTGCGTCCATTTTGTTATACAGGCGGAGGAGAGTGTTTGCGGCGCGCGCGGCCGCGGCTCTGGGGCTCAGTGCGCGTCTGCTTCCGGTACCGACAAGAAGCCGCTCGTGCTGGATGCGCATGCGTAGTCGGGACTGGTGGGACAGAGTGGTGCTGCAGGAGTTCTCCGACGCGGAATGGAGAGAGCACTTCAGGATGGGCCGCAGATCGTTTGTGAAACTGTGTGCCCTGATGAAAGAGGTCATGAGCCCCGGGGAAGTGACGGTGCGTCCTGCGGTACCGTTAGAGATGCGGGTGGCGATCGCGCTGTCCAAGCTCGGCGCGTGCGGGGAGTACCGGTCCATCGCGGTCCGCTTCGGCGTCCACAAGACCACAGTGATGAAGTTTGTTTACATGTTCTGTAAAGGCATGGTGAACCAAGCGATGCAGCACTTCATCCGAGCCCCGGGCCTGCAGGAAGCCTGCGCCATCGCTGAGCGCTTTGAGAGCAGGTTCGGTATCCCTCAGGTTATCGGGTGTGTCGATGTGACCCACATCCCGGTTCTGGCGCCCAGTGATGGCTACATGAAGTTCCTCAACCGTAAAGGTTGGACATCTTATGTGCTGCAAGGCGTTGTTGATGACAGTTCCTGGTATGTGGGTTGAGGGAAGAGTTTTCAGCTTTTGTACTGTACATGGTGTGCAATTCTTTGCAGGAGGCATCACGTTCGTTTTGCAGTAGAGAGGATTTACTGTATCCTTTTTGTGTCGTTATGTTTTGCAGGACACGGTGCTGTAGTGGTTAGCACTGTCGCCTTACAGCAAGAAGGTCCTGGGTTCGAGCCTGCCGGCCTGTCCAGGGTGTACCCCGCCTCTCGCCCGTAGCCAGCTGGGATAGGCTCCAGCTTGCCTGCGACCCTGTAGAACAGGATAAAGCGGCTACAGATAATGGATGTATGTTTTGCAGGGTATGGTGGTGTAGTGGTTAGCACTGTCGCCTTATAGTAAGAAGGTCCTGGGTTCGAGCCTGGTGACTTGTCCAGGGTGTACCCTGCCTCTCACCCATAGTCAGCTGGGATAGGCTACATCTTGCCTGCGACCCTGTAGAACAGGATAAGCGGCTACAGATGATGGATGGATGGTCAAGGGTGTACCCCACCTCTCGCCCATAGTCAGTTGGGATAGGCTCCAGCTTGCCCGTGACCCTGTAGAACAGGATAAAGCGGCTACAGATAATGGATGGATGTTTTGCAGGGTATGGTGCTGTAGTGGTTAGCACTGTCGCCTTACAGCAAGAAGGTCCTGGGTTCGAGCCTGCCGGCTTGTCCAGGGTGTACCCAGCCTCTCGCCTGTAGCCAGCTGGGATAGGCTCCAGCTTGCCTGCGACCCTGTAGAACAGGATAAAGCGGCTACAGATAATGGATGTATGTTTTGCAGGGTACGGTGGTGTAGTGGTTAGCACTGTCGCCTTATAGTAAGAAGGTCCTGGGTTCGAGCCTGGTGACTTGTCCAGGGTGTACCCTGCCTCTCACCCATAGTCAGCTGGGATAGGCTACATCTTGCCTGCGACCCTGTAGAACAGGATAAGCGGCTACAGATGATGGATGGTCGAGGGTGTACCCCACCTCTCGCCCATAGTCAGTTGGGATAGGCTCCAGCTTGCCCGTGACCCTGTAGAACAGGATAAAGCGGCTACAGATAATGGATGGATGTTTTGCAGGGTATGGTGCTGTAGTGGTTAGCACTGTCGCCTTACAGCAAGAAGGTCCTGGGTTCGAGCCTGCCGGCTTGTCCAGGGTGTACCCTGCCTCTCGCCCATAGTCAGCTGGGATAGGCTACATCTTGCCTGCGACCCTGTAGAACAGGATAAGCGGCTACAGATGATGGATGGATTGTCCAGGGTGTACCCCACCTCTCGCCCATAGTCAGCTGGGATAGGCTCCAGGTTGCCTGCGACCCTGTAGAACAGGATAAAGTGGCTACAGATAATGGATGGATGTTTTGCAGGGTACGGTGGTGTAGTGGTTAGCACTGTCGCTTCACAGCAAGAAGGTCCTGGGTTCGAGCCTAGCGTGGAGTTTGCATGTTCTCCCCGTGTCTGCGTGGGTTTCCTCCGGGTGCTCCGGGTTTCCCGACAGTCCAAAGACATGCAGGTTCGGCTAATTGGTGACTCTAAATTGACCATAGGTGTGAATGGTTGTCTGTGTCTATGTGTCAGCCCTGTGATGACCTGGCGACTTGTCCAGGGTGTACCCCATCTTTCACCCGTAGTCAGCTGGGATAGGCTCCAGCTTGCCTGCGACCCTGTACAACAGGATAAGTGGCTACAGATGATGAATGGATGGATGGATTGTCCAGGGTGTACCCTGCCTCTCGCCCGTAGTCAGCTGGGATAGGCTCCAGCTTGCCTGCGACCCTGTAGGACAGGATAAAGCGGCTACAGATAATGAGATGAGAATACAAACTGTCCCAAGTCTCCCTGCTCTTCCTTATAGATACAAATTGCATCAAAACACAGAAGATTTTCCCAATGAACACTTGCGAGCACACACTCGCTCACCGTCCACCTGAAAAGGAACATCTGTACCCCTGCTTATTTGTTCCATTCGCCAATCAGCCAGTCATCTGACCCCAGTGCAGCGCAGAAATTCATGCAGATACAGATGAAAGGCTTGAGCTTCTTCTGACCTCTCTCTTCAACATCAACCAGGTGTTCCCGCATGCTATGGGGAAGTTTTTTGTTTCGTGCACCTTTCTGTTTGAAGTTTTGAGTGTTGTGCATGAAAGTCCAAAGGAAATCAGCAGTTTCTGAAATATTCAAACCAATAGCCAACATGTGGCACCAGCAACCATGCCATAGTCAAAGTCACTGACATCATGTTTTCCTTATTCTAATATCTGATGTGAACATTAACTGAAGCTCATTAACTGTATCTGCATGATTTAATGCATTGTGCTGGTTGCATGAATGAACATGGCCTCCTATTGAAGTGGCTAGTGAGGGTGTGTATAGCACGTTTAAGGACAAGTGCTGGCCGAGGTGCTGTACATATCTGTAGCCGCTTATCTGTTCTACAGGGTCGCAGGCAAGCTGGAGTCTATCCCAGCTGACTATGGGTGAGACACGGGGTACACCCTGGACAAGCCGCCAGGTTAGCGCAGGGCTGACGTAGAGACAAACAACCATTCACATTCACACCTACGGTTAATTTAGAGCCACCAATTAGTCTAACCTGCATGTCTTTGGACTGTGGGGGAAACCGGAGCACCCGGAAGAAACCCACGCAGACACGGGGAGAACATGCAAACTCCACACAGAAAGGCCCTCGCTGGGCTCGAACCCAGACCTTCTTGCTGTGAGGCGACAGTGCTAACCACTACATCACTCTACTGCCCCAAGCAAATTCAGACAGCAACATATCAATAAATACATTAAAAAGCATATTAAAAGACAATCTCAGATGAAATGGCAGGACAAAACCAAAGACCTGTGAGAATAATAAGTTTTTATTTTTAAAGCTCATACCCAGTATACAGTATAATGTCAGCTATGTAGGTACCAAAATGTACTTCTCCTTGTGGTTATAGTGGTACCATCACAGGTGCACCTTTTGTACCTTTTAGTATATAAGTTTTACCTGTGACAATTAATGTTATACATTTGATTAGCTTTTAGTCAAGCTTTAAAGGCACATCACTCCTTAAGATTCAGTTTCATACCTTAAATTATAACTTTGTTTCCAAAAAAGTTGGGACACTGTGTAAAATATCAATAAAAACAGAATGCAATGATTTTCAAATCATTGGAACCCTATATTTCATTGAAAATCATTCAAAGACAACATATCAGATGTTGAAACTGAGAAATTTTATTGTTTGAAAAAAAATGCTCATTTTTAATTTGTTGCCAGCAACATGTTTCAGAAAAATTGGGACGGGCATGTTTACCAGTGTGGTGTGTACTGTTTTTTTTTTTTATAAACAATACTCGGTAAATGTGTGGGAACTGAGGAGAGCGATTGCTGTAGTTTTGAACATGAAATGTTATCCCATTCCTGCCTGATATAGGATTGCAGCTGCTCAAAAGTTTGGAATCTCCTTGCTCATATTTTTTTTTATTTCAGAATGTGCCGAAAGTTTTAAATGGGAGATGGGTCTGGACTGCAGGCAGACCAGTTTAGCACCTGGACTCTTTTACTCTGAAGCCATGAAGTTGTAGTATGTGCAGAATGCAGTTTGACATCATCTTACTGAAATAAGCAAGGCCTTCTTTGGAAAAGATGTTGTCTGAACATCCACATATGTTGCTCCAAAACCTGTGTATATCATTCAGCATTAATGGTACTTTCCCAGATGTACAAGCTACCCATGCCTTGTGCACTATTTGCACACCTGTACCATCACAGACACTGGCTTTTGAACTGTGTGCTGATAACAAGCTGGATGGTCCTCTTTAGCCCAGAGGATACGGTGTCCATGATTTCCAAAAAGAATTTCAGATTTCGATTTGTGTCTCGGGGTGGCACGGTGGTGTAGTGGTTAGCGCTGTCGCCTCACAGCAAGAAGGTCCGGGTTCGAGCCCCGTGGCCGGCGAGGGCCTTTCTGTGTGGAGTTTGCATGTTCTCCCCGTGTCCGCGTGGGTTTCCTCCGGGTGCTCCGGTTTCCCCCACAGTCCAAAGACATGCAGGTTAGGTTAACTGGTGACTCTAAATTGACCGTAGGTGTGAATGTGAGTGTGAATGGTTGTCTGTGTCTATGTGTCAGCCCTGTGATGACCTGGCGACTTGTCCAGGGTGTACCCCGCCTTTCGCCCGTAGTCAGCTGGGATAGGCTCCAGCTTGCCTGCGACCCTGTAGAACAGGATAAAGCGGCTAGAGATAATGAGATGAGATGAGATTTGTGTCCCCTTCTTCACAAGAAGGTCCAAGAGAAGAGAATGCACTAGTATGGACATGTGATGAGAACTATGTTGGGAACAGAGTGCTAAAGCTACTTGTCGATGGAAAGAGGAGAGTAGGAAGACCAAAGCAAAGACGGATGGATGTTATTGAGGAAGACATGAGAGAGAAGGGACTGGTTGAAGGAGATGCACAAGGTAGACAAAGATGGAGGCAGAAGACTCAAAATGGCAACCCTACTTATTGTGGGATAAGTCAAGGAAGGAAGGTGTAGAGGGTGAACAGGAAGAGAGAGAGAACTGTCTCCTCTGGTGCCCCAGTATTGCTGACCACCTTATCCGACACACAGGGTTGTAAGCGTACATACTGTGGCCTGCCGGTCAGGCAATTGACAATCCAAGACATGAGGGGGTGCCTTCACATTCATCGTCATCAGCTTCTCACCCAGACACACAGGCTGGATGATGTTGGCTGAATGGTGTTGAAAGCACTGGAGAAGTCAAAGAATATTATGCTCACACGATGTGAGACGTAAAAGCCTGTAATCCTTGGAGCCACTGGGGCGTGGTGTCTTCGGCACTGGAACAAGGTATGACGTCTTCCGCATCATAGGGACTTTCTGAAGACTTAGGCTCATGTTGAAGACATGATGAAGCACTCCACATAACTGGGGGGTCAGGGGCTTTGAGCACTTTGGGGCTGACACCATCAGGGCCAGCAACCTTGAATGAGTGGAGATGCTTCAGCTGACCTAGGTGGGGTTTACATTAGACCGTATCAGCGGATCATCAGATTAACGTTTTTAAAACGATTTGCGTGCACACAGCAACACCAATACACGATTCGCGTGCACACAGCAACGCCAATACACGGATACACTCGGCTCCGCAGGCATCCTGCGCTCCAAATCACTCCGCCCTGAACAGCAAGTGTCCTCTGGAGGGTGTGCACTCCGGCCCTGCGCACCTCACAGAGCGCCCGAGTGAAGCGCACGAGCAGTGATTCGGGACTGAGCCACTGTGTGTGTGATCCCAGTGCATGTCGGGCATGCGCATCACTTACCACTTGCAAGTGGAATGATGGCAAGCCTAAAGACAATCATAACTACACAATGGGCAGTATTTGCATCAGTATTTGCAGTATTTTCATACTTTTACACTCTTTAATGAAAGGTGATACAAGGCGGAAGTCCGCGCCGTTTTTCAGCAGTCGCGTCACATGACCAACGCCAGTGAATCAGGAAGGTGGATGTCACAGTGATGTTGTCCAATGACGACGCCAGCTAGAGCTCAGCACAGCGTATCCGCGTATTCTCAATGTTTACACAGCACCAGACCAGACACGATCTGGATTGAATACGTGGACCCTGGCGGATTCCCGTTTCCAGGCGTTTTAATGTAAACGGACAGTGCATCCGCGAAGAAAACGAGACAGATACGGTCTAATGTAAACTTGGCCCTAGTCAGCATGAAACTCATCCTGGAGGTTTCAGGTGGGGGAGGAGTGGTAGTGTCCGTTTGGCCAGGACAGTCACACCAGGAGACAGTGAAGGGAGGGGAGGAGGTAATGCCGTTACTTGACAATGGTGAGCCATTAGGAAGTTGGGGGAGAGGCGGAGGAGTTGATGGTGCTCCAGGGCAGACAACAGGTGGGTTGGACATTGAATCAAATCTATTGAAATACAGATTCAGTTTATTGGCCCTATCCATACCACCCTCAACCACTCTGCTGCCTGTCAGTCTGAAGTCAGTGATAGTCTTCATGCCACTCCATACCTCTCTGATGTTGTTCTGCTGAAGTTTCCACTTCTTCAGTTTCCTCCTGTACCTTAGCCTCCCTGATCGTAACTGTCAACTCCACCTGGATAGTCCTCCTCTCCTCCCTATTGCCAGCTCTAAAAACCCTCTTCTTGGCATTGAGAATGTCCTTTCTGTCCATTGTTACCCATGGGTTGTTATTTGAATATCAACTGACAGTTTTCTGGGACAGTGCAGTTCACACAGAAGTTAATGTAATCCGTAATGCACTCATTGAGCCCGTCAATGTCCTGTCCGTGTGGTTCACATATGCCGCTTTTCCACTACCAACGCGGCTGAGTTGGGCTGAGCCGTGCTGTGCTGAGTTGGGCTGAGTCGAGCTGAGTGGGGCTGTTGGAGTTGCATTTCGACTACAACCGCGCTGAACCGTGCTGGCTGGAAGTGGGTGGACACATTGGGTGGAGTTAGCGAAAGTGGGTGGACGTCACATGATGTCGTTAGGCGGCGCAAACAGTGACATCAGTGATCTTTTAAGCGGTAGTCTCACGACCCGGATAGTAAACAATAAACATGGAGTCGTTAGTGTTGCTGGTCTTGGTGCTGTGGCTTGGTGTCACCGACAATGCCAACAGATACTGGCAAGAGCGTATAGATGAGGCGAGGCGCATAAGGCTTCATAATTCTCGTAATTCTTCTTCTTCCGGGTTTACGGTGTTTACAGATCCCAGCGTGCTCGCAGGGCGTGTGTGAGCATGTGAGGACACTCCTCCTCACCAATCAGTGCACAGGGGAGTGTCTCCTCACGCCCCTAACCCCACTCGGCTCAGTTTGGCTCGCTTCAGCCCCACTCCAAAACCGTGCGAGTTTTGGGTGCTAAGTAAGGGTGAAGCGAGCTGAGTCGTGCTGCTCTGAGGTAGTCGAAACGCGAGCCGTGTCGGGCTGAAGTGAGCTGAAAAAGGGTAGTGGAAAAGGGCCATTAGTACCTGCCAGTCCATTGTCTCATAGGCCTCCTGTGACTACCTCCTCACTGTCTTTGTGATCGCAGGCTGTTTTTTCACCAGGGACATGTAGCAGTTGTTAACAAGAACAGCAAGTTGCGCCCCCCCCACAGATACCACTCTCTGGGCTCTCTGTCCTCCCGCACAGTGTGAAAGCCCTCGATGGAAACATTGTAGAAAACACATGATGCTGCCCTCCTTGAACTCCCTTTGACTCCTGGCTAGCACCAATAGCTCCTTCATTTTGTTAGTCAGTGACTGTACATTGCCCATGAGTAAAGCGGGGAAATATGACATGTATCTCCTCTCCTTCTATGCCTCTTCCTTTTGCTGTCTCATCCTCCTCCCTTTACTGTCATCCCCAAAACATTCCCCTAATCTCCTTGGGGATTTAGTGTGTACAATCCGATGTTATGCCACAAAGTGGCTGTCGCAACTGTAAACAATGGAGCCACCATGTTGCTATCCCATAGTGACTTGTCGTTCTGATGAAAATAGTCCTAACACCGGAAAAGTGATCAAAACTCCTTGAAACCGCATGTTTTAGAAGGGCACAACTTAGAGAAACATACTTGGTTATTTATATACACTAGAAGAACAAATAAAGACAAGAAATATTAATGAGTGCGAAAACAGGGGCAACTGCAGCAAGCAACTGTCTCAGTCGACGCCTGCATACTTATTAAAATGCTACCCTGGACTTTTCAATGTAAAACAGGGTCAGCAGCATTTCCAAAAGTCACCATTTCGGGGACTCGAAAACTCCAGAGTAGTGTAGACACCAGGCATAAATGTCGCAAAAATGATGCGTTTTAAAAGTAAAACGTATGAATGTGGATGTAGCCTCAGCCTCTCTGGGATGCTCTTTTTATACCCAATCATGTTACTGAAATACCGCGAGTTGGCCTAGTGATCAGCGTGTCCACCTCTCAATCGGGAGATCGCGAGTTCTACTTGTGGTCGGGTCATACCAAAGACCATCATAAAAATGGTACCTACTGCCATCTGGCAAGGCACGCTGCAACACAGATGCGAGTGGGGAGTCAAGCTCTTGTGGTGACCAGAGGACTAGCCCCCCACTGTAACCCTAGCTAGGCGAGAGGCTGAGGGCTACAGAAACGGAGATTGGCGCCGCCATGTGGTGTGGGAAGGACTTTCGACTTTTTTTCGATGTTACTGGAAAAAAAATCTGTTTCAACATTTTATGTTGTCTTTTTAGTACTATTTTCAGTGAAAATAGGGTTTCCATGATTTGCAAATCATTGCATTCTGTTTATAGTCACATTTTACACAGCGTCCCAACGTTTTTGGAAACAAGGTTGTATCTTTCAAGTTACACCTACTAAAGTTCCAATAGATAAACCACCAACATCAAAGAAAAGTACAATGTGGTATCTTTATTTATGAGAGTGCATATAAAAGCAGGCAATCTAGTGACTAAGGAAATATTGTTCTGTATTTTTAATGCATCAATAGCTTCTGGAGTGCGAGCTGTAAAGTTCCTGGAGGTGCTCATGATGTCACTGTGTTTAAGCAATCCCAGCTGTTCACCATGGCTCACCTTCTTCCTAAGGTACATATGGCACTAATGTCAATGTATACTTCTACTCCACATACTAACCAGACACTACATGGTATGGTGGTAAATCTGTAATCCCACATTTTGTCGTCATTTCCATTGCCAAGTTAGACCAGGTACCATGCATACCAGAAAGGGGCATATGGGTGGAGCTTGGAATAGTACAGAGCACTGATTGGTTAAATGAAATGTGTGGCACAACAATCTTGAATAGTGGTAGAAAGATTTTTTCCCCCTTCCCTTTTTAGTGGATTTAGGAGGTAATATCAATTTCACCGTACAGTTCAATGGTCCGGTTTCAAATGGTTTAACGATTATTTGTTGCTCATATTAATTTTACATTTCTTATGCGAGGTGTAAACCACTCCCCCCAGGATTTCACGAGCCTTTTTTGTGATTGTTGCGGGCTAAAATGCCTGATGTTGCGGGGGGGTTCCAAAAAATTGCAATGAAAGTTGCAGTGTTTTTTAGGTTTTTGTTGTGATTACATTGCGGGAGGAAGTGAAAGTTGTGAGAAATTGTTGCGATTTTCGCTTTTTGTGATTAAAATTGAGTTATATGTTAAATATTAAGTTATTACTGAAAAACTATTGAGTAAACAAAGACACTGAGAAATGGTCCTATAAACAACTTTACCAATATAAAAGATGACCAGAACTACAAAAATGCAGAAAAATAGGCTTTACTTATCCAAATGCTCCTGTTGGTTCAAAGTTAAAGTGCAGAGAACCTCACAGCACAACATGAAGTTACCTTAAAATATATAAATGCCTCAGCTTTCATGTAAGAAAAAAAAAACTATTAATACTAGTACTGTGTGCAGGCAGTCTCTCCTGAAGACTAAATTAAACAATAATTATAAACTAATAAAATAAATGGCTCAGGCTTCATAGAAGAAAAAAACAATTTGAACAGAATCTCACAGTATGATGCTGAAGCTGCCTAAACAATGGAAAATAAAATACCATTTTGGCAAAAATGTTGGCATCCATTAATTTCTTGTATTAAGTAAAACAATAATGTAAAGTGCACACAGTCCTTCACTGTAAACATAACACACTTTCAGTAATAGAATTTAAGCCTACATAAACACTGACTCGCACATGCAGTGTTGCCAGATACTGCTGATGTTTTCCAGCCCAAAATATGTTCAAAACCTGGCAAAATGCACTTAAAACCGCCCAATCTGGCAACACTGCGCACATGCTGCTTCTCTTGAATGTAAGTAAGGCGAAAGGTAGTTTGTCGACGTCACCTCAAGACGATGCCAACGATTGGTCAAATTTGCGGGAAAGTTGCGGTGATTGGATATAATTGCAACACTGCCCTGAATTTGCAGGGATTGGTTGAATTTGCGTTGAAGTTGCAAATCGCAACATCGTGAAATCCTGGAGGGTCTGCTAAACAACCTGAACTGTTGGACCTTCAAGTTAAGCTGAATCCCGTATGTTTCCCAGTGTACTGTTTGCGCACTGCAGAGGGTATAACATTGTGGTGTTTTAGAACTACGTAGGACACCACATGCCCTTTTAGATGTGTAACCTGAACAACCTTAAGTTTATCCTAGGTCAGAATCAATTAAACCAGTGAGTACAAAGACTCACTATCCCCCCACTATGGCTATTCAACTGAATGAATAAAGCAAGAGGCTGTGTACAAAAATAAAACACTTTAATGATTGATATCTTTTTTTTTTTAGTTAAGCAATGAGCCACAGGATGTTATCAAAACACTGCAACGGGCCAAAGCCCCACTGTTAATATGAATTGCCTTATAAAAAAAAAAACAGGAAACAAAACAAACAAATCATTCAAATGCACAAATCCAAAACAAGAGGAATCACCCCTAACAAGGGCACACACAATAGGCCAGTGTTTCCCAACCTTTCTTGAGCCACGGCACATATTTTACATTTGAAAAATCCCACGGCACACCACCAAACAAAAATATCACAAAAGTGTGTGTGTGTGTGTATATATATATATATATATATATATATATATATATATATATATATATATATAAATAAAATGATAATCTAGTCTCAATTTACCCACAGTTTCCTTATTGGGAAATAAGGATATTTCCTTATTGTTTAATTGAACACAACTCTGATATACTCGTAGGAATTGAAGAAAGACACACATGAAGATCTTCAACAGCTCTGAGTCACTCTCCTTTTTTAGTTTTTATAGCGGTCATGCTTGAAAAGCCCAGCTCGCATAGATAGGTTGTGGAAAATCACCTTTTTTGCTTTCTTCTGACCTCTACTCATACTAGGGCCTTCATCTGGGTCAGAATTTTCTCCAGGGCCCAGTTTGGATTGTGTACTTTTTCTCTTCAAATATTTATCTATTGCTATCACCACCGTCACACCCAAAGCATTACTAATTCTATTGTTTGAATGGCAACAGGTAGATACACAGGTTAATTAGCTACCTGCTGCCATCTATTGGAAGAGTATTTAATTGTTCTGCCGGTCACTATACGTCGTTGGCATAGATGAACGAAGACAAATTATTTGCAGTAAATAAATAATTTTCGGAACAATTAAGTGAAATTGGATAATGTCCCACGGTACACCTGATGATCTCTCATGGCACACTAATGTGCCGCGGCACAGTGGTTGGGAATCACTGCAATAGGCTATAAAGGGCGAGGGGGAAGAAGACAAAAGGAGCCAGCCGGAGAAGAGAGCCCACAGGGACGCAGCAAGATCATACACTACACTGCTAAACTACTGTATTCAGCTCAGCAATACACCACACTCAGGCAGCAAATGTACTACACCAGTAAACACTATAACTAAAGTAACTATGCACCACGCTCGCCAAGCCCAAATGACATAAGCTAGGAATAAGCCCTCACAACCCCTTGTGCTTCCCCGCCCTGGCTGACAAAAGTGGGAAAAGGGAATAGACCTCGCCAAATAAATATACGAATAAGGAAATAAACAAATAAACTAAACAAAAGTGGAGGTGGTTTTACACACGCTTACAACACACTATGACAAGGCATTTCACTGTGGGCCTTCTGCTGATGGTGGTTAGACTACCCTAAAGGGCATTTAAAGGAACAGTCCACCGTATTTCCATAATGAAATATGCTCTTATCTGAATTGAGACGAGCTGCTCCGTACCTATCCGAGCTTTGCGCGACCTCCCAGTCAGTCAGACACGTTGTCACTCCTGTTAACAACGTAGCTAGGCTCAGTATGGCCAACGGTATTTTTTGGGGCTGTAGTTAGATGCGACCAAACTCTTCCATGTTTTTCCTGTTTACATAGGTTTATATGACCAGTGATATGAAACAAGTTCAGTTACACAAATTGAAACGTAGCGATTTTCTATGCTATGAAAAGGCTGCACTATAATGACAGGCGTACTAACACCTTCTGCACGCTTCGGCTGCGCATTGATATCTGAGCTCCGTATCAATGCGCTGCCGAAGCGCGCAGAAGGTGTTAATACGCCTGTCATTATAGTGCGGACTTTCCATAGCATAGAAAATCGCTACGTTTCAATTTGTGTAACTGAACTTGTTTCATATCACTGGTCATATAAACCTATGTAAACAGGAAAAACGCGGAAGAGTTTGGTCGCATCTAACTACAGCCCCAAAAAATACCATTGGCCATACTGAGCCTAGCTACATTGCTAACAGGAGTGACAGCGCGTCTGACTGCGTCTGACTGACTGGGAGGTCGCGCAAAGCTCGGATAGGTACGGAGCAGCTCGTCTCAATTCAGATAAGAGCATATTTCATTATGGAAATACGGTGGACTGTTCCTTTAACAGGCCCACATTAGCTTTTAAAGTAAACTTTACAATGCGAAAAACAGTGGCTACAATAGGCTACTGTTGCGCTGGCGTCATACCATACAGGCAGGAACAGTCTTTGGCACAATTAACTTCTTACAATCCCCACTACGCATACCAGTAGACTATCCTTTTTCACTTAGACATCGTGTGGGTCAGGGAACTTTGGTGCTGTGTTGTTACTAAGGACTGCTATCACAGGCCAGGAAAACAGCCGGACTTGCTTGAATACCACTCTGCGTTATATCACCGCCGGCAACGCTGCACGCCAACAGTGCTCTCACCACTGCTGCGCTGTTAGGTTTCAGACAAAGGGTGGCCCATGTTACAGGCTAGACTAATCTACCTGCATTTCCTCCTCACGTGAGACAATTGAACGTCAGGTGACTCACTAAACTCCGTTTCTATCCGTGTTCCTGATTAGGTGTGACTAATTACATGGCTTGAAGGCTTCTCCCACTCCCACCCGTCACAGATGTCTGACAAAATGCATGCATTCCTCTCCCAGATTTCATGAAGATTAAAGAATTGACATTGGGCTGTGTTTCATTATTTAAACAATTTAAACATAATTAAGATGGTTACTTGTCATAGTAGGGGCAACATGGTGGTGTAGGGGTTAGCGCTGTCACCTCACAGCAAGAAGGTTCTGGGTTCAAGCCCAGTGCCTGACGGGCCTTTCTGTGTGGAGTTTGCATGTTCTCCCTGTTTCTGCATGGGTTTCCTCCGGGTGCTCCGGTTTCCCCCACAGTCCAAAGACATGCCATCCATCCATCTATTATCTGTAACCCCTTATCTTGTGTTGGGTCACAGGCAAGCTGGAGCCTATCCCAACTGACTATGGGAGAGAGGCGGGGTACACCCTGGACACGTCGCCAGGTCATCACAGGGTTGACACATAGAGACAAACAACCACTCACACTCGCATTCATACCTACGGTCAATTTAGAGCCACCAATTAACCTAACCTGTATATCTTTGGACGGTGGGGGAAACCAGAGCACCCAGAGGAAACCCACGCAGACACATGGAGAACATGCAAACTCTGCACAGTGGCCTTTGTCGGCTACTGGACTCGAATCCAGGACCTTCTTGCTGTGAGGTGATGGTGCTAACCACTACACCACTGTGCCGCCCCCAAAGACATGCAGGTTCATCTAATTCCAGGTCAGCCCTGCAATGATTTGGTGACTTGTCCCGGGTGTACCCCGCCTCTCACCCATGAGTCAGCTGTGATATGCTCCAGCTTGTCCGCAACCCTGCACAGGATAAGCAGTTATGGATAATGGACGGATGGACTTGTCATACTTACCTGGAGAAGGAAATCAAATTCCTGATGATGAAAAAGTACTAGTGTTAGTTTAGAGCATGACATCTTATGGCTTTCATCAAAAAGTGCGTCACTGAGTTGGTCTCTTATGTTTGTGTTCTACTTTCCAGCATACTTGTGAAATTGGTGGGATACCCGTCAACTTCATTGTTCTAGGTGACGCTGCTTACCCACTCCTGGAATGGCTCATGAAGGTGTATACCCCCAGTCCTACTCTAACCCCTCAGCAAAACTCCTTTAACGTCTCTCTTACTGGTGCAAGAACTGCGATGGAAACTGCCTTTGGGAGGTTGAAGGCAAGATGGCGGGTTCTTCTGAAGAGAAGTGATTTTCACTACACCTTTTCACCATATGTTGCAATAACTTGCTGTGCACTGCACAATTTCTGTGAGAGGGAAGAGGAATCTTTCGCTCAAGCCTGGATGGAAGAGGCTGCTGCTTTAGAGAGAGCCGTACCACAGCCGACAACACAGCCATACGCACAATCGAATAATGCTGGTGAAGCTGTTAGGCGGGTCCTCACAGAATATGTGGCCACCAAATTTCCTCTTCACATGCAAGAGTCGTAAACAGGGTTTGGATTCTAGAGGGTGTTGTGAATACAATATTTATTTATTTATTTTATACTTGGTTTGATCAAGTTTTCACTTATGAAAATGTAGCTTTTTAATAAAGCATTGCTGATTGAACACTGATTCCGGACATTAATGACCAAGTGATGTTTTTGTTGTTTTGATCAAGTTCTTCGTGCTCATATTTTGTGTAGCAGTAAAGTGAATGCTAAAAAACAATCTGTTCTGGAAAATGTACCTTCTTTCCTTTACAAAGATTTCATTTTTAAAAGCTCTGATGCACAAATGATCAAAATATAACAATGTCCACATTATTTTGATCATAAATCAAAATATATGCTATTTGTTTCATTTATTGTCAGCTCAATTTTTTTTGTTATCCTATTAACTTCCTTTTTCTCATAGGGTTTTTACTTGTAATTTTTAATGATGAATTAATTAATATATGCGTTTCCCTTTTCGTTTCCACTGGTGCAGCAGGTAGCTGCCTCAAAGCTTCAGGGGCCCAGGTTTGATCTTCAGCTTGGATTACTGTCTGAGCGGAGGTTTTTGCTTGTTCTCTTCATGTCTGTGTGAGTTTCCTCCAGGTTCTGCAGTTTTCCAAAAGCAAGCCAACGTGGATTGGCTAAGATAAATTACTCCTAGGTGTGAATGACTGTGAGTGAGTAAGTGAGACAGACAGAAACTGGGCGCTCGCATGATGTCCTTTAATGCAGTGTTTCCCAACCTTTCCTGAGCCACGGCACATATTTTACATTTGAAAAATCCCACGGCACACCACCAAACAAAAATATCACAAAAGTGTGTGTGTGTGTGTGTGTGTGTGTGTGTGTGTGTGTGTATGTGTATATATATATATATATATATATATATATATATATATATATATATAAAAAACCCCGATTCCAAAAAAGTTGGGACAAAGTATAAATTGTAAATAAAAACGGAATGCAATAATTTACAAATCTCAAAAACTGATCTTGTATTCACAATAAAACATAGACAACATATCAAATGTCGAAAGTGAGACATTTTGAAATTTCATGCCAAATATTGGCTCATTTGAAATTTCATGACAGCAACACATCTCAAAAAAGTTGGGACAGGGGCAATAAGAGGCTGGAAAAGTTAAAGGTACAAAAAAGGAACAGCTGGAGGACCAAATTGCAACTCATTAGGTCAATTGGCAATAGGTCATTAACATGACTGGGTATAAAAAGAGCATCTTGGAGTGGCAGCGGCTCTCAGAAGTAAAGATGGGAAGAGGATCACCAATCCCCCTAATTCTGCGCCGACAAATAGTGGAGCAATATCAGAAAGGAGTTCGACAGTGTAAAATTGCAAAGAGTTTGAACATATCATCATCTACAGTGCATAATATCATCAAAAGATTCAGAGAATCTGGAAGAATCTCTGTGCGTAAGGGTCAAGGCCAGAAAACCATACTGGGTGCCCGTGATCTTCGGGCCCTTAGATGGCACTGCATCACATACAGGCATGCTTCTGTATTGGAAATCACAAAATGGGCTCAGGAATATTTCCAGAGAACATTATCTGTGAACACAATTCACTGTGCCATCCGCCGTTGCCAGCTAAAACTCTAGTTCAAAGAAGAAGCCGTATCTAAACATGATCCAGAATCGCAGACGTCTTCTCTGGGCCAAGGCTCATTTAAAATGGACTGTGGCAAAGTGGAAAACTGTTCTGTGGTCAGATGAATCAAAATTTGAAGTTCTTTATGGAAATCAGGGACGCCGTGTCATTCGGACTAAAGAGGAGAAGGACGACCCAAGTTGTTATCAGCGCTCAGTTCAGAAGCCTGCATCTCTGATGGTATGGGGTTGCATTAGTGCGTGTGGCATGGGCAGCTTACACATCTGGAAAGACACCATCAATGCTGAAAGGTATATCCAGGTCTGGATATGCTCCCACCCAGACGACGTCTCTTTCAGGGAAGACCTTGCATTTTCCAACATGACAATGCCAAACCACATACTGCATCAATTACAGCATCATGGCTGTGTAGAAGAAGGGTCCGGGTACTGAACTGGCCAGTCGGCAGTCCAGATCTTTCACCCATAGAAAACATTTGGCGCATCATAAAACGGAAGACACGACAAAAAAAAGACCTAAGACAGTTGAGCAACTAGAATCCTACATTAGACAAGAATGGGTTAACATTCCTATCCCTAAACTTGAGCAACTTGTCTCCTCAGTCCCCAGACGTTTACAGACTGTTGTAAAGAGAAAAGGGGATGTCTCACAGTGGGAAACATGGCCTTGTCCCAACTTTTTTGAGATGTGTTGTTGTCATGAAATTTAAAATCACCTAATTTTTCTCTTTAAATGATACATTTTCTCAGTTTAAACATTTGATACGTCATCTATGTTCTATTCTGAATAAAATATGGAATTTTAAAACTTCCACATCATTGCATTCTGTTTTTATTTACAATTTGTACTTTGTCCCAACATTTTTGGAATCAGGGTTGTGTGTGTGTGTGTGTTTGTATATGTGTGTGTGTATACGAACTATAATGATAATCTAGTCTCAATTTACTCAGTTTCCTTATTGGGAAACCTGGGCCTGTTTAGTTGAACACAAAGCTGATATACTCGTAGGAATTGAAGAAAGACACACACGAAGATCTTCAACAGCTCTGAGTCACTCTCCTTTTTTAGTTTTTATAGCAGTCATGCTTGAAAAGCCCAGCTCGCATAGATAGGTTGTGGAAAATCACCTTTTTTGCTTTCTTCTGACCTCTACTCATACTAGGGCCTTCATCTGGGTCAGAATTTTCTCCAGGGCCCAGTTTGGATTGTGTACTTTTTCTTTTCAAATATTTATCTATTGCTATCACCACTGTCACACCCGAAGCATTACTAATTCTATTGTTTGAATGGCAACAGGTAGATACACAGGTTAATTAGCTACCTGCTGCCATCTATTGGAAGAGTATTTAATTGTTCCACCGGTCACTATACGTCGCTGGCATAGATGAACGAAGACAAATTATTTGCAGTAAATAAATAATTTTTGGAACAATTAAGTGAAATTGGCGGCATGGTGGTGTAGTGGTTAGTGCTGTCGCCTCACAGCAAGAAGGTTCTGGGTTTGAGCCCCGTGGCCGGCGAGGGCCTTTCTGTGCGGAGTTTGCATGTTTTCCCCATGTCCGCGTGGGTTTCCTCCGGGTGCTCTGGTTTCCCCCACAGTCCAAAGACATGCAGGTTAGGTTAATTAGTGACTCTAAATTGACCATGAGTGTGAATGGTTGTCTGTGTCTATGTGTCAGCCCTGTGATGACCTGGTGACTTGTCCAGGGTGTACCCTGCCTTTTGCCCGTAGTCAGCTGGGATAGGCTCCAGCTTGCCTGCGACCCTGTAGGACAGGATAAAGCGGCTACAGATAATGAGATGAGATGAATTAAGTGAAATTGGATAATGTCCCACGGTACACCTGATGATCTCTCACGGCACACTAATGTGCCGCAGCACAGTGGTTGGGAATCACTGCTTTAATGGACGAGTGTCCCAGTCATGGTGTATTCTTGCTTTATATTCAGTGTTGCTCTGATAGGTTATAGATCTACTATGACTCTGACAAGGATAAAGTGATTACTGAAAATGTGTGAGTTCAAAGCAGCAACATCAAGTTTTTAGAAATTTTTTAAAAATCCAGTCCTTAGTTTTCAATTTCTGGTCTATCCATCCATTATCTGTAGTTGCTTATCCTATTCTACAGGGTTGCAGGCAAGCTGGAGCCTATCCCAGCTGACTATAGGCGAGAGGCGGGGTACACCCTGGACAAGTCACCAGGTCGTCGCAGGGCTGACAGTTTCTGGTCTAGTGTGTCTTAATTTTTTTTTTTTTAAATCCAAATAACAAACTAAATTACAAAGTCGTTGAGGGGATAGTGGAGAGGGCGAATGAGTTGAATGACTTCTTCAATCGTTTCAACCAGCCCACGTCCCCCCCACCCTCTCCCTCACTGCAGCAATCTCTCCTTCCCTCAACACACCTCCCCCCAGTCATCACAGCAGCCCCCTCCTCCCCCACCTCAACACAGACTCCTCCATGCATTACTGCAGACCAGGTCAGAGGTCAACTGAGGAAGCTTCACCCCAGGAAAGCAGCAGGCCTGGACAAGGTGTGTCCACGACTACTGAAAACCTGCACTGCTGAACTGGGTGAACCACTCCAACACATCTTCAGCCTCAGCCTGCAGCTGGGGAGAGTGCCAACCCTCTGGAAGACATCATCTATTGTTCCAGTTCCCAAAAAGAATCGGCCCAGCGAGCTGAATGACTTCCGACCGGTGGCGCTCACTTCACATCTGATGAAGACGTTGGAGCAGCTCTTCCTCAGCCTCCTCAGACCCCAGGTACAACATGCCCAGGACAGTCTGCAGTTTGCGTACCGGGCAGGTGTTGGTGTGGAAGACGCCATCCTCTACCTGCTACACTGAGCCCACTTGCATCTGGATAAGGGAAATGGCACAGTGAGGATCGTCTTCTTGGACTTCTTGAGTGCCTTCAGCACCATCCAGCCCCTACTGCTTCAGGACAAACTGAACAGGATGCGAGTGGACCCCTGCCTGGTCACCTGGATCTCCAGCTACCTCACTGACAGGCCGCAGTATGTCAGGCTGAAGGACATCACGTTTGACACTGTAATTAGCAGCACCGGAGCACCCCAGGGCATGGTGCTGGCCCCTCTTCTCTACACCCTGTACACCGCAGACTTCTGCTACAACTCGGAGCTGTGTCACATTCAGAAGTTTGCCGATGACACAGCCATTGTTGGGTGTATCAGTGACGACAGAGAGGAGTATAGGAGTCTGGTGAGGGACTTTGCTGTGTGGTGCAACAGGAACCATCTGCAGCTCAACACCTCGAAGACCAAGGAGCTGGTCATTGACTTTTTGGGAGGTCCAGACCAAGGTCACAACCAGTTCTGATCGAGGGAGTCCAGGTGGAGGCTGTGGATTCCTACAAGTACCTCGGGCTGTGGCTGGACAGCAAGCTGGACTGGACTTGTAACACCAATCACTTATACAGGAAGGGACAGAGCAGGCTATACTTCCTTAGGAGGCTGTGGTCCTTTAACATCTGCAGGAAACTCCTGTGGATGTTCTATCAGTCTGTGGTTGCCAGTGTCCTGTTTTGCACTGTGGTGTGCTGGGGGGGGCAGCACATCCAAGAAGGACACATCCAGGCTGGACAAACTGATCAGGCGGGCCGGTTCTGTGGTCGGCATGAAGCTGGACTCTCTGGTGACGGTGGCAGAGAAGAGGTCTATGGACAAACTATTGAACATCATGGACGACGACAGTCACCCTCTGCACACCGTCATCAGCAACCAGAGGAGCCTGTTCAGTGACAGAATGCTCCTTCCCAAGTGCAGGACGAACAGACTCAAAAACTCCTTTGTCCCTCACGCCATCAGACTGTACAACTCCTCTCTGGGGGGGGTAACAGGAGGACAGAGGACGGGAAGGAGCAGTAGCCAAGTCTAACAATAAGCAATACCGGACAATGTGCAATATAATGTGCAATATCTTTCCTGCTTCTCCCCCCTTTCCCCCCCCCCCCTTCCTCAATTCCCCATATCTTATTCTTTTATATTTGTATATGTAAATACTTAATTTATTTTAATTTATCTAGAAGTTTTTCTCTATTTCTTTTCTCTGTTTATTTGTAATGATGCTGCTGGAATCTTAATTTCCCTGAGGGAACCCTCTCAAAGGGATCAATAAAGTTTTATCTAATCTAAAGTTTGATATGCAGATAGGCAGTATCGTGGTGTAGTGGTTAGCACTGTTGCCTTCCAGCAAGAAGGTTCTGGGTTTGAACCTCATGGCTGATATGGGGCCTTTCTGTGTGGAGTTTGCATGTCCTCCCTGTGTCTGTGTGGGTTTGTTCTGGTTTCTCCCACCCTCCAAAGACATGCAGTTAAGCTAACTGGCTACTCTTTTTTTTTTAAAGATATTTTTTGGGCTTTTTTCACCTTTATTAGATAGGACAGTGTAGAGCAGACCCGGGCATTTTACGGCCCGTGGGCCGCATCCGACCCTTTGGTTCATTCTGACCGGCCCGCGCAAGGTTAATTAGAAATTACAAAATAAACGTATTTTCTAATTTTACCTCATGCATGGACTGAATGTGCATTGCTTTTATTTTGAAGTTGTGTTCAACAAAAACACAATGCGCACGACAGGAACATGATATGAAATCCCATGAAACCTAATCCCGCGATAACTACTTCCGTAATTTGTCCAGACCAACTACAAACTTGCATGTCATCCTTCAAACGGTCCAGTCAATCACATAGTGTGACGTCACCAGCAGGCGCCGGAGCCCGAGCCGATCTGATACCTACACCGAATCGACACGGCATCATCATTATAATATGATGTATCTTGCTTGATATTTGGAGTAGAAAGACAATATTGTGATGTCTTTATTGTGTTTTGGGGGTGAATGTGACTGAAAAAAAAATGGTACAAACGTTCACATTTTGTTAACCATTGTTTTGGGAAATTTGATTGAATAAATGACATTTTTGTAAGGCAACCTCGTTTTTTCTATACTCTTACCAGTCTTAGCAGCTTGTAAAAACAATGTTATTTACTGCTTTATATAAAGAAATACAATTAATATTATGCAGAATTTAGTTCAGCCTTTTGGTCTGGCCCTCCACAAAATTTTCTGTTTCTCATGTGGCCCCATGGAAAAAATAATTGCCCACCCCTGGTGTAGAGACAGGAAATAAGTGGGAGAGAGAGACGGATCGGGAAACAACCTCGGGTCGGAATCAAACCCGGGTCCTTGGATTTATGGTATGGCACCTTATCCACCTGAGCCACAACACCCCCCTAACTGGCTACTCTAAATTGTTTATTGATGAAGCTTGGAGAGGGATGGGAAGTTTACATACCCTAGACACACCAATGATGGACTGTTAAAATGTCATCAGTGGTGCCTCTACAGGCTATAGAGAAGATAAGCAGGGAAAAAAAGTGTTTGGGTGTAAAGATTTTACAGTACTCTCAATCACTGTGAACTTTTCAGCACTTGTTCATCAGTAAGACATGGAAGTTGTTTATCAATATACAAAGGATTATATGTTCAGTTTTGGTTACTGGAATCCCATGGAAGTATCATTCTTCTGAGACCATCAGGTATTATAGAAGCACTCCTTTTTGTGGCCTGTGCATTGGTGCTACACCTGGCTTGTCATCCATCTGCGTTCTCTAGGAATCTTTTTGTTCCTGGTTTTTAGGCCTGGAGCCAAAGAGTTGGTCTAACTGGAAGGCTAAAACATAATACCGCTAATCAACAGTGGCTAACACACAATTTGCTCTTTACTCAGAAATATGTATTGTTTAAAATAAATTGTGGACACACTTCTTGCAGAACATTGACAGCTAACAAACTTTGCCCTTTAAATAACTGACCTATAGAGGTGATGTGTGAGTTTGCAGAAGACACTTTGGAATGAAATCCAAATGTTTCCAAAAATTCATTCATTTGTCTTAAGTAACCTCTTGATCCTGGTTGGAACGTACCCTGGATAGGACACCAGTGCACATACATTCACACCTAGAGAACATTTTAACAGCCAGTCCACTTACAAGCATGTTTTTGGGAGGTAGAATGAAACTGGAGAAGCCGTGTGGTCTTGGAGTGAAACTTCACACAGACAGTAACCCGAGCTCAGAACTGTAAGGTAGCAATGCAACCCGCTGCACTACTATGCCACACAAACATGTATAAGATATAAAATAAGGATGGAGAAAACATCAGTCCACATTAGTTAAAAAAATCCAACACAATGTCACTTTTGTGCTCCTGATCCTTTTTACTTCTATCTCTGAGGTCATGGAAGAGTCTGCGCTTTCTGTTGAACTGATTGATTGTTTCCTGACATTTCCCTCCAGCCCAAATCAAACAATAGCTATTCAGTGCCACTTGTACATTTTTTTTTTTTGATAAGGGCACATCACTGAATGTGACCTTTTCCCAGTAACTGGCAAATATATCTCGGATATAAGTAGTTTAAAAGAACAATAGGCAGTCGGGTCCATATGTATTCAGACAGTGATATAATTTTGGTAATTATGTCTCTGTACACCACCACAATGGATTTGAAATGAAGCAACCAAGATGTGATCAAAGTGTAGATTTCAGCTTTAATTCAAGGGGTTTAACAAATTTATGACATTGACGTAATGTAATTGTCGTCTCATCTCATCATCTCTAGCCGCTTTATCCTGTTCTACAGGGTCACAGGCAAGCTGGAGCCTATCCCAGCTGACTACGGGCGAAAGGCGGGGTATACCCTGGACAAGTCGCCAGGTCATCACAGGGCTGACACATAGACACAGACAACCATTCAAACTCACATTCACACCTACGGTCAATTTAGAGTCACCAGTTAACCTAACCTGCATGTCTTTGGACTGTGGGGGAAACCAGAGCACCCGGAGGAAACCCACGCGGACACGGGGAGAACATGCAAACTCCGCACAGAAAGGCCCTCGCTGGCCACGGGGCTCGAACCCGGACCTTCTTGCTGTGAGGCGACAGCGCTAACCGCTACACCACCGTGCCGCCCTTGTAATTGTCGTATTTGGCATATTATTAATTAGACAATTGACTGACAATCAGTTTCATTCCCGGGGTGGCCTGTTTCTTCATTATTTCATGACAAATTAAAGAGATAAAAGGTCTGCAGATGATTCCAAGTGTTAAGTTTGCATTTGGCAGCTGTTTATGGGAACTCTCAATACGCAGTCCAAAGAGGTGTTGATGCAAACCAAGAATGCCATCATCTCATCTCATCTCATCATCTCTAGCCGCTTTATCCTTCTACAGGGTCGCAGGCAAGCTGGAGCCTATCCCAGCTGACTACGGGCAAAAGGCGGGGTACACCCTGGACAAGTCGCCAGGTCATCACAGGGCTGACACAGACAACCATTCACACTCACACCTACGGTCAATTTAGAGTCACCAGTTAACCTAACCTGCATGTTTTTGGACTGTGGGGGAAACCGGAGCACCTGGAGGAAACCCACGCGGACACGGGGAGAACATGCAAACTCCACACAGAAAGGCCCTCGCCGGCCCCGGGGCTCGAACCCAGGACCTTCTTGCTGTGAGGCGACAGCGCTAACCACTACACCACCGTGCCACCCAGAATGCCATCATTAGGCTGAAAAAACAAACAGACCTATCAGAGAGATAGCAGAAATTTTAGGGGTGCCTCATAATTCAACAATTTGGTACATTCTTACAAAGAAGGAATGCACTGGCAAGCTCAGTAACTCCAAAAGGCCTGGAAACCCACAAAAGACAGTTAAAGTGGAGGATCGTATACTTCTTTCTTTGGTGAAGAAAAAATCCCTTTAGAACATCTAGCCAAGTCAACAACACTCTCAAGGAGGTAGGCATATCATTGTCAAAGTCTACAATCAAGAAATGCCTTCATGAATATAAATACAGAGAATGTAAACCTCAACATGCCAACCACTCAAGATCAGAAAGGCCAGATTAGACTACTAGAAAGCCTACCCAGTTCTGGAACAAGAGTCATTGGACAGATGAAACCAAAATTAACTTGTACCAGAATGATGGGAGGAGAAGAGTACAGAGAAGGAAAGGAAGGGTTCATGATCCAAAGCATACCACATCATCTATCAAACATGATGGGCATGGGCATGTGTAGACGCCAATGGAACTGGGTCACTGGTGTTTATTGATGATGTGACTCCTGATAGAAGTAGCAGGATGAATTCTGAAGTCTATAGAGCGATACTTTCTGCTCAGATTCAGTCATATACTGTAAAACTGATAGGACGGCACTTCACAGTACAGATAGATAATGCTCAATAATATCCCGCAGAGGCAACCCAAGAGTTTCGTAAGGCAAAGAAATGGAATATTTTTATATGGTTGAGTCAGTCAACCCAATGGAGCATGCTTTTCACTTACTGAAGGCAGAAAGACCCACAAGCGAGCAGCAACTGAAGGCTACTGCAATAAATACCTGGCAAAGCATCTCAAGGAAGAAAACTCAGCATTTCGTGATGTACATGGGTTCCAGACTTCACGTGATCACTGCCTGCAAAGGATTTGCAACGAAGTATTGAAAATGATGCTTATATTTTTTAATCATGTTAGCTTGTCCAATTACTTTTTAGCCTGTAAAAATGGAGGAAATATGTAAAAAAAAATGGCTGTAATTCCTAAAGGGTTAATGCAATATACTTTTTTGTTAAACCCCTTGAATTAAAGCTAAACATCTACACTTCAATCATATGCTGACTGCTTCATTTCAAACCCATTGTGGTGGTGCACAAAGGCAAAATTACGAAAATTGCGTCACTGTTCAAATACTTATAGACCTGACTGTAGTTCATTCCTATCTTATAAATGTATAATACTTATGACAAGATTTTCTTCAGACTGGGATATAGAGCCACTGATTCTATTCTGCAACAATATCCAAAAAATTTCTTGATGTTTTAGTTTGTCACAAATATTATTTATGACCACAACCATCATTGATGTCATACAGTCAGTAATTCTGCATGTTTTTTTTTTAAAGATTTTTACTGATTCACGTTTTAACATGATGTCCCCAGCCAGCACTTGTAGAGCCCTCTTCTTACAAAACAAAACTTATTTTTGAATATGATAAATCCGTGGGGCGGCACGGTGGTGTAGTGGTTAGCGCTGTTGCCTCACAGCAAGGAGGTCCGGGTTCGAGCCCCATGGCCGGCAAGGGCCTTTCTGTGCGGAGTTTGCATATTCTCCCCGTGTCCGCGTGGGTTTCCTCCGGGTGCTCCGGTTTCCCCCACAGTCCAAAGACATGCAGGTTAGGTTAACTGGTGACTCTAAATTGACTGTAGGTGTGAGTGTGAATGGTTGTCTGTGTCTATGTGTCAGCCCTGTGATGACCTGGTGACTTGTCCAGGGTGTACCCCGCCTTTCGCCCGTAGTTAGCTGGGATAGGCTCCAGCTTGCCTGCGACCCTGTAGAACAGGATAAAGCGGCTAGAGATGATGAGATGAGATAAATCCGTGATAGAAATAGTGGATGTTTGTGACTCCTTGAATGATTGCTTATGAACACACAGGTAATATTAAAGGTGAAGGAAATTGGATCATGAAAGTTTCAGGATATACAAATGGATTGAACTCCCTCCACAAGCCACAAAATATGTGATGTGCAGTGGTCTGATAAAAAAAATACTACAGAAATGATATAAAATGCTGTCTTTGTTCTATAAAAATGCCTAAATTTTGGTCATTCACAGTAAAGGTTTGGACTGGGACAGAAGCCTGTAAAATTGCATCTGTCTGACTTTAACCTAATGAAGTTTTTGCAGCTGGAAAATATTAGATTTACTTTAATAGATTTAATAGATTTAAGTGTAGCAGCATCGTTGGTATTTCTGACTATTGTTAATGCCTTAATGCAGATAACATTGAAAAATTATGAACAGTAATATGATTGTAATACCTCCTTTATTGGAATATACGTTAACAATTGTTGAACTGTGACATTCCTTATTACTGTGTGTGTACTTTATTATAAGTAGTTTATTATATGTGTATGTTTATTAAGGTCTTAGTTCTTGTGTTATATCTTTTGATTTTCATTCATGCTATTACTGGGTTTCAGTCATGTGACTTTTCTTAGTGGTTTTACCGGAAGTGAAATAGCCGGTGGTCTAAACAGCCGCCGTAGTGCAAACAACTAGCGATAACTTATCAGAGTGCTCATAATCTAGCAGCCACTGCTCGCTTTAGATATATTCAGAAGATTGTTGTGTGCAATGGAATCGACCCCTACAGCCTGGGAAAGAAGGATTTGTCATACAATCTTGAAAACTACCCTTCAGTCGAGTTCCTTGACATCTCGAACTATCTGGTGTTGCAGACATCCTTCTACACCGCAAAACAGATGAAAACGTGGAAGAGTATGGAGGCTTATAACTTTTTTGTATGTGGCTGGGTAAAGGACCTCGGTATCAAGTCGCTGCCGAATGAATCCTGTATTGTTTTTGCCCGTGTAAGAATGTTTTTTTTTAAGCTTTTCGTTTGTGTCTTTACAACGAAGCGCTGCAAGTTGAAGTGTAAACAAACAACAGTTCGCTTCATTCTGACTTGTGTTGGCTCTTATCTGTCAGGTAAATCATTCACAAAGATCATCAGAAACCCCTTTAAAGACCTGGAGCTTAGTTAAACAAGACGGAGAAGTGATCACGGCGCATTGTAACTGTATGGCTGGGTAAGAATTTTGTTGCAACCTTCATGCATATGGACTTTGTGAGGAGTAAACAAAGAAACAGCCGGGGACTTTAGCGCTTCGTGACTAATAAAAGTAAAGTTGGAAAACACTAAGGCCATAGCCGAGAGGGAAATACAAACCTTTCACCAAGTGATCACTGCAAACTCGACCATGCTTCGACTCGGCTCCCTTTGATTTCAGTGAGAGGTTCAAAAGCCCCCTTTCTCGACGTTTTTTTGTGAAACCCTGTGTTCGTTCACCCTTTTTTATTAGTTCACGGGAACCCTGAAGAAACTTTTATCAGTTTCACGGTTTGATCGATTCGAACAACCTAAAACAACTCAAGCGTAAGGGATTTTTCATGCAGAGCAATGCACCTTCTCCATACAAATGCTTTGCCAACTGAGCTTTGGTAGACCACCAGCTAAAGTTTTGAATAACTAATGAGGCAGATGTGATATCACGTGAAATCGAGCAATACATCACAGCTTGAAAAATGAACTTTGCTCTAACTTCTCATCTCATCTCATTATCTCTAGCCGCTTTATCCTGTTCTACAGGGTCACAGGCAAGCTGGAGCCTATTCCAGATGACTACGGGCGAAAGGCAGGGTACACCCTGGACAAGTCGCCAGGTCATCACAGGGCTGACACATAGACACAGACACCCATTCACACTCACATTCACACCTACGGTCAATTTAGAGTCACCAGTTAACCTAACCTGCATGTCTTTGGACTGTGGGGGAAACTGGAGCACCCGGAGGAAACCCACGCGGGCACGGGGAGAACATGCAAACTCCGCACAGAAAGGCCCTCGCCGGCCACAGGGCTCGAACCCGGACCTTCTTGCTGTGAGGCGACAGCGCTAACCACTACACCGCCGTGCCACCCAAATAATAGTATGTCTAAAGAATATTCTGTGAGTAGAAAATGTGGAAGGATTTTTTTTAAACCAGAGACAATCATTTGTTTGTTCACAGTCTTTAGGATATAGGTGCCCAAATTCCTTTCTTCTCTGATGTAAATAGGATAAACAACAAATGACAATGACATTACTGTGTGAAATTTCTATGGGTACAGAGAAACAGAGACATTTGCATGTGTTTTATCTGCACAGGAAGTATATCAGTGGTTGGGGGATTTCTCAAGGCGAAAAAGTCCAAACACTCTGGTTTGCTGTACCTGTCAGTTGCAACATTGGATATAATAACTTGTGATTTTTTTTTCTTTTCGGGTAAATGAAGATCCAGAATTTTATGGTATGTAAAAACAAGATGCAACACACTCTGCTTACCTTTCATTATCTGTTTCAAAGACCATAGACTCTAAATCTGATGGGTATAATTTCATTGTCATGCTTGCAAATAGGATCTTATTATTCTTAATATATAATAAGACCTTAATAATATTGTGTGATTCTGGGTGCAAATTGTACCCTGTTTCCTTACTAGTTCTTCAGATACACTTTCATGCCATTTTGTTTAGTTTGTGAATCAGTTACTTTGTGTTCTGTTTCATTTTGCACTTGATAGACAACTTAAAATAAGAAGTTATTCCAAAATCAAAACCAGAACTATAATGTCCAAATTAAATGTATTTAACAAAAGATAAACAACAACAATAAAAGAAGGAGTACTTGGAAGCTGGCTACATCAGAATATGACTTATGCAAACTTTTGCATTTATATTTTGTACATTATACAAATTTTTGCTCATGAATGTGATACATTAAGCAGTCAAAGCAAAATTTACTCTCTAGTTACTCTGAGTTACTTCATACGTAACTAAACTTTATTGTATGTGACATGCAGTATGTAATGCATTGTGCTTATTCATTTTCTGTTTTGAAAGGAACTGTTTCAAACAATACTTACGATCTGCTACATACCTCTATATCTCACTAACCAAAGAACAGAAGATTATAATTTGGTGTCATGCTTGGAGTATGATAAAGAAAAAGGTACTATATAAGAAAAAAAATGACATCTTAAATCAGGTTTTCTTTCCAGAAAAGGTTCCAAGTTAAACCCCCTCAGGTGAGAAAAGATAAAAATGCCTTGAATGCTTGAGAAATTCCACAAAATTGCAGAATTCATTAATTTTGAAATTAGTAAAAGGTTTTAAGAAGTCAATGTTGTCGTAGTTAAGAGCTTACAAAATCAGAAAACGTTGGGACGGTATGGGAATGCAAATAAAATAAGAAAGCGGGTGATTTCTAAATTGACTTGTATTTCCTTACAGACAGTAAGAACCCAAACTATTTCATGTTTTATCTGGTCAATTTCATTTCATTTGTTAATATTCATCTACAACCCCGATTCCAAAAAAGTTGGGACAAAGTACAAATTGTAAATAAAAACTGAATGCAATAATTTACAAATCTCAAAAACTGATATTGTATTCACAATAAAACATAGACAACATATCAAATGTCGAAAGTGAGACATTTTGAAATTTCATGCTAAATATTGGCTCATTTTAAATTTCATGACAGCAACACATCTCAAAAAAGTTGGGACAGGGGCAATAAGAGGCTGGAAAAGTTAAAGGTACAAAAAAGGAACAGCTGGAGGACCAAATTGCAACTCATTAGGTCAATTAGCAATAGGTCATTAACATGACTGGGTATAAAAAGAGCATCTTGGAGTGGCAGCGGCTCTCAGAAGTAAAGATGGGAAGAGGATCACCAATCCCCCTAATTCTGCACCGACAAATAGTGGAGCAATATCAGAAAGGAGTTCGACAGTGTAAAATTGCAAAGAGTTTGAACATATCATCATCTACAGTGCATAATATCATCAAAAGATTCAGAGAATCTGGAAGAATCTCTGTGCGTAAGGGTCAAGGCCGGAAAACCATACTGGGTGCCCGTGAGCTTCGTGCCCTTAGACGGCACTGCATCACATACAGGCATGCTTCTGTATTGGAAATCACAAAATGGGCTCAGGAATATTTCCAGAGGACATTATCTGTGACCACAATTCACCGTGCCATCTGCCGTTGCCAGCTAAAACTCTATAGTTCAAAGAAGAAGCCGTATCTAAACATGATCCAGAAGTGCAGACGTCTTCTCTGGGCCAAGGCTCATTTAAAATGGACTGTAGCAAAGTGGAAAACTGTTCTGTGGTCAGACGAATCAAAATTTGAAGTTCTTTATGGAAATCAGGGACGCCGTGTCATTCAGACTAACGAGGAGAAGGACGACCCAAGTTGTTATCAGCGCTCAGTTCAGAAGCCTGCATCTCTGATGGTATGGGGTTGCATTAGTGCGTGTGGCATGGGCAGCTTACACATCTGGAAAGACACCATCAATGCTGAAAGGTATATCCAGGTTCTAGAGCAACATATGCTCCCATCCAGACGACGTCTCTTTCAGGGAAGACCTTGCATTTTCCAACATGACAATGCCAAACCACATACTGCATCAATTACAGCATCATGGCTGCGTAGAAGAAGGGTCCGGGTACTGAACTGGCCAGCCTGCAGTCCAGATCTTTCACCCATAGAAAACATTTGGAGCATCATAAAATGGAAGATACGACAAAAAAGACCTAAGACAGTTGAGCAACTAGAATCCTACATTAGACAAGAATGGGTTAACATTCCTATCCCTAAACTTGAGCAACTTGTCTCCTCAGTCCCCAGACGTTTACAGACTGTTGTAAAGAGAAAAGGGGATGTCTCACAGTGGTAAACATGGCCTTGTCCCAACTTTTTTGAGATGTGTTGTTGTCATGAAATTTAAAATCACCTAATTTTTCTCTTTAAATGATACATTTTCTCAGTTTAAACATTTGATATGTTATCTATGTTCTATTCTGAATAAAATATGGAATTTTGAAACTTCCACATCATTGCATTCCATTTTTATTTACAATTTGTACTTTGTCCCAACTTTTTTGGAATCAGGGTTGTATTCCTGCATTTCAGGCCTGCAGCACATTCCAAAAAAAGTTGGGACCAGAGCAATTTAGGGCTAGTAATGAGATAAAACAATTAAATAATGATTTAATTCGAAACAGGTGATGTCAACAGGCGATTGTAATCATGATTTGGTACAAAGGCAGTATCCAGGAAAGGCCTAGTCTTTGAGGAGGAAAAATGGACCGAGGATCTCCAGTTTGTCAACAGATGAGTGAGAAAATTATTGAAATGTTTAAAAACAATGTTCCTCAAAGAAAGATAAAAAGGGATTTGGATATTTCACCCTCAATGGCGCATTGTCATGGTCCTACCTGTGGGCTTCTCTCTTTAGGTAACATCTCCACTCAGCATTACCGGCCACGCCCGCACTCACTTCCTCTTATTAACTTTCAGTGACTGTCATTGGCTGTTGCCGATCACCTGCTTTCCCCCTGTGTGTATTTATACTGCAGTCCTCCCAAGCTTCTGTGTCAGATCGTCTGCAACTCTCAGCGTGATAACCTGCTCTGTGTTCCTACTACTCTGACTCCTGAAGATATTCGGTTCCGTCTGACTCTGTCTGCTCTCCAGCCCCGGTAACCTGATCTGCCTTCTGTCCTGTCGACTCTGCCTCTTGCCTGCCTCTCCTGTACCTTTGCCTGATCTCCAGCTCGCCCAGCCCTGCTGCTCGCCTGCCTCTCCATCTGCCTGGTGTGAGCAGCCCTGCCTGGAGCCCTACTCTTCTGCCCTGGTAACCTGACCCTGCATTTCTGTCCCCTATCTTGCTACCTGATTTGTGACTGTGTTCCAGCCTGCTCTCTATCTCCTGCTTGCTGGGAGACTGCCTGAAACCCAAGAGCTGTCAGCCTACAGCCACACCTCTCTGACTATGCCTGATCCTGTCTGATCTCAGAAGCTAAGCAGGGTTGGGCCTGGCCAGTATTTGGATGGGAGACCTCAGACATCACCACCATGCTCCCACCAGCCTCTCAGTCCTCCTGCCACTGAACTTCACACACATATGTTCTCCCAACTCCCTCTTCCCTTGTTATTAATAAACTGTGGCTTGAGTGCATTTGATCTCCTCTCCTGTCTGGTCCTTGACAGAATGATCTGACCATGACATGGAGTCAGCGCTGTAGACTGGCTGCAGTGCATGGAAGGAGATGTCAGTTGGATGTCTGCTGACATTGCAGCCCTGATCCAGTTTGGGCAACAATGACTGGACCAAGCACTCTAGCTGCTCACTGCCCTAGCTCCTCTGAGTCAACCACCACTGCCCCTCGTTGCATCAGCCCCTGTCATACCTGCTGCTGACGTGCCAGCTCCAGGAGGTGCTCCTGCTGCACTCGGTGCCCTGGAACCCAAGGTTGGCAGTCCAGAGCGTTTCTGACGGTGACCCCTCCCAAGTCCATGCTTTCCTGACTGGTTGCTGTTCGACCTGCAGCCCAGAACCTTCGTGGCGAAGGTGGCCTTCATCATCACTCGTCTGACTGGCCGCGCCCGCCTGTGGGGGACTGCTGAGTATGAGTGCTGGACACTGGCGTGTGCCTCCTTCTCCCTGTTTGCAGCGGAGATAACTAAGGTCTTCGACCTGGGCTTGTCGTCAGTAGAGGCATCCGGAGGACTGATGAGTATTCGCCAAGGCAGACGAACAGTGGCTGACTACTCGATCGATTTCCGGACCTTGGCCCGGCACAGCAAGTGGAACATGCAGGCGCTGGTGGACGCCTTTCTGCACAGCCTGGCCGACTATATGAAGGATGAACTGGTCTCGTACGAACAACCATCGACACTCGATGAGGCCATTGCCCTGGCCGTCCGCATTGACCGCCGGGTCCAGACCCACCGACGAGAGAGGGCCCGCCAGACTCAGTCAGTCACCAGCGCACGGAGTAACCCAGCCCCTTCCACGTCTCCTGCTGCTTCTCCACCGAACCTTCTGGACCAGTCAGAGCTCATGGAGATCGGCCGTGCTTCCCTCAGCCCGGCAGAGCGCCAGCATCGGATCACCTCCAATCTGTGCCTGTACTGTGAGAGTGACGGTCACCGTGCTGCCTCTTGCCCAGTAAAAGCCCGAGCTCACCGGACATAGGAGGGTGAGCTCAATGACCATCCATTCCTCCACCAGCCAGAAACCTATGCTCCAAGTTTGTCTTCGTCTATTGGATTCCACCCACACCCTGGCCGCCCTGGTTGACTCTGGCGCCGAGGCTAACATCATGGACACCGAGCTTGCATGCCAGTTGGGTCTGCAAAGCCATCACTTATCCTCTCCCGTTCCAGCCAGGGCGCTGGATGGCCATCTCCTTGGCACCGTCACCCGCCTCACTGCCCCTGTTCCAATGACTCTGTCAGGCAACCACCACGAAACCATCCAGTTTCACCTGCTCCGTTCCCCCGGCCAACCTCTCATCCTGGGCTATCCATGGCTCCGCCAGCACAGTCCTCACCTCGACTGGGCCACTGGAGCGATAAGAGAATGGGGCAAGGACTGCCACCGGACCTTCTTACGAGCCACCACTCTAAACCCCCGTACTCCACCTGCCAGCTCTGCCCCCGACCTCACTAATGTCCCAGTGTGTTATCACAGCCTTTGGGAGGTATTCAGCAAAGCCAAGGCCACTTCCTTGCCTCCTCACCGGCCCTACGACTGCGCCATTGATCTCCTCCCAGGCACTGCACCACCCAAGGGCCGTCTCTACTCTCTGTCCGCCCCGGAAAGGAAGGCGATGGAGGACTACATCAGTGACTCTCTGGCTGCCAGCCTCATCCGTCCATCCTCCTCTCCCGCCGGCGCTGGGTTCTTCTTCGTGGGAAAGAAGGATGGATCCCTGTACCCCTGCATCGATTACAGGGGTCTCAACGACATCACCGTCAAGAACCGATACCCTCTCCCACTGCTCACCTCCGCCTTCAAGCTGCTCCAGGGAGCCACGGTCTTCACCAAACTCGATCTCCGGAATGCCTACCACCTGGTTTGGATAAGGGAGGGAGACGAGTGGAAGACTGCGTTCAACACCCCCACCGGTCATTATGAATACCGGGTGATGCCGTTTGGCCTTACCAACGCACCAGCGGTATTCCAGGCTTTGGTGAATGATGTCCTGCGAGATATGTTGAACAAGTTCGTGTTCGTTTTCCTCGACGACATCCTAATCTTCTCCCAAACCCTGTCCGAACACACCCAGCATGTCCAGCAAGTGCTCCGTCGTCTCCTTGAAAACTCCCTCTTCGTCAAGGCAGAGAAGTGTGAGTTTCATGCCAAGTCTGTGGGGTTCCTGGGGTACATCGTAGCATAGGGGAGCATCCAGATGGACCCTGCCAAAGTCTCAGCAGTGACTTCATGGCCAGTACCAGAGAGCAGGAAGAAGCTTCAGCAGTTCCTGGGCTTCGCAAATTTCTACAGGAAATTAATTCGTAATTACAGCACCATTGCGTCACCCCTCACCACCTTGACCAGCACCAAACAGCCCTTCGCCTGGACCCCGGCTGCCAACGAAACCTTTGCCACCCTCAAGGCTCGGTTCACCACTGCTCCCGTCCTCCAGATGCCAGATGCGGAGCGGCAATTCATTGTAGAGGTGGAAGCCTCAGATGTGGGAGTCGGGGCAGTGCTCTCACAGAGGTCAGCGGATGACAACAAACTCCACCCCTGTGCGTTCTTCTCCCGCCGGCTATCGCCGGCCGAACGCAATTATGACATAGGCAACCGGGAACTGCTGGCGGTCAAGCTCGCCCTGGAGGAATGGCGTCACTGGCTGGAGGGGTGCATAGTCCCATTCCTGGTCTGGACAGACCATAATCTGGAGTACATCCGCACCGCCAAACGACTCAACCCCAGACAGGCCCGCTGGGCTCTCTTTTTCACCAGATTCAATTTCACCCTTTCGTACCGGCCCGGATCTCACAACGCCAAGCCTGACGCACTCTCCCACCAGTTCCAGAAGGATGATGCCCCCTCCAAGGATCCGGCTCCCATCCTACCTGACCCCTGTATCGTTGCTGCTCTGACCTGGGACATCGAAGAACGAGTGCGGGAAGCCCTCCGTGACCAACCCAGCCCCAGTGCATGCCCCGCAAGTCGCCTCTTTGTTCCTGAAGACCTGCGATCCCAGGTTATACAATGGGGACACGACTCCCGTCTAGCCTGCCACCCTGGTTTCACTTGCACCTACCACCTGCTCGCCCAATGGTTCTGGTGGCCTACTATGAGCAGGGATGTGCGAGACTTTGTCCGAGCCTGCCCTACCTGTAATCAAAATAAGTCCTCCAGCCGGCCGCCTGCCAGTTTGCTCCAGCCTCTGCCCATGCCAGTGCGACCCTGGTCCCACATTTCCCTGGATTTTGTTACGGGTCTGCCCCCTTCTAACGGGATGACGGTCATACTCACCATCGTGGACTGCTTTAGCAAGATGGCACACTTTGTTCCCCTCCCAAAACTACCGTCGGCCAAAGAGACCACCCAGATCGTCCTGCAGCATGTCTTCCGCATCCATGGGCTGCCCAAGGACATCGTTTTCGGACCGCAATTCGCCTCCTCTTTCTGGAAGGAGTTCTGTCACCTACTCGGGGCCACTGCCAGCCTCACCTCCGGATTCCAACCCCAGTCCAACGGCCAGTCAGAGCGGACTAACCAGGAGTTGGAGAAGGCACTTCAGTGCATGGCGTCACGCAACCCTAGGGCCTGGTGTGAGCACCTGCTGTGGGTGGAATACTCTCACAACTCTCTCACCAGCTCAGCCACTGGGCTGTCCCCATTCCACTGCGTGTATGGCTACCAACCACCCCTGTTCCCCAGCCAGGAGGGAGAGGTCACCTGCCTGGCTGCCCTCACCTATGCACGCTGATGCCGCCACACCTGGTCTCAAGCCCGCGCTGCACTCCTCAAGTCAGTCACCAGCTACTCTACTGGAGCCAACTGGCGGAGGACGCCTGCGCCCACCTACCGGGTGGGCCAGAAGGTGTGGTTATCAGCCAAGGACCTGCCCCTCCAGGTGGAGTCTCGTAAGCTGGCACCTCGGTTCGTTGGACCATTCCCGATCCAGAGGATAATCAGCCAGTCTGCTGTCTGGCTCCGACTGCCCAAGTCAATGAGAGTGCACCCCACCTTCCATGTCTCTTCGATTAAGCCAGTGCACGAGAGCCTGCTGGTCCCAGCTGCACCTTCTCCTCCTCCTCCTCCTCCTCATCTCATCGATGGTGGCCCGGTCTACTCCGTCTGGCGACTGCTGAAGTCACGGCGCAGGGGCAGGGGCCTCCAATACCTGGTGGATTGGGAGGGCTATGGTCCTGAGGAGAGGATGTGGGTCCCTGCTGGGAGAATCGTAGACCGTACCCTCATCAGCACCTTTCATTGCCTGCATCCGGACCAGCTGGCCAACCGGAGGGGTCGACCAAAGGGTCCTTGTCGGAATGACGATGCGCCAACCGCTACTGTCCCCGAGTCCGATTCTGAACCAGATCCTGAGGCCTTGGACACTGACCAGTCAGAGGAGTTCTGACCCTCCACCGGTATTCCCCCTCCTCCCGCCCGTCTTTGTGGATCTGTGGCTAGGGACTTCTGGAGGCGTCCCTTGAGGGGGGGGGTTTCTGTCATGGTCCTACCTGTGGGCTTCTCTCTTCAGGTAACATCTCCACTCAGCATTACCGGCCACGCCCGCACTCACTTCCTCTTATTAACTTTCAGTGACTGTCATTGGCTGTTGCCGATCACCTGCTTTCCCCCTGTGTGTATTTATACTGCAGTCCTCCCAAGCTTCTGTGTCAGATCATCTGCAACTCTCAGCGTGATAACCTGCTCTGTGTTCCTACTACTCTGACTCCTGAAGATATTCGGTTCCGTCTGACTCTGTCTGCTCTCCAGCCCTGGTAACCTGATCTGCCTTCTGTCCTGTCGACTCTGCCTCTTGCCTGCCTCTCCTGTACCTTCGCCTGATCTCCAGCTCGCCCAGCCCTGCTGCTCGCCTGCCTCTCCATCTGCCTGGTGTGAGCAGCCCTGCCTGGAGCCCTACTCTTCTGCCCTGGTAACCTGACCCTGCATTTCTGTCCCCTATCTTGCTACCTGATTTGTGACTCTGTGTTCCAGCCTGCTCTCTATTTCCTGCCTGCTGAGGGACTGCTTGCTGGGAGACTGCCTGAAACCCAAGAGCTGTCAGCCTACAGCCACACCTCTCTGACTATGCCTGATCCTGTCTGATCTCAGAAGCAAAGCAGGGCCAGGCCTGGTCAGTACTTGAATGGGAGACCTCAGACATCACCACCATGCTCCCACCAGCCTCTCAGTCCTCCTGCCACTGAACTTCACATGCATTCTCCCAACTCCCTTTTCTCCTGTTATTAATAAACTGTGGTTCGAGTACATTTGATCTCCTCTCTTGTCTGGTCCTTGACACGCATAATATCATTTAAGGAATCTGGAGGAATTTTGGTGTGGCAAGGGCACAAGCCTAAGCTGAACACCCATGATCTCTGATCTCTCAGACGGGACTGCATCAAGAACCGTCATTCATCTATAGCTGATATAACCATGTGAGCTCAGGATTATTTTGGCAAACCTTTGTCAAGCACAACAATACAGAGTTACATCCACAAATGCCAGTTAAAACTTTATGGTGCAAAAAGGAAGCTTTATATTAACTGGGTCCAGAAGTGCAATCGACTTCTCTGGGCTTGATGGCATCTGGGATGTACCATCATCACACAGTGGAAATGTGTATTGTGTTCCGATGAATCAGTATTCCAGGTCTTCTTCTTCTTCTTCTTTTTTTTTTGGAAGAAATGGATGCAACTGGCGACTTGTCCAGGGTGCACCCCGCCTTTCGCCTGTAGTTAGCTGGGATAGGCTCCAGCTTGCCTGCGACCCTGTAGAACAGGATAAAGTGGCTAGAGATAATGAGATGAGATAATGAGATGAGAAATGGATGCCGTGTGCTCCAGACCAAAGACAAAAAGGACCAGCCAGACTGTTACCAGCAACAAGTTGAAAAGCCAGGGTCCGTCATGGTGTGGGGTTGTGTCAGTTCCCTTGGCAAAGCTAATGTACACTTCTGTGATGGCAGCGTTCATGTATGAAAAGTATGAAAAGTATGTTGAGATTTTGAAGCAACATATTCTGCCTTCAGGACGACACTTTCTCCAGGGATATTTCAACAAGACAATGCAAAACCACATTCTCCACACATTACAAAGGCATGGCTGTGGAAGAAGAGGGTGCCTGTTCCCTCTGTCCCCAATAGAGAATGTGTGGCGAATTTTGAAATGAAAAATATGACCTCACTGTTGGACCTGTTTGCAGGAAGAATGGGACAAAAAGACACTGAAACACTTCATCACCTGGTGTCCTCAGTCTCTGAACATCTTCTAAGTGTTGTGAGAAGGACTGGCAACATTACAAAGTGGTAAATGCTTTACTGTCTCAACTTTTTTTGAAATGTGTTCATTTTGAAAAAAGAAAAAACAAAAAGCAATTAAATTCATGAGTCAAAACATCCAATAATCTCATCTCATTATCTCTAGCCCAGGGGTGTCAAACCTGATCCATAAAGGGCCGTGTGGCTGCAGGTTTTCATTCCAGCCATGCAGCAGCACCCTGATTTGGCTTATTCAATCAACTGACACACCCACCCTTTAATCAAGGGTGGGTGTGGCTGCAAGTATTTGACTGTGTGAAGACAGTTCAGTGGACTGAATGAGCCAAGTCAGGTGTGCTGCTGCATGGCTGGAATGAAAACCTGCAGCCACACGGCCCTTTATGGATCAGGTTTGACACCCCTGCTCTAGCCGCTTTATCCTGTTCTACAGGGTCACAGGCAAGTTGGAGCCTATCCCAGCTGACTACGGGCGAGAGGCGGGGTACACCCTGGACAAGTCGCCAGGTCATTACAGGGTTAACACATAGACACAGACAACCATTCACACTCACACCTACGGTCAATTTAGAGTCACCAGTTAACCTAACCTGCATGTCTTTGGACTGTGGGGGAAACCGGAGCACCTGGAGGAAATCCACGCGGACACGGGGAGAACATGCAAACTCCGCACAGAAAGGCCCTCGCCGGCCACGGGGCTCGAACCTGGACCTTCTTGCTATGAGGCGACAGCACTAACCACTACACCACCGTGCCGCCATTATTATTTTTATTATTATTGGGGCGGCACAGTGGTGTAGTGGTTAGTGCTGTCGCCTCACAGCAAGACGGTCCGGGTTCGAGCCCCGTGGCCGGTGAGGGCCTTTCTGTGTGGAGTTTGCATGTTCTCCCCGTGTCCGTGTGGGTTTCCTCTGGGTGCTCCGGTTTCCCCCACAGTCCAAAGACATGCATGTTAGGTTAACTGGTGACTCTAAATTGACCGTGAGTGTGAATGGTTGTCTGTGTCTATGTGTCAGCCCTGTTATGACCTGGCGACTTGTCCAGGGTGTACCCTGCCTTTTGCCTGTAGTCAGCTGGGATAGGCTCCAGCTTGCCTGCGACCCTGTAGAAGGATAAAGCGGCTAGAGATAATGAGATGAGATGAGATTATGTCTAAAAAGTGGTCTTTTACATACAGTGGGGCAAAAAAGTATTTAGTCAGCCACCAATTGTGCAAGTTCTCACACTTAAAAAGATGAGTGAGGCCTGTAATTTTCATCATAGGTACACTTCAACTCTGAGAGACAGAATGGGGGGAAAGAATCCAGGAAATCACATTGTAGGATTTTTAATGAATTAATTGGTAAATTCCTCTGTAAAATAAGTATTTGGTCACCTACAAACAAGCAAGATTTCTGGCTCTCACAGACCTGTAACTTCTTCTTTAAGAGGCTCCTCTGTCCTCCACTCGTTACCTGTATTAATGGCACCTGTTTGAACTCGTTATCAGTATAAAAGACACCTGTCCACAACCTCAAACAGTCACACTCCAAACTCCACTATGGCTAAGACCAAAGAGCTGTCAAAGGACACCAGAAACAAAATTGTAGACCTGCACCAGGCTGGGAAGACTGAATCTGCAATAGGTAAGCAGCTTGGTGTGAAGAAATCAAATGTGGGAGCAATTATTAGAAAATGGAAGACATACAAGACCACTGATAATCTCCCTCGATCTGGGGCTCCACACAAGATCTCACCCCGTGGGGTCAAAATGATCACAAGAACGGTGAGCAAAAATCCCAAAACCACACGGGGGGACCTAGTGAATGACCTGCAGAGAGCTGGGACCAAAGTAACAAAGGCTACCATCAGTAACACACTATGCCGCCAGGGACTCAAATTCTGTAGTGCCAGACGTGTCCCCCTGCTTAAGCCAGTACATGTCCAGGCCTGTCTGAAGTTTGCTAGAGAGCATTTGGGTGATCCGGAAGAGGATTGGGAGAATGTCATATGGTCAGATGAAACCAAAATAGAACTTTTTGGTAAAAACTCAACTTGTCGTGTTTGGAGGAGAAAGAATGCTGAGTTGCATCCAAAGAACACCATACCTACTGTGAAGCATGGGGGTGAAAACATCATGCTTTGGGGCTGTTTTTCTGCAAAGGGACCAGGACGACTGATCCGTGTAAAGGAAAGAATGAATGGGGCCATGTATCACGAGATTTTGAGTGAAAACCTCCTTCCATCAGCAAGGGCATTGAAGATGAAACGTGGCTGGGTCTTTCAGCATGACAATGATCCCAAACACACCACCCGGGCAACGAAGGAGTGGCTTCGTAAGAAGCATTTCAAGGTCCTGGAGTGGCCTAGCCAGTCTCCAGATCTCAACCCCATAGAAAATCTTTGGAGGGAGTTGAAAGTCTGTGTTGCCCAGCGACAGCCCCAAAACATCACTGCTCTAGAGGAGATCTGCATGGAGGAATGGGCCAAAATACCATCAACAGTGTGTGAAAACCTTGTGAAGACTTACAGAAAACGTTCGACCTCTGTCATTGCCAACAAAGGGTATATAACAAAGTATTGAGATGAACTTTTGTTATTGACCACTTATTTTCCACCATAATTTGCAAATAAATTCTTTAAAAATCAGACAATGTGATTTTCTGGATTTTTTTTTTCTCATTTGGTCTCTCATAGTTGAGGTATACCTATGATGAAAATTACAGGCCTCGCTTATCTTTTTAAGTGGGAGACCTTGCACAATTGGTGACTGACTAAATACTTTTTTGCCCCACTGTAATATGCTGCTCTTTTTACTGACATACAAAGATGTTTCTGTAATATTTAATTCTGTGCTGGAATACTTCTTCTTTTGGCTGCTCCCGATTAGGGGTCGCCACAGCGGATCTTTCGTGTCCATTGCTCCCTGTCTTCCGCATCCTTCTCTACCACACCTGCCACTTTCATGTCCTCTCTCACCACATCCATGTATCTCCTCTTTGGCCTTCCTTGTTTTTGTCTGCCTGGCAGCTCCATCCTCAACATTCTCCTTCCCACATGCTCTGCATCTCTTCTCAGGATGTGCCCATACCATCTCAGTCTCATCTCAGTCTCATCTTAATTCCCAAGCTCTTCACATGTGCTGTCCCTCTGATGTGCTCGTTCCTTATCCTGTCCAACCTTATCATTCCCATTGCAAACCTTAACATCCTCAACTTTGCCTCCTGTCTCTTCGTTAAGGGTATGGTCTCCAATCCATACATCACCGCTGGTCTCACTACTGTCCTATACATCTTACCTTTCACTTTTGCTGGGACTTTCCTATCACAAATGACTCCTGAAATCCTTCTCCATCTAACTGCTCCACCCTGCCTGCACTCTCTTTCTCACCTCACTATCGCAGCCCCCATTTTCCTGCACAGTCGACCCCAGGTACTTGAATTCACCAACTTTCTTTCTGTCTACTCCTTGCATCTTCACTACACTCTCATCCCCATTCTCATTGATGCACAATTATTCTGTTTTGCTACTGCTCACCTTCATTCCTCTTTGTTCCAATGCATACCTCCATCTCTCCAAACCCAGCTCAACCTCCTTTCTACTTTCACCACATATCACAATATCCGTGCTGGAAAACTAATGTTTGGAAATCTAAAATGTTAAAAACCTATAACAAAGTTTGTACAAAAAATGGTGTGCCTAAGACTTTTGCACAGCCATATTTGTGTATAGCCAAATTTATGCTGGAAAAAATGATAAAGAAAACCACATCTGAGTAGTTCTTTGGTAACGGAATTACATTTACAGCAAAATATGGTAACTTTTTTAGTTGCAGTACTCAGGATAATAGTATTAAATAAAAATTTCACACTGTATGGGGTATCTTATGACTAAAAAAAAGCATAGAAAATTTTGCTGTGTTTAACTCTGAATGCAAAATCTTCTATGAGGAAAGAAAAATAAGTAACGGAATTATGTCAGAAAAAAAGAACTTTCCATCCATCCATCCTCCTGTGCAGGGTCGCAGGCAAAGTGGAGCCTATCCCAGCTGACTAGGGGCGAAAGGCGGGGTACACCCTGGACAAGTCGCCAGGTCATCACAGGGCTGACACATAGACACAGACAACCATTCACACTCACATTCACACCTACGGCCAATTTAGAGCCACCAATTAACCTAACCTGCACACCTTTGGGGGAAACCGGAGCACCTGGAGGAAGCCCGAGCAGACACGGTGAGAACATGCAAACTCCACACAGAAAGGCCCTCATTGGCCGCTGGGCTCGAACCCAGGACCCTCTTGCTGTGAGGTGACAGTGCTAACTACTACACCACCATGCTGCCCAAAATAACTTTCATTTCTTAAAATTCAAACCAAGATTTCTCTTAAGTGACACTGCTATAATTGGGGTGATGATTTTTAAATATGATTTTCAGTACATTTTGCTTTGGATTCCATACTTTAGCAATATCACTGAGCTGACAAGTTAATGCACTCTTGATCATTTCATAATTTTGGCCTCTCTGCTGAAGAATTGCCCATATCTATTTGAAATAGGGGCATTTTTATTGACTGGTCAAACCTAGGTATGAAAAAAAAAACAGACTTTAGAGGATTGGAATGAAACCTAATTAGTAAAGTTGTACAATTTGGATGTGCAGTGGACATGATTTATAGAAGTTCAACCCCATAAGGGCAGGAAAGCTATTAAGTAATAGACTAGTATGAAGTATGTTCAGTTATTATTGTTAGTCAAAATCTGACAAAAGGTGTTACATTTTCTGTTTCTCGATATGTGTGAATTCAATTGAAATACCAAAACTCACATGTAGTACGATTAATACGTGAAAATGAACCAAGTGTTTACACTTAAACAGAATATTTCAGGAATATTTTCCGTGCTGTGTGAAAAGCTTCACGGTTTTCAGTACATTTTGCCTTGGATTCCATACTTTAGCAATATCACTGAGCTGACAAGTTAATGCACTCTTGATCAAGAAAGAAAGAAAGCACAACTTTATTCATCACACAAAAAACCCAGACTTTAGAGGATTGGAATGAAACCTAATAAGTAAAGTTGTACAACCCCGATTCTAAAAAAGTTGGGACAAAGTACAAATTGTAAATAAAAACTGAATGCAATAATTTACAAATCTCAAAAACTGATATTGTATTCACAATAGAACATAGACAACATATCAAATGTCGAAAGTGAGACATTTTGAAATTTCATGCAAAATATTGGCTCATTTGAAATTCCATGACAGCGACACATCTCAAAAAAGTTGGGACAGGGGCAATAAGAGGCTGGAAAAGTTAAAGGTACAAAAAAGGAACAGCTGGAGGACCAAATTGCAACTCATTAGGTCAATTGGCAATAGGTCATTAACATGACTGGGTATAAAAAGAGCATCTTGGAGTGGCAGCGGCTCTCAGAAGTAAAGATGGGAAGAGGATCACCAATCCCCCTAATTCTGTGCCGACAAATAGTGGAGCAATATCAGAAAGGAGTTCGACAGTGTAAAATTGCAAAGAGTTTGAACATATCATCATCTACAGTGCATAATATCATCAAAAGATTCAGAGAATCTGGAAGAATCTCTGTGCGTAAGGGTCAAGGCCGGAAAACCATACTGGGTGCCCGTGATCTTCGGGCCCTTAGACGGCACTGCATCACATACAGGCATGCTTCTGTATGGGAAATCACAAAATGGGCTCAGGAAGATTTCCAGAGAACATTATCTGTGAACACAATTCACTGTGCCATCCGCCGTTGCCAGCTAAAACTCTATAGTTCAAAGAAGAAGCCATATCTAAACATGATCTAGAAGCGCAGACGTCTTCTCTGGGCCAAGGCTCATTTAAAATGGACTGTGGCAAAGTGGAAAACTGTTCTGTGGTCAGATGAATCAAAATTTGAAGTTCTTTATGGAAATCAGGGACGCCGTGTCATTCGGACTAAAGAGGAGAAGGACGACCCAAGTTGTTATCAGCGCTCAGTTGAGAAGCCTGGTATGGGGTTGCATTAGTGCGTGTGGCATGGGCAGCTTACACATCTGGAAAGACACCATCAATGCTGAAAGGTATATCCAGGTTCTAGAGCAACATATGCTCCCATCCAGACGACGTCTCTTTCAGGGAAGACCTTGCGTTTTCCAACATGACAATGCCAAACCACATACTGCATCAATTACAGCATCATGGCTGCATAGAAGAAGGGTCCGGGTACTGAACTGGCCAGCCTGCAGTCCAGATCTTTCACCCATAGAAAACATCTGGCGCATCATAAAACGGAAGATATGACAAAAAAGACCTAAGACAGTTGAGCAACTAGAATCAAGAATGGGTTAACATTCCTATCCCTAAACTTGAGCAACTTGTCTCCTCAGTCCCCAGACATTTACAAACTGTTGTAAAGAGAAAAGAGGATGTCTCTACAGTGGTAAACATGGCCTTGTCCCAACTTTTTTGAGATGTGTTGTTGTCATGAAATTTAAAATCACCTAATTTTTCTCTTTAAATGATACATTTTCTCAGTTTAAACATTTGATATGTCATCTATGTTCTATTCTGAGTAAAATATGGAATTTTGAAACTTCCACATCATTGCATTCCGTTTTTATTGACAATTTGGATGTGCAGTGGACATGATTTATAGAGGGTCAAGTCCATAAGGGCAGGAAAGCTATTAATGGGCGGCAGGGTGGTGTAGTGGTTAGCACAGTCGCCTCACAGCAAGAAGGTTCTGGGTTCGAGCCCAGCAGCCGGCGAGGGCCCTTCCGTGTGAAGTTTGCATGTTCTCCCTGTGTCTGTGTGGGTTTCCTCCGGGTGCTCCGGTTTCCCTCACAGTCCAAAGACATGCGGTTAGGTTAATATGGGACGGCCTTGGGCTGAGGTGCCCTTGAGCGAGGCACCTAACTCCCAACTGCTTCCTGGGCGCTGTTAGCATGGCTGCCCACTGCTCTGGGTATGTGTGTGTGCTCATTGCTCACTGCTTCAGATGGCTTAAATGCAGAGAGGAAATTTCACAAGTGTGTGATGAATAAAGTTGTGCTTTCTTTCTAGACTAGTATGAAGTATGTTCAAATCATTTCATAATTTTGGCTTCTCTGCTGAAGAATTGCACATATCTGTTTGAAATAGGGGCATTTTTATTGACTGGTCAAACCTAGGTATGAAAAAAAAAAACCAGGCAAAATAAAATAAATTTAAAAACCCCAGACTTTAGAGGATTGGAATGAAACCTAATTAGTAAAGCTGTACAATTTGGATGTGCAGTGGACATGATTTATAGAAGGTCAACTCCATAAGGTCATGGGCGGCACGGTGGTGTAGTGGTTAGCACGGTCGCCTCACGGCAAGAAGGTTCTGGGTTCGAGCCAGTTTGTGAAGTTTGCATGTTCTCCCCATGTCTGTGTGGGTTTCCTCCGGTTTCCCTCGCAGTCCAAAGACATGCGGTTAGGTTAATATGGGACGGCCTTGGGCTGAGGTGCCCTTGAGCGAGGCACCTAACTCCCAACTGCTCCCCGGGCGCTGTTAGCATGGCTGCCCACTGCTCTGGGTATGTGTGTGTGCTCATTGCTCACTGCTTCAGATGGCTTAAATGCAGAGAGGAAATTTCACAAGTGTGTGATGAATAAAGTTGTCCTTTCTTTCTTTCTTTCTTTCTTTCTTTCTAGACTAGTATGAAGTATGTTGTTATTATTGTTTGACAAAAGGTGTTACATTCTCTGTTGTATGAAATACCAAAAATCACATATACGTGAAAACGAACTGTGTGTTTATACTGAAACAGAATATTTCAGGACTCTTTTGTGTGCTGTGTGAAGAGCTTCACGGTCAGTGCTTTCCCCTCCATCCTAATCCCCCTCCACTCTCCCTGAGCCCCTCACACTCTCCCACTGTATCGCGAGACACTGACTGGGGCAGCAGGCAGAGAAATAATCCTATGATTATAACACATCAGGAGCGCAATGTACGCGTGTTATAGCTGCTGTATGATCCGTTATTAGCACGCTGACGATTTATTCACGCGGGACGTTAGGTGCAGTGGCTAGTCCGAGTGGAACGAGGACTAATACTGAAGACAACAACACTGGCTTCTTGTCTAAACAACTAGCTAGCTATGTAGCCGCCGAGCTAGTTAGTTAGCTAGCTAGCTAGCTCGATTTGCAACATAGCCATTTACGTAGGTTAGCAAGCTAGCTCAAGCTAAAGTCTCGGGGTCTGCTTGAAATTGTTTTAAAATCCTTTTTCGTCCCCTGAACAATAAGGTAGGACGTTTTCTTTAGCTGTAACTGAAGTAAATATGGCTAACTAGCCAGTTAGCTAGCTAGCTAGCTAGCTAGCTAACAAGCAATCCATCCATCCATCCAAGTAGCTTTTATTAGCAAAAGTTCCAAGCTAGCTTGTTCAGCATATTATCATCATTAGGGCGTTATTTAGCCCGGTAGATAGCTGTAATGCTTTTAGTTCTGTCATGTCTTTGTAATTATAACATTAGCTATTGCTCCGTACATGACAGCTGTGTATTGTTATGGCAGCGAGGCCTGTGTGTGTGTGTGTGTGTGTGTGTGAGAGGTTAATTGTTGTTTTCCTCCATAGCTAGCAAGCAAAGCGCCGGTCTCCAGTTACACCCTGACCCGAAAATGGTGAGTCCACGCCGGGGTGGTTTGTTTGTTTGTTTATTAATTATTATCATGTTTTGGTAGCAACTAGTGGTGTGAAATGTTGTCACTGTTACAGCATTAGCAAGCAAGCTTGGTTTCATCTAACTAGTATAAAAATAAAGAAATTGTAAGCAGTGTGTGTGTGAGAGAGAGAGAGAGTGTGTGTGTGTATCTCAGTCACAACTCCGAGCTGTGCAGCTTGTGAAAACTGTAGTAATCAAGTGACATCACACAAGCCTAGGGAGCGAACCCTAGATAAGCCATTACTACAGAGATGAGCAAGGTCCTGATTTCTAGTTGGTTTTGTCATGATCATCTGCCAAACCTTTCTTCTCAAACCAAAACAAATCAGTGAATCATGCTTAATCATTGATGGTTGTATGATGGGTCATCACTCACTCATCCCTTGACTGGCGTCGTCAGAGAGACACGGCAGCCGCTGAAGTCGATATCCTTTTCCAATTCGTCCAGTCGCTCGTGACTCGGACGTTCTCTAGTGCCCCTTTTCCACCAAATCAGTTCCAGGGCTGGTTCGGGGCCAGTGCTTAGTTTGGAACCGGGTTTTCTGTTTCCACTGACAAAGAACTGGCTCTGGGGCCAGAAAAACCGGTTCCAGGCTAGCACCAGCTATTTGCTAGACTTCTGGTTAACACCAGACCATATCACAAGTGAAATATGGTCTGGAATCCGCCTATTGAATTTCTCGTAGGGGAGGTGTGGTTTACGATTGTCAACGGCCGTTTATAGAGATCTTGCAGTCACGTGACTGGAAAGTACACAACCGCCATCTTGTTGGTCAAAAACACCGCTGAATACTGCTGCACTCGTGTACAGAATGGATCAATTTCAACCGACAGACTACACGGCTCATTTTTCTAATGAACAGATGACTAGATATATGTCTAAAATAAACGATCTACAGATTTGTGACCCTTATGGCTTACCGGACGGAGTTTTCACGACCGGATTTTGAACTGCCAGCGGAATACCCGGACGTGTATAATTACCTCATTAACTTTCCCTCACTGTTCAGTGGTGAAGCACTGCGTGCTTATAAATCTCTGGACAGTTATCTTTACAGAAATTCAGGATTTGTCAGCGACTCAGATGTGGCATCTTGTAAACAAGAATCCTCATTGGACGGGTAAGTCACTTAAGTATTGAGTATAGCACTGGCCAGCCGATTATAGAATAGAATAAGGTAATTCCAGCTGTAATTCCAAATCGTCCGTGTTGTTTACATGGATCTGGCGTTGGAGAGGTAGAGGCTTAGCAGTGGAGATTTGAGTGGCTGTTTTCTGAGCTTAGTCAACAGGCCGGCTCTGCAGCCTCGCTTTTGCTTCCGCTCCCGACGCTGCCTCCTTCGCTTTGCCTCCGATAACAATCCACGGAGACCCCGCTGGTCTCGCTATCTCGTCCGGAATGTTGTGCATGCGATGGAAATCGCTACAAACCGTCATTTTCTGCTGGAAACCAATGTCCAGTAAGTCCATACGGTTGTAGTGGATATTGAAGTCCAGTACAGACGAACAACATGCAAAAATACACACAAAAAACATAAAAAATGTGCACAGGTAGGGAGAGCTTGTAGCCTCAGCCGTTGTAGTAGAATTGTATATAGTAGGGTTTTCCAGAAGAAAAGGTAGAAGTAAAAGCAGAAGTAGAAGGCGGAATATGGTGTTTGACCGACAAGATGGCGTCTGTCACAATCTGGATCGGCTGTGACATCACATGCAAGTGCTCCATTGGACGTTGCGAATGTCTATCATTTGGCGTATACGTAGCCCATGGCCAATCATGGCAGTTGTACCCGGTGACGTAGTTAGAGCGACGAAGAGGCGAAGAAGAGAAGGAAAGAGTTTTTTAAAACAAACTTTTGCTCTAAACTATTCAGAACAGTGTCTAAAGCTTGATCGAAAGTTTGGTTCGTATCGCTCGCCGCCATGTTAAATGTGATCCGTAAACAGTCCCAAATAAACTACAAGCTTCCGTTTGTCGAGTAGTACGCGTCACCGTCTTTCCACCCCTCCCCACTCTCTGATTGGCTCCCTAACTCAGGCGAGCCTTTAGACCATAGTTTCCATGCTGTCTTTTCAGATCGGAACGATTGTGCAAAGCAGCATGGGATTTCCCAGGCTAGCTATTTGCTGGGCCAGAGGAAAGAACCACTTGCGTCAGCGGGGGGCGGAGTTGTTAAGACCAACAACAATAGTAAGACCGCGAAAGGTCGCCATTTTTAAATAAGAGACGAGATATCATGGATGCAGTAAAGCAGTAGTCATCCATTACTGTTGTTGTTGCTGCTGCTTCTTCTTCTTCTCCGTGTTGTTGTTGCTTCGATGTTCGCGCCAAGGTTTATGCAAACGCAGCGACGTAACTGACGTATACAGTGACGTAATGACATGGCTCCCCTTAGCACCCCGAGCTATGGAAAAGCAAACTGGTTCTCAGCTGGCTCGCAAGTTGAACGAGTTGTGAACCAGCACCAGCACTGGCCCCGAACCAGCCCTGGAACTGATTTAGTGGAAAAGGGGTATAGGAGGCTTCTCTGGGTCCACTCGGTGATCTTGTTCGTCCAGGCTTTCCTCTGCCTTCCTCTTCGGCATGTGCCTTAAAGAAAGAAAGAAAGGACAACTTTATTCATCACACACTTGTGAAATTTCCTCACTGCATTTAAGCCATCTGAAGCAGTGAGCAATGAGCACACACACATACCCAGAGCAGTAGGCAGCCATGCTAACAGCACCCGGGGAGCAGTTGGGAGTTAGGTGCTTCGCTCAAGGGCACCTCAGCCCAAGGCCGTCCCATATTAACCTAACCGCACATCTTTGAACTGTGGGGGAAACCCACGCAGACACCGTGCAAACTCCACACAGAGAGGCCCTCGCCGGCCGCTAGGTTCGAACCCAGAACCTTCTTGCTGTGAGGCGACCATGCTAACCACTACACCACCGTGCCGCCCAACCATTCAACCATTCCCTGCAGGATCGTTTTGCTGAGCGTGCTGTGCGTGAACCAAGCGAGCTTTCTCTTCTTTACTGTGACGAGGAGAGGTTCGTAGGGTCCTACTTGTCTCCTGACATAGACCAAAGACATGGTACGATGGGTGGCTTTATATAAATATTGGTTTTGAAATTACAACGGGGCGGCACGGTGGTGTAGTGGTTAGCGCTGTCGCCTCACAGCAAGAAGGTCCTGGGTTCGAGCCCCGGGGCCGGCGAGGGCCTTTCTGTGTGGAGTTTGCATGTTCTCCCCGTGTCCGCGTGGGTTTCCTCCGGGTGCTCCGGTTTCCCCCACAGTCCAAAGACATGCAGGTTAGGTTAACTGGTGACTCTAAATTGACCGTAGGTGTGAATGTGAGTGTGAATGGTTGTCTGTGTCTATGTGTCAGCCCTGTGATGACCTGGCGACTTGTCCAGGGTGTACCCCGCCTTTCGCCCGTAGTCAGCTGGGATAGGCTCCAGCTTGCCTGCGACCCTGTAGAAGGATAAAGCGGCTAGAGATAATGAGAATGAGATGAGAATTACAACGACCGTGACCTTATTCAAACTTGGTATGAGGATCTATCACAAGCGGACAACACTTGCAGGGTTTTTTCTAGAAAAATTTAGTATGAGGGCGCTCACCATGGCGAGGGAGCGAAGTGGGGGGGGGGGGAGATGGTGCCGGTTGTCCCCCGCCGTGCAAAGCCTTTGAAAAATGCTCCAATGGGACATTCTGAGGCTATCTGAGAGGAAAATTGTAACAAATTGTCTGTCAACATTGAAAAAGAAAGAAGTAATCTTCTTCTGCCCCGGACAGTCTTTGGCTTTCTTCCGTTTCGTGCCGCGGGATGACATCTTTAAATGCCCAAGTGTCAACAAAAACAACTCGCAAACTACTTCTGTCAAAAGCTCCCGCGCCGGTGGGTGAAAGGTCATTCAGTCTCGAGAAATCTCGCTCTACAAGTCAGCTGACCTTGTATGTAACCCATGTCAAATCTCGCGAGAGCAGCAGCAACAATTAAACAACTAAACAACATGGCACCTCAGTCTGGAAAACGCCAATTCGGATTGTTTTTGCACCGTCTGGCGGTGTATCTACTATGATTGGAATATTTTTGGAGCAATTATAACGTATTTGATGATCAGACACATTGTCACGTGGTGTTGCTGGGATGTTTTCACGGAGTCGGTAAGGGGGCGCACGCCGAGAGTAAGAGGGCGCAGCGCCCCTGTTCCCCCGTTTAGACGAAAGCCTGACTTGGTACAGCTGGAAACAGGTTCTGGTTCCCTCAGAAGTACTTTCTTTTCTTTTTCGTATCACAACATGCATACTACGTTGTGTCTGAAATCATTCACTTGTTCACTACTCACTATATAGGGAATTACTACTATATAGTGAGCTCATGAAAAAACACTTTCAAACACTACTGTTTTGCGCCTTTATTTATGTACGTCATTACTGTTGCACACTTGTCGCACAGAATCAGTGAGAATGGGGATGAGAGTGTAGTGAAGATGCAAGGAGTGGACGTAAAGAAAGTTCAAGTACCTGGGGTCAGCTGTGCGGGAAAATGGGGGCTGCGATAGTGAGGTGAGAAAGAGAGTGCAGACAGGGTGGAGCAGTTAGATGGAGAAGGATTTCAGGAGTCATTTATGATAGGAAAGTCCCAGCAAAAGTGAAAGGTAAGATGTATAAGACAGTAGTGAGACCAGCGGTGATGTACGGATTGGAGACCGTACCCTTAACGAAGAGAGGTTTGCGATGGGAGGACAGGATAAGGAACGAGCACATCAGAGGGACAGCACACATGGAGAGCTTGGGAATGAAGCTAAGAGAGATGAGACTGAGATGGTACGGGCACATCCTGAGAAGAGATGCAGAGCATGTGGGAAGGAGAATGTTGAGGATGGAGCTGCCAGGCAGACGAAAACAAGGAAGGCCAAAGAGGAGATACATGGATGTGGTGAGAGAGGACATGAAAGTGGTAGAGAAGGATGCGGAAGACAGAGAGCAATGGAGACGAAAGATCCGCTGTGGCGACCCCTAATCGGGAGCAGCCAAAAGAAGAAGAAGACTGTCGCATAATTAAAACGTGCCAGATCGCTAGCCGTGCTTTCTGCCATAATGGCGTAATGTTTACTACATTCAAAACAGTTAAAGTGCATCTCACGGGTAAATTCAGGAGCAAGATCAGTGTAATTCTCCTATTTTATATTAAACTTTGGTCAAATATCTGTAACATTCTGCATTCTCTGCAGTTTTTTTACTTTGCGCAATACCAGAAAAATTCAGTTGAAATCAAGCCATTTGAGGCGAATTGGTCCGCCTCTGAAAAAACTTTGCATTTGGATTTCCCGGCAAACATTGATTTTCGTGACATCGCGTGCAGGACGCCTCCCTCTGAATCCTACGTCAGCGCTGGTTTGTTTATGAGAAAACGACCTGATGGTTTTCTGCAAATTTCTTCAACGTTATCGCGTAATTATTAAAATGGTTAACAGATGTATCGTAGGAGGGTGTAGCAACACCAATCTTGATGGGATTAGTACTCATCGTTTTCCAAAAGACCAGACAGTGAGAGAGAAATGGGAGCGCTTGGTCTACACAGGCTGTGCACTGAAACTGCACAAGCTCGCGCAGCCTGCTGGCGCTTCCGCAGGTAACGTCACGAATCTGGCTCCAGACTCCCTTGGGATTTTTCCAAATGCGTTTTGTTATTTTATTTTTTTCTGCTGTAGACAGATGGCCTAGTGCAAAATTACCCTTCTGGATGAGTGTGTAAAGGGACATACTTTCATATAAAAAAAAAACGAAATTGGTCCAGAATTTCACTTTAAACATAATTCAAAAATACTCTGCATATTATTATCAAAAGTCAAACAGAAATTTACATACATTTGTACATAGCATTCTTTCGTTGCTGCACTGGTTGCGCCTCTCTGTCATCTGCCTTTTTTTTTTCCTTCAGCGCGACTGCAATGCATGATGGGATATATTGCTTGGTTAGTGACCATCGGTTGTACACTACTTTTCGTGATGCATTGTGGGATACTTTGAGTGCACTATATTAAAAGTTAAAGTCCTTCCCGCGCCTACAGTACCTGGTATTCCTAGGCAGTCTCCCACTCAAGTACTAACCAGGCCCAACTCTGATGGTGGCGCATCGGGCGGCGCCGATCTCCGTTTCCGTAGCCCTCGGCCTCTCGCCTATTACATAGCTAGGGTTACAGTGGGGGGCTAGTCCTCTGGTAACCAGGAGAGTTTAACTCCCCATGCACATCTGTATTGCAGCGTGCCTTGCCAGATGGTAGTAGGTACCATTTTTATAATGGTCTTTGGTATGACCCGACCGTGAATAGAACTCCCGATCTCCCGATCGAGAGGCGGACACGCTGCCACTAGTCGGTGAGTGCACTATATAGGGTGTAACAATTCTCATTATACATTCGGACAGCACTACAAAATTGCGACCTCGCTATATAGTGAGTAGGGAGTGATGTCGGACACATAGCACGTGACCTAACCGTTGCCACAAAGTTGGAAGCACACAGTCGTACAGAATGTCATTGTATGCTGTAGCTTTAAGATGACCTTTTACTGGAACTAACCTGTTCCTGCATGACAAAGCCCTGTGCACAATGCGAGGTCCGTGCAAACATGGTTTGTCAAAGTTGGAGTGGGAAAAAAACTTGAATGTCCTGCACAGAGCCCTGACCTCAACCCCACCGAACACCATTGGGATGAAGTGGAATGCCGACTGCACCCCAAGCCGCCTCGTCCGACATCAGTGCCTGACCTCACTAATGTTCTTGTGGTTGAATGAGCACAAATTTCCACAGCCACGCTCCAAAACCTAGTGGAATCCGTTCCAGAAGAGTTGGGGTTGTTCTAGCAGCAAAGGGGGAAGTACATCTGGAATGGGATGTCCTATACGCATTTATGAGTTTTACGGTCAGGTGTCCACAAGTATTTGGCCACGCAGTGTGCACCACTATTTGCTCTACTCATATTAAATACGGTCTCAACTTATGCATCACCTTTCCCTATATACAGTACTGTGTAACAAAAGTCTTGGGCACATGTAAAGAAATGCTGTAGATAAAAAAAAGGCTTAAAAATAATAAAATGGTGAAATATTTCAGAAAAATACTGTAAACAGCAGTAAGCCATAATAAAAAAAGTCAATATTTGGTGTGAGACGACCCTTTGCTTAAAAAAAAAAAAGGTCTGCAGTACAGTGAGTGCAGTTTGATAAGGAAATGAGCTGTAGGTTTTACTGAGCGTCTTACAGAACCAGCCATAGTTCGTCTGGACACTTTGACCGTCACACTCGCGTCTTCATTTTGCACCAAAGCCCAGCAGCCTTCATTATGTTTTCTTTTTTAATCTGAAAAGTGCTCTCTTATGTAATATGCTGCTCAGATACAAACTTTGTTTTTTTCTGTAACATTTAAAGGGGAACTGAAGGCAATTTATTTATCAAAATTCTATTTCTCATTTTATTAAATATGAGCCCCGTGGCCGGCGAGGGTCTTTCTGTGCGGAGTTTGCATGTTCTCCCCGTGTCCGCGTGGGTTTCCTCCGGGTGCTCCGGTTTCCCCCACAGTCCAAAGACATGCAGGTTAGGTTAACTGGTGACTCTAAATTGACCGTAGGTGTGAATGTGAGTGTGAATGGTTGTCTGTGTCTGTGTCAGCCCTGCGATGACCTGGCGACTTGTCCAGGGTGTACCCCGCCTTTCGCCCGTAGTCAGCTGGGATAGGCTCCAGCTTGCCTGCGACCCTGTAGAAGGATAAAGCGGCTAGAGATAATGAGATGAGATTTTATTAAATATAGGAATGCATTTTTGATCACTATTTTGTCACTGCTATTGCAAGTTATGAGTGTTTGAAGTATGCTCTGTAATATATCAGTCCATATGTCAAAGCAACGGCCGTAAACGAGATGCGTTGAGACCTGTGCGAGACATCGTAGGACGGAAGTAAAATGTACAGCGGAAATCAAAATGACTGACATCTGCCGACGTTGTCAAAAGACGCGCGCGCCCTCTTTCGAATGCTGATGTAATCAAGCCGGAAGTTGTGTTTGTTTTGATAGCAATCAGGAAAGTTTGAAAAAAGTAGGCAGTAATCAGGCTTTCGTCTAAACCGGGGAACAGGGGCGCTGCGCCCTCTTACTCTCGGCGTGCGCCCTCTTACCGAAATGCCGATTGAACCCCAAGTCACACTCAGGCCATGCACTTGTATGCTTCTGCACAACATGCAATCTCTCAAAACGATCGTTTCTCCGTGAAAACATCCCAGCAACACCACGTGACAATGTGTCTGATCATCAAATACGTTATAATTACTCCAAAAATATTCCAATCATAGTAGATACACCGCCAGACGGTGCAAAAACAATACGAATTGGCGTTTTCCAGACTGAGGCGCCATGTTTGTTTACTTGTCGCGGCTGCTCTTGCGAGATTTGACATGGGTTACATACAAGGTCAGCGAGAGCGAGACTGAATGACCTTTCACCCACCGGCGCGGGAGTTTTTGACAGAAGTAGTTTGCGAGTTGTTTTTGTTGACACTTGGGCATTTAAAGATGTCATCCCACGGCACGAAACGGAAGAAAGCCGAAGACTGTCCGGGGCAGAAGAAGATTATTTTTCTTTTTCAATGTTGACAATTTGTTACAGTTTCCCTGTCAGATAGCCTTAGAATGTCCCATTGTAGCCTCAATTTTTCAAAGGCTTCGCACGGCGGAGAGGGGGGGACAACCGGCACCATCCCCCCCCCCGGCTTTGCTCCCTCGCCATGGTGAGCACCCTCATACTAAATTTTTCTAGAAAACACCCTGGTAATCGTCATTTAAACTCGTTTTTGTGCAATATTTCATTTGGAAAACAGTTTTCAAAATGGCGGCACTGACACCTGGCTGACACTTCACGTTTCGAAGTCTCGTGAAGATCGCACGGATAAGCGACGCCTGCCGTGGACCAAACGAACTAAATTCAACATGGCTAAAAACCGAATAGGCCGATAAGTATAATATTTAATTGCAGTTAGCTGCCAATACGAGTCATGATGAAACCAAAAGCGTAATTGAATAACACGTTAATTAAGAAATAAAGCAAGTTTAAAAATGACTGACTTCAGTTCTGCTTTAATTCTGTGCTGGAAAGCAAACATTTGGAACTTTAAAATGAGCTGTTCATTTCTTGTATGTTGTCTCTGTACCTTGTTGACTCGTACACACTTTATTATTCGTAGGAGCATGTTACTGTAACACAAGAATTTCACGGTTTTTATATAATTTGCGTTTTGATTACATATGACGGCAAAGCTGATTTTTAATATAAGAAAATCTAATAAATGTTGCAAGACATTAGTCACTGACAAAAGCGATCATTAGTTACCCCGTAAAGTGGCTCTGCATTTCAGAATGTTTAATTTGCCTAGCTTTTGTGCATTTATGCCATTGATACTATTATACTTTTTTTTTTCTTTTGCAGGCCACGGATCCGCTCATCTGGTTTCTGGTAAAGCCCTGAAGAAAAACAAGACCTTATCAGCTCCGCTCCTCACTGAACACTAGCTCTTCATAATCCTTTTGGTGTATTCTAAAGTCGATCAGTATGCAGACTCTTCTATGTATTTAAGTCAGCGCTCACTGCTTTATTCAGAGTGTGCAATCGTTTCTAAAGCAGCCCAGTTGTTTCTTAAATGGGGGGAGACTGTCATAACTCCTTCGCCGGATCATTACGTTTCCTAATCCTGTGTACAGCTTTACCCCATGAGCAGAGCGTGCCTTCTCCTGACCCCATCGTTTTGTGACAGTCTCCTGATCCTCGATCAGAAGGCTTTAGTGATTAATCTGCAAATCACAGTGACTCAGTCTGTCATTTAGTCAGTTATGAACGGCTCCTTATTAACCCCGCCCAGCCCACGGGCTGCAGCAAACTCCTCCCCTCTTCCCCCATCTCCATCTCCCTCGCCTTCTCCTCCATCTCCGTCATTGTTGCCCCTTTCTATGCGTCCGCCACCTTTACCCCCTCCGGCTTCTGGTCAGCCGCTGTCTTCTCTGTCTGACACACCGACTCCCTCACCTTCTCCCTGCCTTAGCTGGACCGAGTTCTGTGAGCTTCACGCCCGAGTAGCCGCTGGCGATTTTGCCCGTCACTTCAGGGCCTTTCTCCTGGAGAATCCACATTATTCCCCTGATTCTGCTGCTGCTTTCTGCCGCCGCTTCACTGACCGATTTGTTCGACATTTTGAGAGCGAACTTGAGGGAAGCGGTGCAGTGAGGGAGGGTACAGGGATTTGGGTCACTCAGTCTGATGGCACGTCACTGGAGGAAGAAGCGACGTCTCCACCACTTGTGCCACCTGACGCTGCTTCGACCTACCTGCCCAAACATGGCAGGGCTCCACCCAAGCCACTTTCAGCCCGGCAGGGATTGGACACTCGAGGTGCGGATAGATTTCAGAATCCTACCGTTTTCCAGGACTCGTATGCGCATGCGCAAATTCTGCCACCTTCTTCTTCTTCGTCTTGTTCGTCTTCTATGGGCGGGAACAATGGTCGAAGGGAAGATAGGGCATTGACGGTTAAGAAGTATCCTGGCCACTTGCCTGGTAATGGAGACCTGGAAGAAGAGGAGGACAGCTGGGTGGGGCCAGTGACAGGAGAGGAGGCGGAGTCAGACGAGCTCGTAGGGAAGGACTGTGAGTCAGAGGGTGGTACTCTCACAGACAGACCTGATGGCAGCCTGACACCACTAAGCCCTGCTTCTGGAGGACCGCTAAACTCCGGCTCAAAGGGCAGCATCTCCGGTGCAGGTGGTCACTCCAAAAACAAGCTAAAGAAACGCTTCTCCCTGCGCAATGTCGGCCGCAGTGTGCGGGGCAGCGTGAGAGGTATCCTGCACTGGCGGAGCTCTTCTAGTGACTCGCCTCAAAACTGTGGCTCTGCTAATGCTACACCTCTGCCCTCTAGCTACAGCTACACTATGGGCCTGCAGGATGCCAAGAGGAGCGCTCAAGGTGCCCCAACTTCGCTTCCCGTCTCACTTTCTCTGCCCCTCTCACTCCCTCACTCATCCTCCTCCTCCCTGCCACCGTCGTCCTCCAGCAGCGCCACATCTCTCTCCCTGTCTGAAGCTCGTGATCGGAGGAGGAGTAACGGAGAAGGCGAGAAGGAGAAGTGGACCCACAGGCTAGAGAAGCTGCGCCTGTCCCGCTCTCCACCACCAACCCTACAAGCACCTGTGGGACCCACGTCAGCCTTGTTACCCTCTTCCCTACCTTCTAGGAAGACAGGCAGACTTGTACGAGAGGGAGGCGTGAACGTTTGCTCCTCTGCAGATGAATTTACTGGCTCTCATGGCTTTTCAGGCTTCTCTTTCGGGTTGCTCCATCATGGCATGGACAATACCAATGCCGTGTCTGGCTCCAGTGCAGACCAAGCAGGTGGAATGCCTCCTCCGGTCACAGGGGGGACAATAGCTGGACGGGGCACTCGCTGGCACAAGTGTCGACTGGTTCTGAAGGAGCGAGAAAAGGAAGGAGGCGAGCGAGGAGAGGAGTACTTCCTTGAGTTTTACATCCCTCCCAAGGTAAATGGAAAATCATATTTTTAGAGGTCAGTTTTATGCTCTGCATTGCATTTCACGGAATCTTGCAAACTAGAAGTAGTAAACTTTATATGATTCTGTTGTACTTTGGATTAAAATCAGTTGTTGGAAACTTATTTGTCTGGTGTTGCTGTGAATTCTGTAGACAGGATATGAAAGACCAGAAAAACAAATTTCTTTGCTGTCCTCTTCAGGCCTCCAAACCCAGACTGACTATCCCATGCTGCTGCATCTTAGACGTCAGGAGCACCACAGCTCTTGAAGTGCCAGACAAAGAAAACACTTTTCTACTGCAGGTTTGTCTTTACGGGTCTCAGTTTCTGCTTCCGTCACACTCTCACTCCAAGGTGCCTCGCGAATCAAATGTTACTTTTACCTACGCTTTGCTTTTGTTGTAGGGCTGTAACGATATGCGTATCGAAATCGAAATCGCGATACGCAGAGCCACGATCCATATCACGATACAAGAAGGCAGAATCGCGGTACACCCTTTCAAACTTCTCCTCAGCCCAAAAACAGAGGCACTTCCAAACTTCAATTTATGAATACTTTACTTTTTATTTAAATTACATTTTAAACTTACTTAAATTACTTTTATTTTTTTATATCTATTAGTAAGTCGTTTTTTCGCCGACCTGCGACAATCTTCTGCGAGTCACGCAACGTCCACACTTGCCACTGGCAGAGCATTCATTTCTTTTAAGCGGTCGCCATTCTGGTTGCGACGCGGGGAGCGAATCTGTAAACAAGCAGCTCATTGGCTGGCTAGGTGTGCCACAAGCCAATCACAATCACTTGACCGGAAAGGCATGCAGTGTTGCCAGATTGGGCAGGTTTAGGTGCTTTTTGGCTGGTTTTGAACATATTTTGGGGTGGAAAACGTTAGCAATATCTGGCAACACTGAAGGCATGTCTGCTTGGGCGGAAGCCTTCTGCGGCAGTTACATTTTGACACACGAGCAATGTTTCACCATAAAAATTCTGTAATTTCCATCCGTTTTCCGCGATCACAGAAAATCATTGGCCCTATGAGAGTGAGACAGTGAGCGAGCCACCCCCCAAAAAAAAATCTTAATGGATTTACACGATTTGGAAAAATGACTTTTTCAGAACCGAAAAAAACAGAGCTTCTGGCTCAACAGTATTATTTTGAGAAATAAAACAATCTTTGGATATACATTTGTTCATTTTTGCATACATATTACTCATTCTCTGCAGTGGTCTGAATTATTTGTTATTAAATAGTTAATGTAAGTAAGTAAATGTTAATAAGTCAAATTTACTACTTTAAAAAAACATTAAAAAAAAAAATCGTGGGCATATCGAATCGTGGGTCAAAAATTGCGATACGAATCGAATCGTGAGTTGGGTGTATCGTTACAGCCCTATTTTGTTGCAATTAATATCAGGCCTTCTTGTCCATCTCTTGTTTTCTGTCCCTCTGTGTTGTTCTCTTAGTTGGAAGGACAGGTTCAGTACGTCATTGAGACCAGAGATGCTGTTCAGATGAGAGCCTGGCTGAGTGACATCAGAAACAGCACCTGTATGAGGTAAGATATATATTATTTACCAGCTTAAAGGTCATGGACAATGGTTGGAGGTGAAATGTAGAATATCAACTTTATTGTCTAGAAGAACGACCCAAAAAGCGAATTCAATCTTCCTAGTATCTAATTTGCACCCTAAAATTGAATAAAACGGTTAAAATATACCGTTTTGCCCAATTTCCGAAGGTTTGCTTACATCTCACTTATGCGCACTTTCACCGCCAGGGGACCGTCATCGTGACATCATTTAAGCCAAACAGACTGGGAGCAGCTCTGTATTTACCTGCGAACCGAGCACACGTGTACGGACTTTGGTTGTGAGAGGTTGTGTAAAATGTCTGAAAGCGATAGTGATTTTGAAGTAGGAACTCTCCAAATTGAATATCGAGAGGTGAAACCATATATGTATGAACCTATGGCCGTTGCGAAGCAGTCGGTGAATGTGGCTCACTGGTTTGACCGTGCGGCCTCGGAATCGGACAGCGACTCGGCCGACTCTGATCGCGGTGACCCCGCACCTCAACAAGACTCGCGCCCAAACGATTTATCCTGGTAGTTATGATAAATTCCTACTTTCGTCGTAATGCTAAATAAGAGCCCTTTTGAAGAATAATTAAACGGCCCTCCCTAGTGGATATAGGGAACGATTACTGGACAGTGCGCCGGTAGGCCACATTAGCCTGCCATCCGCGGCATTATACTATTTATAGCCGACTCTGAGCGAGGAAATATCCCTTTGTCTCATTTCCACAATGATTGTACAGGATCCCTCAGGATTCTTGACTTGTCAATTGCAAGCAAAAGTAAAAATGTTTACCTCCAATCTTCTCCTTTTTGCTTGAGCGTTGCTGCTCTGTTTCTTCTTTGACTGATTTTGTTTCACGCACACAATCCACTCTCTCCACCTCTTCTCCTCTTTCGGAAAAAGCCAACCCTCTGGCTTCACGCGCACAATCCACTCTCTCCGCCTCTTCTCTTCTTTCGGAAAAAGCCAACCCTCTGGCTTCACACGCACAATCCACTCTCTCTGCCTCGTCTCCTCTTCCGGAAAAAACCAACCCTCTGGCTTCATGCACACAATCCACTCTCTCTGCCTCGTCTCCTCTTCCGGAAAAAACCAACCCTCTGGCTTCACGTGCACAATCCACACTCTCCGCCTCTTCCGGAAAAAACAACCCTCTCGCTCCGCCTCTTCTCCTCTTTTGAAAAAAGCCAACCCTCTCGCTCTGCCTCTTGTCCTTTTTCAGAAAAAGCCAACCCACTTGCTCCGCCTCTTCTCCTTTTTCAGAAAAAGCCAACCCTCTCACTCCGCCTCTTCTCCTTTTTCGGAAAAAGCCAACCCACTCGCTCCGCCTCTTCTCCTCTCTCAGAAAAAGGTAAAAACTTCTTCCTGAACCGGTCCCGTTGTTACAGTTCACTGCACAACAATGAGGCATGGGGTTTTTCTTTGGAAATTCCTGAACGCACATCTCCACTCAAGCCGAACGGCAATGTAAATAAACGGAAGTGGACTCAACTCAAGCGGTTTGTTTGGCTTGAATGATGTCACGGGGCGAGTGGTCACGAAAATAGCCGAACAGAAATTCGCTGCAATCCGCGCTAACTTATTTTAATTACTTATTAACAATACTTCTTGGGACCAGAAGAAAATTACAGAGGGTTTTTTAACATATAAAGTTTCAAATGTGCATAAAATTAAAACCGTTGCCTATGAGATTTAAGGTCGGTCCATATCGTGAAATACCATGACCTCTGCCTTGAAAATACTGACCTCGGTCCAGAGGCCTCAGTCAGTATTCAAGACCTCAGTCACAATATTTCACGATACGGACCAACCTTAAGCTGGTAAATAATATATTTATTTTTTTCTTTACCAAATTCTAACAGAAAATGAGAGCGCCTGAAAGGGAAACCATATTTAGAACAAACCTGCTACAAACTCGTCAAAAACACACCCTGGCTGCTTGTGGATGGTTTCCCTTTGCGAAAACCTCGACCAGCTGCCGTTTACGGGCCATAAGGACTTCTCTTGACTTGTTGAATTCAGGGTCTGTGAAGATATTTAGTTTCGAGCCGGACTGATTCAGATAGCGCTGGATACTTCTCTGGAAAGACGTGAGCGAGGACGGCTCGTACACATCGCCGTTTTTCTTTGTTGCGGACATGAAAAAGTTGCACAGCAACATGTTTAGTTCTTCACCGGGTATGTCTTCCACCTTTCGACCTTCATTTAGGTTTCGACAGAACTTCCCAAAGACATTGAGGTCGTAGGTCGTCTTTTTTGTTGTATTTTCTGCCTCTTTGCTTCTCAATAAACTGCTGGATTTGCTCGGCGTTAGCAACAGTTACAGGTTTTTAGCTTTCTCCTGAAACGTTTTCTTTTATTTCGTCTTCATCAGGGTAGTAAAACTCGCTTTCGCTGTGAACACTGTCGTTATCGCTATCCATGATATAAAATTAATGCTATTATACTGAGAAATGCGAAAATAAATGTTGACAAAAAATTGCTACCATGTTTGTTGTTGCGAACGAGCGAGTCGCCAAAGGTCCGTAACCGGGGTCCGGATCGTAGGAGTCCGGACCGCTCGCGAGCCAATCAGAGCGCACGATTTGATGGAAACCGGACCGCGAAAAAAATAAATTCAGTTTTGCTGTCAATGTTGTTATAACGTTCAAAAGACCGCTAAACTGGAACAGTTGATTTATTAGAGAGGTGAGTTTGCTTGTACCACATAGTCTGATAACTGCAAAAAAAAAAAAAATCGCATTTTGGCAATAATTTAACAAGTAATAAAGTAATCTGATAATGGAAAACACTGGCTTTACATGTCAGTCAGTAATTAAGTTTAAGTGGCAAAACGTAACTACATTTTAAGCTGGTAGCATTGTTAAACACAAGTAGCTTGTAAACCGTTCAATAATTTAATCAAACAATTTGCAAAATAGTGATAATACCGTTCATTTCTTAGCAGACCTGATATATTTTTTTGACTTGTCTTCAGCTGACCCCAGATTACTGACTGTTAACATCTCCTGAGTAGCTTTACTGGTTTTTATTTAGTGAAAAGTTAACTTAATGACGTCCTCCTCCTCCTCCTCCATGTGTTCTCTGTTCTAATCCGAAGATGGAGGCAGGTTTATTTCTTCTTGGGTTATGTTTGAGCACATATGAATGTTCAAAACAATGTGTTGTTTTTATCGTATATATGAGCTGAGTCCAGTGTGTGTGTGTGTGTGTGTGTGTATGTATATATATATATATATATATATATATATATATATATATATAAGATGTTACACAGTTGTGCGAAGATATGAAGTTTATCTTCAAGTAGTGAACATATTTTTCAACATGAGAAGATAAACTTCATTATCTTCAGGCTACTGTGTAATGTTCTTTATATTATATGGAGACATCTACAAAAAAAAATACACAATCAAAAGAATTTCAATTTTGAACCGGTTCGCCATTTTAACAACGTGCGTCAAATCAGCAGGAAAACACTGGGAGTGATGTCGTCGGAGCAAAATATCGCAAATTATTATACATTTTCCATTGAATAAAAACACCTTCTAGCAGGTTTCATTCATTTGGTTTGATAGCATGCAATATTGTTAGCATATCGCTTATCCTACGTGTGTTACGTCACTCTACCCGATGGAGAATGAGCGTTGAATATGGTTTACAATCTTGCATGATTGTCGAGACAACATAATGTCACATGTTGGAACTGATGCGAATATCCAGTGCAAAAGTTTTCTGCTGTGCATGCACAGAAACGTTTTTGTTTGCCAGGAAAGAGAAAAATGTGTTGAACACCCAAAAGTCGACCAAAACTTTGTTAGATATTCTTCACACATATTTACAAGAGAAAAACATACCAACGTCAAAAAACTGGAAAAGAGAGTATGTATGTACAACCCCGATTCCAAAAAAGTTGGGACAAAGTACAAATTGTAAATAAAAACGGAATGCAATAATTTACAAATTTCAAAAACTGATATTGTATTCACAATAGAACATAGACAACATATCAAATGTCGAAAGTGAGACATTTTGAAATTTCATGCCAAATATTGGCTCATTTGAAATTTCATGACAGCAACACATCTCAAAAAAGTTGGGACAGGGGCAATAAGAGGCTGGAAAAGTTAAAGGTACAAAAAAGGAACAGCTGGAGGACCAAATTGCAACTCATTAGGTCAATTGGCAATAGGTCATTAACATGACTGGGTATAAAAAGAGCATCTTGGAGTGGCAGCGGCTCTCAGAAGTAAAGATGGGAAGAGGATCACCAATCCCCCTAATTCTGCGCCGACAAATAGTGGAGCAATATCAGAAAGGAGTTCGACAGTGTAAAATTGCAAAGAGTTTGAACATATCATCATCTACGGTGCATAATATCATCAAAAGATTCAGAGAATCTGGAAGAATCTCTGTGCGTAAGGGTCAAGGCCGGAAAACCATACTGGGTGCCCGTGATCTTCGGGCCCTTAGACGGCACTGCATCACATACAGGCATGCTTCTGTATTGGAAATCACAAAATGGGCTCAGGAAGATTTCCAGAGAACATTATCTGTGAACACAATTCACCGTGCCATCCGCCGTTGCCAGCTAAAACCCTATAGTTCAAAGAAGAAGCCGTATCTAAACATGATCCAGAAGCGCAGACGTCTTCTCTGGGCCAAGGCTCATTTAAAATGGACTGTGGCAAAGTGGAAAACTGTTCTGTGGTCAGACGAATCAAAATTTGAAGTTCTTTATGGAAATCAGGGACGCCGTGTCATTCGGACTAAAGAGGAGAAGGACCACCCAAGTTGTTATCAGCGCTCAGTTCAGAAGCCTGCATCTCTGATGGTATGGGGTTGCATTAGTGCCTGTGGCATGGGCAGCTTACACATCTGGAAAGACACCATCAATGCTGAAAGGTATATCCAGGTTCTAGAGCAACATATGCTCCCATTCAGACGACGTCTCTTTCAGGGAAGACCTTGCATTTTCCAACATGACAATGCCAAACCACATACTGCATCAATTACAGCATCATGGCTGTGTAGAAGAAGGGTCCGGGTACTGAACTGGCCAGCCTGCAGTCCAGGTCTTTCACCCATAGAAAACATCTGGCACATCATAAAACGGAAGATACGACAAAAAAGACCTAAGACAGTTGAGCAACTAGAATCCTACATTAGACAAGAATGGGTTAACATTCCTATCCCTAAACTTGAGCAACTTGTCTCCTCAGTCCCCAGACGTTTACAGACTGCTGTAAAGAGAAAAGGGGATGTCTCACAGTGGTAAACATGGCCTTGTCCCAACTTTTTTGAGATGTTTTGTTGTCATGAAATTTAAAATCACCTAATTTTTCTCTTTAAATGATACATTTTCTCATATGTCATCTATGTTCTATTCTGAATAAAATATGGAATTTTGAAACTTCCACATCATTGCATTCCGTTTTTATTTACAATTTGTACTTTGTCCCAACTTTTTGGAATCGGGGTTGTATAATAATAATAATAATAATAATAATAATATTGGCTGGCTTTTTTTCATGGTATATCCGAGATATTCCATTCAGCTAGCATGATCTTGAACTTTGACTCGTTTAATATCATGCTAGCTGAATGGAATATATCTGATATACCACGAAAAAATAAGCCAGCCAATGTTATTTAAATATGTCACTCAGACCTGCAATGTATTTTGTATGAAAAAAATGCAAGTTTTTCAGTACGAGAAGATAAACTTCATATCTTCAAGCCACCATGTGATGTTCTTTTTATTATATAGACACATTCGCAAACAAAAGGTACCCAAATGTATCAAAACAATTCCTTGTTTTCCTCACAAGTGACATGTATAAAGATTTATGTCACGGTTTTTGTTCTCCACGTCCTGGATATGGAGAACAAAAACGCCTCTGGCGTATTTCCCAGTAAAACAGTCCTGTCTTTGTGATATAGTATTACATAGTTATAGTATGCTTATGCACGACTGGTCTTGTAACTGCCGAAATCTGATGATTAGTGCGCTTGTTGAAACGCTCACTTTTTGGCTGTTGACCTTAGTGAGCAAGAGGATATCGAGGGAGTGTGTGGTGGAGCACAAACGGACCTCAGTAGCACACCAGAGTTCAGCGATCGTCTGTCTCAAGGTTAGTATCTTGTCAGTAACTATTTGGTGTGAGTTGCAACTATAGTAGCTTCAGTTAAATTGTGGAGATATTACTGAAACTTACCATTTCACTGGTAGTAATTTAATAGTCTTATTTAATTTTTTTTAAAATATCTGATTTACCTTCAGAATTATGTGCATACAGTACCAGTCAAAAGTTTGGAAACGCCTCTAATTCAGTGGTTTTTCATTATTTTAAAATTTTCTGAATTTTGGATTAATACTAAAAGTCATCGACGTTATGAAGAAATATATATATGGAATTATTTGGTAAAAAAAAAAAGTGTTAATCAAACCAGAATATGTTTTATGTTTTAGATTCTTCAAAGTAGGCACCTTTTGCTTAGATGACAGCTTTACACATCTTGGCATTTTCTCAGTCAGCTTTACGAGGTAGTCACCTGGAATGGCTTTCAGTTTACAGCTGTGCCTTGTCAAGAGTTAATTTCTTGAATTTCTTGACCTCTTAATGTGTTTGAGACCATCAGTTGTGTTGTGAAGAGGTAGAGTTGGTGTACAGTGAATGGCCCTATTTGAGTACTGTTCTAATCCATATTATGCCAAGAACTACTCAACTAATGCTGTGTTCACACTTATACCGGTACGATAGTGGTATAACTGTATCGATACAAAGTATACCGGTACAGTTTAGTGCATCTGTCCACACTAGCGAGAAATGTTTGCGGTTTTCTTTCACGGTAGTTGAAATGCACGTGCGCGAAATGTTTCCGTGGTTACCGAGTAACTTCCTTCCGAGAATATGGCGGATGAAACAACGTGTGTGTGCTTTTTGTTGTCAATGTACAGTCTGTATTTCTGGTGGTCATTTATTCAGTCGAATCGTATAAAACGCGCGAGGCAGTTGAGAAAGAAGCAAACGAATCTCCGTTCTTCACTATTTTATTCAGCGAAGACATCGATTGAGGTGTGTGACTTTGCGCATGCGCATTATATTTGTATCGATACAGAGCCGCTTCATCTGTCCACACTACAGCGAAGCGCTACAGTACCGATACTGTACCGGTACGAAACCCATACATTTGTGGGTTTCGTACTGATACAGTTATACCGCTACAGTACCGGTATAGTTGCTAGTGCAGACAGGTGTTGCGGTACGAAAGTAGTTTCGTATCGGTAAAAAATCCCTAGTGTGGACAGGGTATAAGTAAAGAAAAACGACAGTCCATCATTACTTTAAGAAACGAAGGTCAGTCAGTCCGAAAAAGTTTGGGATGAGTTGGACCGCAGAGTGAAGGCAAAGCAGCCAACGAGTGCTCAGCACCTCCGGGAACTCCTTCAAGACTGTTGGAAAACCATTTCGAGTGATTACCTCATGAAGCTGATTGAGAGAATGTCAAGAGTGTGCAAAGCTGTAATCAAAGCAAAAGGTGCCTACTTTGAAGAATCTAAAATCTAAAACATATATTTTGGTTTGATTAACATTTTAAAGTTTACTAAATGATTCCTTACATGTTGCTGCATAGTCTGGATGACTTCAGTATTAATTTACAATGTAGGAAAAAAAATTAAAAAATGGAATTTGAAGGTAGAGCCCTGCACTCCCGCGGGAGTCCCGCGGGACCCGACGCAAAGCAGTGCGGCGCGGGACAAATTTTGAAAGCTCATTGCGGGCGGGAGGGGGAGTGCACAATGCGGGAGCGGGCGGGAGAGGTGATAAGCTGCAGTCCCGCTAACTAAAAACGTGTTTAAAATAAAATTTATAAATTTATGTCTATCATATATAATTTGTGCTGGATATTTTATTTGGCATTAATAAAAACATTTTAAGATGCCTAAATTTGCGGATGTGGTCTAATCTCGCGTACGTTTCCGATTCCTTTCCGCTCTTCCGTGTTTGAGATCTCCGATCATGGCAGAAGAGCAGAGCTCCTCTAGTGAAGCTCACAATGGGTATCTCTGTAAAGCCTCAGCTGCGCATGCCGCCTGGCAACGCGCACCCTCGCTACGTGCGCTAGGTGAAGGATCGGTCAGTGGAGAGCTCAGCTAAGCTCAGCATGTTTAATTCCCCAAGCCAATGACAAGAACTTTCGTGAGAAATAACGCGAACGTCTGCATCATGCGGGATTTGCGGGTGGGAGCGGGACAAAATATGGCAGGCGGGAGCGGGACTGAAAATCATAATTCTTGGCGGGAGCAGGACTGAAACTTCTGTCCCGCGCAGACCTCTATTTGAAGGTGTTTCCAAACTTTTGACTGGTACCGTAAGTTCACATGCAAAGACACATTCTGGCTCTGAAATTGTTTGAATTCACTGTGAGCGTACTACTGAAGTATAGAGCAGCCTTTCTCAACCGGGGTGCCGTCTGGCTTCGTTAGGGGTGCCGTCAAAAAATAATATATTCTAACATTAAAATGAATTAAAATTCCAAAAAACGATAGTCACACTAATGCAGATCATCGCCGCCTCATGCATCATCAAAATTTGTCTCACGGCCCCCTTTCCCATCTCACAACGTCACTGCCGGGGTCAGCGTGACTGCGTATATTTTATATGGGGGTGCCTTGAGAATTTACATACTTCTGAAGGGTGCCATGACTGAAAAAAGGTTGAGAAACGCTGGTATAAAGTATTAAAGGTTTTACTTTACATAAGGACAGTTAAATATCGTGTGTGTTTCTTAATTTGCAGTGTGTTACGGCGGGGTGGGTGGTTCTCCATTGCTGGAACCGCTTCCTCCTGAGTTGCCACCACGTGCCCCTCTAGATGAACCCGATGGTCGACTGCTTGGCGGAGGCGGAGCTAGTCTCGGCATGCCATTCCCAGAGACGCCCGATGCCACAGGTATCCCTTACAGACAATACCAAGTAAAGGGCTAACAAACAGCTGGTCAAACAGGAGTCCGCTGTGAAGTGTGTAACGTCAGATCCAAACAGCGTCTGCCATACTTCTTTTTTTTTTTTCTTCTTCTTCATATAACGGTGGTCCTCAGTGATCCATTGCTTTTCCTCAGGGTCCTTCCTGTTCTCCGAGGGCTCAGCAGCAGAGCCAGTGGAGCACCCATTAAGTGAGTGTCAGTGGTTCCACGGCACCTTGTCACGGCTTAAAGCAGCCCAGCTGGTGCTGGCAGGCGGCATGGCAAGTCATGGCGTCTTCCTTGTGCGCCAGAGCGAGACGCGGCGTGGGGAGTACGTCCTCACCTTCAACTTCCAGGGCAAAGCGAAGGTGTGTTCACGGTCCTTTCTGCTCACAACACCTGTTCTATGGTAAAAGTTTGAGTGAGAAGCACTCTGAAGATATTCTCTTCTCATCGTTTGGCTTTCCATTGCGATGTTAATATCTCTCTTTCCTGCTTCTCGTACAGCACCTGCGCCTTTCTCTGAACGAGGATGGCCAGTGTCGCGTGCAGCATCTCTGGTTCCAGTCTATCTTTGACATGCTGGAGCACTTCCGGGTGCATCCCATCCCCCTGGAGTCTGGAGGCGCCTCAGACGTCACCCTCATCAGCTTTGTGGGAGCCACGGCTGCCCGGCAACCAGGTATTGCCACTTAGGGCCAAAGCTCAAAACTGGGGAACTGGAATAAGGCTTGAGTGTGATGGCAGACTGGAGTAGCATTTGGATTTTGTTAAAAGGGTTTGGAAAACGTTCAGTGTATCCCAAAATTCCAGAATACATTTTTCATTGTGTGTGTGTGTGTATATATACAGTTAGGTCCATATATATTTGGACACTGACACAAATTGGTTTTTTTTACCTGTTTACTGAAACATATTCAAGTTATAATTATATAATGGACATGAACATAAAGTCCAGACTTTCAGCTTTCATTTGAGGGTCTCCACATTAAAATTGGATGAAGGGTTTAGGAGTTTCAGCTCCTTAACATGTGCCACCCTGTTTTTAAAGGGACCAAAAGTAATTGGACAATTGACTCAGAGGCTATTTCATGGGCAGGTGTGGGCAATTCCTTCGTTATGTCATTCTCAATTAAGCAGATAAAAGGCCTGGAGTTGATTTGAGGTGTGGTGCTTGCATTTGGAAGATTTTGCTGTGAAGAAAACATGCGGTCAAAGGAGCTCTCCATGCAGGTGAAACAAGCCATCCTTAAGCTGCAAAAACAGAAAAAAGCCATCTGAGAAATTGCTACAATATTAGGAGTGGCAAAATCTACAGTTTGGTACATCCTGAGAAAGAAAGAAAGCACTGGTGAACTCATCAATGCAAAAAGACCTGGACGCCCACAGAAGACAACAGTGGTGGATGATTGCAGAATAATTCCCATGGTGAAGAGAAACCCCTTCACAACAGCCAACCAAGTGAACAACACTCTCCAGGAGGTAGGCGCATCAATATCCAGATCTACCATAAAGAGAAGACTGCATGAAAGTAAATACAGAGGGTTCACTGCACGGTGCAAGCCACTCATAAGCCTCAAGAATAAAAAAGCTAGATTGGACTTTGCTAAAAAAACATCTAAAAAAGCCAGCACAGTTCTGGAAGAACATTCTTTGGACAGATGAAACCAAGATCAACCTCTACCAGAATGATGGAAAGAAAAAAATATGGTGAAGGCGTGGTACAGCTCATGATCTAAAGCATACCACATCATCTGTAAAACACGGTGGAGGCAGTGTGATGGCTTGGGCATGCATGGCTGCCAGTGGCACTGGGTCACTAGTGTTTATTGATGATGTGACACAGGACAGAAGCAGCCGGATGAATTCTGAGGTATTCAGAGACATACTATGTGCTCAAATCCAGCCAAACTGATTGGTCGGCGTTTCATAATACAGATGGACAATGACCCAAAACATAAAGCCAAAGCAACCCAGGAGTTTATTAAAGCAAAGAAGTGGAATATTCTTGAATGGCCAAGTCAGTCACCTGATCTCAACCCAATTGAGCATGCATTTCACTTGTTAAAGACTAAACTTCAGACAGAAAGGCCCACAAACAAACAGCAACTGAAAACCGGTGCAGTAAAGGCCTGGCAGAGCATTAAAAAGGAGGAAACACAGCGTCTGGTGATGCCCATGAGTTCAAGACTTCAGGCAGTCATTGCCAACAAAGGGTTTTCAGCCAAGTATTAGAAATGAGCATTTTATTTACAGTTGTTTAATTTGTCCAATTACTTTTGAGCCCCTGAAATGAAGGGATTGTGTTTAAAAAAATGCTTTAGTTCCTCACATTTTTATGCAATCATTTTGTTCAACCCGAATTAAAGCTGAAAGTCTGAACTTCAACTGCATCTGAATTGTTTTGTTCACAATTCATTGTGGTAATGTACAGAACCAAAATTAGAAAAATGTTGTCTCTGTCCAAATATTTATGGACCTAACTGTATATAGGCCTATATGATCATATGAATGCGCTGCTGCAGGCCACCGCATGAGCTTTGTGACATTGTAGTAGGCCTAAAACGGGATTTTATCCACCTATCTAGTTGCCTCCCATCGCCAGCATGACCTGTATGAGTGAAATTTGCCGTTTGCTGGCTGTGCATGACTTTTTGCTTCTGACATTTTTCTGATTCTGTATTTGCTTAGTGTGCATGGCCTGATGTGTTTTACTTGTCCCTTTCCTGCAGTCCCCTTACCACTCTAAACCTCAACACTTTCATTCTCAAAACATCTCTCTGATGATTTATCTTTATTGTTGGCTCTACTCGCCACTAACTTTTCAACTCTTTTTTTTATTTTTTTATTTTTCTGCTTCATTCTTCTCCTTTCGATCTGTTTTCCCCTTTTTCTCTCCATCTCTTCTCCTTCTGTACCACCTTCTTAACCTTTGCCACCTCTTCTCCACCTGCTAGCTATACCTGTGTCACGATGATCGAACTTCTATCATAATTATACCAGGGCCCATCTGGGATGAAAATTGTTGTGAAGTTTAAGAACGCAAAATTTTACACGAAAAATAGTGTGACGTACAGTACCAGTCAAAAGTTTGAACACCCCTTCTAATTCAATGCTTTTTCTTTATTTGTATTCATTAGAAGACACTTCATGTCTTAAAAGTAATGATGGCTGTCGTTCCTCTTTACATAGTTGAGCAGTTCTTGACATATGATTACGACAGTTGTGGAATCAGGCTGTTTTACTGTGTTTTTATTATTTATGATTTACTCTTTGATCTCAAACGCATTAAGAAGGCAAGAAACTGCGCTAATTAACTTTTGACGAGGCACACTTGTTAATTGAAAAGCGTTCCAGGTGACTACCTCATGAAGCTGGTTAAGAGAATGCCAATAGTGTGCAAAGCGTCATCAAGGTAAACACTGACTACTTTGAAGAACATGTATATAGTTTTTCTTTACCACATAATTACATATATGTTATTTACCAGCTGGGAGGTCCGTATCATGAAATACCGTGACCGAGGTCAGTATTCAAGGCCGAGGTCACGGTATTTCACCATACGGACCGACCTTAAGCTGGTAAAATAATATATTTATTTTTTTCTTTACCAAATTCTAACAGAAAACGAGAGCGCCTGAAAGGGAAAACCGAGCCGAGCCGCCATTTTGAATCCTCATTCAAGACTGTAATGCAAATTGCTTCCTCCTCGGTGTACAAGTGCACTTCCATGGCAGGAAAAAACTACATTTTGCCGCCTATGTAGTCCCCTATTTATACAAAATTGAGTCATTCAGCATTCAGCCATGTTTTTGCTCGGCGTTAGCAACAGTTACAGGTTTTTAGCTTTCTCCTGAAATGTTTTCTTTTATTTCTTCTTCCTCAGGGTAGTAAAACTCGCTTTCGCTGTGAAGACTGTCGTTATCGCTATCCATGCTGTAAAATTAATGCTGTTCTCTTGAGAAATGCTGGCAAAAATTTATAAGTTTTTTTGATATTATAAATAAATCTTATTAAAAAAAAAAATAAAATCGCATTGATATCTGAGCTCCGTATCAATGTGCTGCCGAAGCGCGCAGAAGGTGTTAGTACGCCTGTCATTATAGTGCGGACTTTCCATAGCATAGAAAATCGCTATGTTTCAATTTGTGTAACTGAACTTGTTTCATATCACTGGTCATATAAACCTATGTAAACAGGAAAAACGCGGAAGAGTTTGGTCGCATCTAACTACAGCCCCAAAAAATACCATTGGCCATACTGAGCCTAGCTACATTGCTAACAGGAGTGACAGCGCGTCTGACTGACTGGGAGGTCGCGCAAAGCTCGGACAGGTACGGAGCAGCTCGTCTCAATTCAGATAAGAGCATATTTCATTATGGAAGTACGGTGGACTGTTCCTTTAAAGCTCGACAAAGGAAAAACTTGACAGCAAGCTAATTACAGTTGTGTTCACAATTATTCAACCCCCACTGAAATTAAGTGTTTTGGCCAGTTTGACATTGATTTTGATCATTTCAGTCATCTTATTTACAATTAAATCAAAGAGGCACTTGTAAATTAGACAAATATAACATAACATTTATAATAAAATGACCACAAATGTCTTTTCTGTGCTCACATCATTATCAGTTTTATTCAACCCCCAAGTGACATTCATTCTTAGTACAACATCCTTTTCCAGTTATAACATCTTTCAAGCGTGAAGCATAGCTTGACACAAGTGTCTTGCAGCGACCAACGGGTATCTTAGCCCATTCTTCATGGGCAAAAGCCTCCAGTTCAGTCACATTCTTAGGCTTGCACGCTGCAACTGCCTTCTTTAGGTCCCACCAGAGGTTCTCAGTCGGATTTAAGTCTGGTGACTGCGATGGCCACTCCAGAATGTTCCAGCCCTTCATCTTCAACCATGCTCTAGTGGACTTGGATGTGTGCTTAGGATCATTGTCCTGTTGAAAGGTCCAACGTCTCCCAAGCCGCAGGTTTGTGACAGACTCCATCACATTTTCTTCCAAGATTTCCTGGTACTGAAGAGAATTCATGGTACCCTGCACACGATGAAGCTTCCCTGTACCATTAGAAGCAAAACAGCCCCAAAGCATAATTGACCCCCCGCCATGCTTCACAGTAGGCAAGGTGTTCTTTTCTTCATAGGCCTGGTTCTTCCTCCTCCAAACAAAGCGCTGGTCCATGGGCCCCAAACAGTTCTAATTTAGTTTCATCAGTCCACAGAACACTTTCCCAAAACTTTTGTGGCTTGTCCACATGACTTTTGGCATACTGCAGTCGACTTTTCTTATTCTTTGGAGTTAGCAAGGGGGTGCGCCTGGGAGTTCTGGCATAGAGGCCGTCATTACGCAGCGTGCGCCTTATTGTCTGTGCTGAAACCTCGATGCCCACATCTGACAGATCTTTTTTCAGTCCCTCACCAGTCACACGGGGATTTTTATCCACCTGGCGCTTCAGGTAGCGCGCAGCAGTCGCCGTCAGGATCTTCTTTCTGCCACGACCAGGTAGTGTTTCCACTGTGCCCTTTGCCTTGAATTTACAGATGATGCTTCCGATAGTATCTCTTGGAATGTTTAACATTTTGGAAATCTTCTTATATCCATTGCCATTCTTGTGAAGAGAAATAACCCCTTCTCTTGTCTTCTGGGACCATTCTCTTGCCTTCACCATGTTTGTCAACACACCAGTAAATGTCTAGAAGGAGCTGAGTATCACAGTCCTTTTAAATCTGCCTAATTGGTGCTTATTATGCTTGATTGATGCTCATTGACATCCACAGGTGTTTTCAATACCTGATTGAAAACACTGTTCTTAAGAGTGGTAGTCTTAAAGGGGTTGAATAATTGTGTCAATGAAGAAATCACAAAAAGGCCATTTAATACTTTATTACAAAAGCAATTGATGTCATTTTACAACCCCGATTCCAAAAAAGTTGGGACAAAGTACAAATTGTAAATAAAAATGGAGTGCAATAATTTACAAATCTCAAGAACTGATATTGTATTCACAATAGAACATAGACAACATATAAAATGTCGAAAGTGAGACATTTTGAAATTTCATGCCAAATATTGGCTCATTTGAAATTTCATGACAGCAACACATCTCAAAAAAGTTGGGACAGGGGCAATAAGAGGCTGGAAAAGTTAAAGGTACAAAAAAGGAACCGCTGGAGGACCAAATTGCAACTCATTAGGTCAATTGGCAATAGGTCATTAACATGACTGGGTATAAAAAGAGCATCTTGGAGTGGCAGCGGCTCTCAGAAGTAAAGATGGGAAGAGGATCACCAATCCCCCTAATTCTGCACCGACAAATAGTGGAGCAATATCAGAAAGGTTTTCGACAGTGTAAAATTGCAAAGAGTTTGAACATATCATCATCTACAGTGCATAATATCATCAAAAGATTCAGAGAATCTGGAAGAATCTCTGTGCGTAAGGGTCAAGGCCGGAAAACCATACTGGGTGCCCGTGATCTTCGGGCCCTTAGACGGCACTGCATCACATACAGGCATGCTTCTGTATTGGAAATCACAAAATGGGCTCAGGAATATTTCCAGAGAACATTATCTGTGAACACAATTCACCGTGCCATCCGCCGTTGCCAGCTAAAACTCTATAGTTCAAAGAAGAAGCCGTATCTAAACACGATCCAGAAGCGCAGACGTCTTCTCTGGGCCAAGGCTCATTTAAAATGGACTGTGGCAAAGTGGAAAACTGTTCTGTGGTCAGACGAATCAAAATTTGAAGTTCTTTATGGAAATCAGGGACGCCGTGTCATTCGGACTAAAGAGGAGAAGGACGACCCAAGTTGTTATCAGCGCTCAGTTCAGAAGCCTGCATCTCTGATGGTATGGGGTTGCATTAGTGCGTGTGGCATGGGCAGCTTACACATCTGGAAAGACACCATCAATGCTGAAAGGTATATCCAGGTTCTAGATTAACATATGCTCCCATCCAGACAACGTCTCTTTCAGGGAAGACCTTGCATTTCCCAACATGAAAATGCCAAACCACATACTGCATCAATTACAGCATCATGGCTGCGTAGAAGAAGGGTCCGGGTACTGAACTGGCCAGCCTGCAGTCCAGATCTTTCACCCATAGAAAACATTTGGCGCATCATAAAACGGAAGATACGACAAAAAAGACCTAAGACAGTTGAGCAACTAGAATCCTACATTAGACAAGAATGGATTAACATTCCTATCCCTAAACTTGAGCAACTTGTCTCCTCAGTCCCCAGACGTTTACAGACTGTTGTAAAGAGAAAAGGGGATGTCTCACAGTGGTAAACATGGCCTTGTCCCAACTTTTTTGAGATGTGTTGTTTTCATGAAATTTAAAATCACCTAATTTTTTTCTTTAAATGATACATTTTCTCAGTTTAAACATTTGATATGTCATCTATGTTCTATTCTGAATAAAATATGGAATTTTGAAATTTCCACATCATTGAATTCCGTTTTTATTTACAATTTGTACTTTGTCCCAACTTTTTTGGAATCGGGGTTGTAGTTGCATTTGGTTCTTTAACAAGTCCTTGTAAGATGTCATTATGAACACAATTACAAATGTACAGTGAATTCCCTAAAACCCTTTACAGCATTGGGGGTTGAATAATTTTGAACACAACTGTAGCATTTGTTACCGGCTACAGTCGGTACTCGGCACGTTAAAAGTGGGTCAACGTTGTAACAGCATAACGTTACTGTACAGGCGATGCTTATTTAACGGTAACAAACTTAAGCCCTATATGTTGAAATTCCTCTCTTATTCGTTTGTTAATTTATCACAGTCTTGCCTCAGTCAACTTCTTCCCTCCTTCTGTGAAAATTCAACGTCTCAGACGCGGAGACAAGTGGGCGGGGGATGCGTTTAAGTCTCCAGGTTGGCTGGTGATGGATTGGTGTCATTATAGCACGTCGGAGCGGTTCATGCCAGGCTCGAGTCTGATCCACCACTGATGAGTTGCCCAATGAGAATCCAGAATGTCATCAAAAGACGTATTTTTTTCTCAGTAGACGCAGGTGACGTTAAAGCCTATTGGCAGTCACGAGGCAGACTACAAAACCACAAAACCACAGGGCATCAAGGCCACTGTGGCCTTATGGCAGATATTTTTTTCCAAGGGCACAAGGCCAAGGCCCTCGTGAAATTCCTGCCCTGCGTACATCTATCTGCAGGGGAAAAATAATCCATTAGTGTTAACATAATTTTGACTAACCCTGTGTGTGTGTGTGTATATAATGTACAGTTTGATTTTGACTATTCTATTATAATATTCTATTTGTACTACTCATAATGTAACTTTCAAACAAGTAAATAACATTTGCCAACCAGACGAACAAGAGTGTATTTAAAAGTACATTGTCCCAGCACTAACTGTCTAATATCCTGTCCACACTAGGGATTTTGTACCGATACGATACTACTTTCGTACCACAACACCTGTCCACACTAGCGACTGTAGCGGTATAACTGTATCGGTACAAAACCCACAAATGTATGGGTTTCGTACCGGTACAGTATCGGTACTGTAGCGCTTCGCTGTAGTGTGGACAGATGAAGCGGTTCTGTATCGATACAAATGTAATGTGCATACGCAATGAACCATTCCTACTTCTTCCGGCAATACGCACGTGCTTTCCAGCTGTAAATAAAACGTCAAAATGGCTCAAAACGACCGTGGAGCTACATGGAGCAAAGAAAGGGGGGGAAAAGGAGGGAGGAAGAAAGGAGAAAGAGGGGAAAAGAGAGAGAAAGGGAGGGGAAGAGGGAGAAAGTGAGGGGGGAGAAAGGGAGATTCGTTTTCTTTGTTTCTTTCTCAACTGCCTCGCGCGTTTTATACGATTCGACTGAATAAATGACCACCAGAAATACAGACTGTACATTGACAACAAAAAGCACACACACGTTGTTTCATCCGCCATATTCTCGGAAGGAAGTTACTCGGTAACCACGGAAACATTTCGCGTACGCGCATTTCAACTACCGTGAAAGAAAACCACAAACATTTCTCGCTAGTGTGGACAAATGCACTAAACTGTACTGGTATACTTTGTATCGATACAGTTATACCACTATCGTATCGGTATATATGTGAACACAGCATATGGTGACTTGCGATGATGATTGCGAATTCTGGTCATGACAGAGTTTAATTGCACTAAAGTATCACATACAAAAAAAAAAAATCTATTTCCATGAGCGATTAATGCCTTTTACTCCCTGTAATATATTTGGTGGTAAAGATAGTGTCCCACGCGATGCTTTTACACAACCTGAATCTAGCTTTCACCTCCTCTTTTAGTTCCATCTATCTCTCCTTTAATTTATACTCGTACATCATCCACCTTTCTCTGTGTGTGCACATCCACCTTTTGCCCAAACCCCTGTCCCGCCCTTATGCCTCAGGCCTCCCTCCTGCTAGTGCGTACCAAAGCTCTGATTGGCTGTCTTTGTTGTTGTTTGTCGTTGGGTCATCTTCGCAGGCCGGGACAGGGCAGGCAGCCGGCCCACAGTCTGTGATGTCATCACCACGCGCCACCCTGACTCTCCATCAACCCCCATCTCTGACTGTGTGTAAGTGAGACCAGATTTAATAGACAGAGAGCAAGATAGAGAGAATGTAAGAAAAGTACGACACGAGAAAGACAGTACCTGATACAAAGGGGGTAGACGCAGTCACAGCATAATTACCAGATGGTTACAGAACAATGAAAGGACAGTATTAATCTCAGGCCGCTTGAAGCATGAAGATATTTAAATAAACATGCGGACAGCAGAGCGAGTCATTTAGTCAGCTACTCAATTAAGAGTATGCAGTTTAGAGAAGGCTAAACATGACACCACGAAAGCTGAGAGAGATGGGAGGGAGTGGAGCAGCAGGTCATCCGTTCACCTCAGATGCACATTTTGTCTGCCTAACTCTCCATTCACGGCTGGATTTCAGTTGCATAGATCCATCGTAGATTTGTCGTCACATGGGACATTGCTCACTATAGCTTGTGATTAATCACAACAGCAGTTCAGCTTTCCATTGAGTAATCGATCTTGCATCACACATTTGACCGACGACAAGCTCTTTCTCCACAATCACCTGAAATTAACTTCCTCAAAGACTTTTATTTATTTATTTATTTGTGTAGAATGAGCGATGGAGCTTTATAACATAGAATGCATTTAACTCTAATTACATCCACACTGTGGAGACAGGGTATAGGAGGTCTGTGTACTGTGTGTTGACTGATTCCATTACTGCGACACATGCATGTGTTTCCTTCCTGGATCTCTGACGTACTTTGCCATTTCTCTCTCTCTCTCTCTCTCACTTTCTTTTCTCCCCCCCTTTCCACCTCTTCTTTCACTTTTGGAACTTGCCACCTTTGGTATATACCCGATTTTTCAATTCCTTTGATCCCTTTCGACTTTCTTTCCTGTTTTGCCTACTTCCTTTCTATCTCTTTCTTTCTGTCTTGGCCTCTCTGTCCACGTTCCAGACTTGACCAGCAGACCCCGTAGCCCCCCTCAGCCCCCGCCTCCCCCCCTCCCGCCAGGGCGCCCACCACCTCCCACGCCACCGCAGGAGCGTGTAAGCGACGTGGAGGCCGTAGGAGGAGGAGCAGCCAGCGGGCCAGAGGAATGTGAGGAGCGCGAAAGGGACGCGCCTCTAAGACAGCTGGAAGGAGCAGAGGCCGAAGAGAGAGAGGGAGGCCGGGCCCGAGCCATCGACAACCAGTACTCCTTCTTCTGAGGAGCAGAAGAGGAGAGCCAGTCACAATCAGTATTTTTCACTTCATAGGAAGAACTCGAGGGGTTGGGGGGAGCGTTACTAACACTAATTAAAAAAAAAAAAAAGCTTTTAAAGAATGGGAGGGATATGGAGGGAGACATATATATATATATATACACATACACACACACACACACACTGTTCACTGAAATTACAACATAACACTACGTAACGGTACACTAAGTGGAGACTGGCTGAGGTAATGTTTGTTAATGTTACACTACATTTATTTTTCATTGTATTTCAGTATTAAAGGTGTCTCTCATTGTTCTGTGGCATAGGACGGTACGGTCCTTCAGCTTCGTGCAATCACACTGGATGGTACTCAGCCACCACGTGGTGCTTTTCTTTTATACACAGATCTTTCAGATTACTTACATAACAGCACTCTATCCCGGTACGTTTGTTTTGTTGTCATGTGGTGTTTGTTGTTTTGTCGTCAGATCAGCTGCCACTGACGAACCATGATTGTTACAGTTTATTTCAGTGCTGGACTTCAGCTTGCCAAAATAACTCCAACTCATCTGTGAGTCAGACCAGGTATAAAACATCTCCGTGGACATCATTACCTCAGTGCCCTCGGGCTGTATGGGTACGACTGCTGATCTGAGACCTCGGAATCCTGAATAATTAAACGAATTTTTAAACGGGCTGATCCCAGATCAGCGGTCTTACAGTGAGACGCTTGAGGTGTACGAGCCCTGATGTCTCATCCACTGCTTTAGTGAAGGATGCACAGGGTTGGAAGATTATTTAGCAACCAAATCACATCTGCAACATGCTGATATTCTTACAGTTATTCACATCGATAGCTGCGTTTGAGTCATTTCATTGGATCTTGTTTTGATAGGTTTGGGGGAAAAGACTGAAGACAAAATGAATTTCGTCATCAGCCTTGACCGGGAACTAAATATGTGTACGCATGTGAATTTCCATTGTGAAAACGATTTATTTTATACAGTGATATGATCGACTGCTGGTCAAGGTCAAAGCACACGTGAAAAGTGGTTTGGTTCAAAAATCCTAAAACTGTCTCTCGGGTCAGGAGACAGTCTCTTTCTTTCTCTCTCTCTCTCTCTCTCTCATTCTTTGACTATATCCAGTAGCTGCATTCGATTCATCTTGGCTATCTGTCTTTAAGACGTCCCCTCAGTCTATCATCTCTCTTCTCAGCGCGCGCGCGCACACACACCCCTGCACACTTTTTTTTTTTTTTTTTTAACTTTTGTTTGTTTCAAGAGTTCAGTCCAGATGAGGGAGAATGTTGTTCATTTACATGAGAATTAGTTTCTTGTTGAATATGATGATAAGGAAGACCGTGATAATTGATAGTAATAATTGTCTAAATAATAGTATTAATTTTATTTTTGTTTTAAAAATGCCTTTGTTGTATGTCGTTTACTCTGTATGCATAATATTGTTCTCCAGATTGGGTTTCGCGTTTTTTGTGGGGTTTTTTTTTTCCCTTTTTCTTGTATAGCTTGTGATCTCCCTCAGCCTGTCCCACACTAGTTTCTTCTTTGCTTTATTGCAGTTTCCTCATATTTCAAGAAAGCGTTTTGAAAAAAGACCAGGACAAATGGCACTTAACTTCCTGTGCCTTCTCGTGTCCTATTGTTATCATTCATTCTGTGCCAGTCATTAGCCCTCTCCATCATACTCCTTCACCCATAGAACCCACATCTCTCTTCATCAGATCCTTGTCTTTTTGTAATCACCACCTTGTTTTTTTTTTTTATATGTGTATTGCCCTTACACTGATTTTGTTCTCTTCCTCTTTCCTTGACTTTTGAACTTCTATTTGTGCCTTCTCTCTCTCTCTCTCTCTCTCTCTCTCTCTCTCTCTCTCTGTGCTGGGACCGTGTGTTGAGGTGGACTGTGTTGTCCACTCTGTGTAATTAGTTTCAGGTACTACATTGAATTGATTATTAATAATAATAATAATAATAATAATAATACATGACAATGGTGATATAAATATACTGAAACATGTTTTGGAGTCTTGTGTCTGTGTGTAACTGAAATGAAATTCATATGAAGAGGGTCTTGTGCAGCTTAAACGAGATTATTGATTTTGTAATGTCTCAAATCTGACTAGCTGTTAAAAGATATACCAATGGGATTTTACACTACCGTTCAAAAGTTTGGGGTCACTTTGAAATGTCCTTATTTTTGAAAGAAAAGCACTGTTCTTTTCAATGAAGATCACTTTAAACTAATCAGAAATCCACTCTATACATTGCTAATGTGGTAAATGACTATTCTAGCTGCAAATGTCTGGTTTTTGGTGCAATATCTCCATAGGTGTATAGAGGCCCATTTCCAGCAACTCTCACTCCAGTGTTCTAATGGTACAATGTGTTTGCTCATTGCCTCAGAAGGCTAATGGATGATTAGAAAACCCTTGTACAATCATGTTAGCACAGCTGAAAACAGTTGAGCTCTTTAGAGAAGCTATAAAACTGACCTTCCTTTGAGCAGATTGAGTTTCTGGAGCATCACATTTGTGGGGTCGATTAAATGCTCAAAACGGCCAGAAAAATGTCTTGACGATATTTTCGATTCATTTTACAACTTATGGTGGTAAATAAAAGTGTGACTTTTCATGGAAAACACAAAATTGTCTGGGTGACCCCAAACTTTTGAACGGTAGTGTATTTATTTTAACATAAAAAGCCATTAGGATATCGTAATCATTATTCGACAGGTTAGATATTCATTTACAAGGAGAATATTTGACGGCGTGTTGTTTCACGGTTGAATCGCAGGATGTCGCAGTCTTGTACTTGGCCCAACATTTGTAGCCTAAATAAGCTGAGTAAGATGGGCTGTTACTTTCCTTTCCATGTGTTAAAATGAAAGCCAAATCATTATCTTCTTTCTGATGTAGCTAAATGATTTTCTTCTAAGGTATCCAAGTCAATGGTTTTCAAAGCAGGAGGTGTGATTTTATTTTATTTTATTTAGTTACTTTCCTCCTTTTTATTTTTTAAATAAGAACACCCAAAAGTGCTTTATATTTATTTATTATTGAATTCATATAGTTCTTAGCTGATTTGACTGGTCCCTTGATTTGAATGGCTGGCTTTAATACAAACCGCAGTAGCTCAGAAACATATAAATATAAACTGATAATAAAGCTCCAAATAATGTCGACTTGGACTTAATGTTCTGTCACAGTTAAATAATGTGAATGAAATACGTCTCTACTGAGGGGGGCTGTGGAAATTATTTTACAATTAAACGGGTTACAAAATGTTTGAGAACGCCAGGTCTAACTGGTGTGACAAAATAGAATTTTGTGCATAGTGTCCAGTGAAAGCCCCCCCACACGTAATTGGAGAACCCACAGGTTTAGAGAAAACAAAGTTCGTCTTGGAAACCAGAACAACTGTTTCGTAATTACATAAGAAATGTCATCATTGGGGGCGGCACGGTGGTATAGTGGTTAGCGCTGTCGCCTCACAGCAAGAAGGTCCGGGTTCGAGCCCCGTGGCCGGCGAGGGCCTTTCTGTGCGGAGTTTGCATGTTCTCCCCGTGTCCGCGTGGGTTTCCTCCGGGTGCTCCGGTTTCCCCCACAGTCCAAAGACATGCAGGTTAGGTTAACTGGTGACTCTAAATTGAGCGTAGGTGTGAATGTGAGTGTGAATGGTTGTCTGTGTCTATGTGTCAGCCCTGTGATGACCTGGCGACTTGTCCAGGGTGTACTCCGCCTTTCGCCCGTAGTCAGCTGGGATAGGCTCCAGCTTGCCTGCGACCCTGTAGAACAGGATAAAGCGGCTAGAGATAATGAGATGTCATCGTTGGAGAGTTATGAATATAGTTGTAATACTCTGAACTATTGTAAAGACTCATAGAGCCTACAGTATCGTCTAAAACCATGTTTTCACTCCAGTTATAGATAAACTGTGGATGATTGAGCTTTGCACTGAAACAAAACAGCACAGCATTACTTTAGGTTAACATATAGAGCGTTCATGGGGGCTGTTTTTCATCCCAATCTCATTCGCTTCCAAATAAATTTTGACCAGTCCCACTTGGATGCGAGGTAAGTTTAACCAATCCCGATCATTAATAACCCATTCTTTGGACCCGCTCCAAAGACTATCTTAAAGACTAAAAACTGCAGCTTTATGCTGGTTTAAATGGTCTGCAACAAAAGGGACAATTTAAACCAAGTACAAATTCAGACAATTAAGAATTAAATCATCCTAGATGTTATCTGAAGTGTACGTTTTTCGACCTCGTCTTTAGGAGTTGAGAGACTGTTAGGACTGGAGAGAAAAGCTCATCTCACTTTTGTGAAGGCAGGACATGGGATGTGGCTGGGAGTGGAAAAGCTGAAATGGCTTGTGGGTATGTGGTTCTGAACCATGGTATGCATATAATGTGGCACAAAGCCCTTTGATGCCTGAAATTTAAGGACAATCATTTTGAATTTCATTTTTACGACAACATGAAGAAAGGGGAGTGGCATTAGTAAGGGCCAGAGCGTTAATATGATGCTCTTAAGTATGAACCTTATGCTTATGCTCGCATAAATATGAGCCAGAGCATTTTAAATGCTCTTGTAGAGGAAGTATAGCACATGAGGAGAGACCTGCAAGAAGAGAAATACAGTAAATAAATCTGGAAATGAGAGATTGCAGGAGACTTTGTCCTATTTATGTAATCAGGAAAGGTCGCACTGGGCTGATACTGTGAAAAAGAAATCTGTAGGTTCTGGTGGTTGCTGTAACCTCACAGCTGTAAGATTCTTAGCCATTCCTGTTGGATGGACTGTGAGGGTGTTGATTGTGTTTGAGAAGTCCAGCGTAAAAAGGTGTTTTTAGGTGGTAGGTAGAGATTTAATTTCAGATTATAGGCCTTCATCTAGGAAGAGATATTCTCATCTCATTATCTCTAGCCGCTTTATCCTGTTCTGCAGGGTCGCAGGCAAGCTGGAGCCTATCCCAGCTGACTACGGGCGAAAGGCGGGGTACACCCTGGACAAGTCGCCAGGTCATCACAGGGCTGACACACAGACAACCATTCACACTCACATTCACACCTACAGTCAATTTACAGTCACCAGTTAACCTAACCTGCATGCCTTTGGACTGTGGGGGAAACCGGAGCACCCGGAGGAAACCCACGTGGACACGGGGAGAACATGCAAACTCCGCACAGAAAGGCCCTCGCCGGCCACGGGGCTCAAACCCGGACCTTCTTGCTGTGAGACGACAGCGCTAACCACTACACCACCGTGCCGCCCAGGAAGAGATATTATTATTATTATTACAAAGCCTAGTGGTTTTAATGAGTGCATCAAACGATTCGAATGCTGTGAAAAAGTTGATTTTTTTTCATTATTTAATTCAAAAAGGTAAACTTTAATTCTCTATATTCATTACACATAAAGTGAAATATTTCAAGCTTTTTTTTATTTCAGTGAATATGGCATATAGCTCATGAAATTCAGAAATCCAGTATCTCAAGTTATTAGAATATTTCCTAAAATCAATCAAAAAAGGATTTTGCAATATAGAAATTGCAAATTTCTATAATTTTGAAAAGTATGTTCATTTAGCCACTCAGTATTTGGTTGGGGTTCCTTTACCATGAATTACTGCATCAATGTGGCGTGGCATGGAGGCTATCAGCCTGTGGCACTGCTGAGGCGTTATTGAAGCCCAGGTTGCTTTGATAGCGGCCTTCAGCTTGTCTGTATTTTTGGGTCGGGTGTTTCTCATCTTCCTCTTGACAATACCCCACAGATTCTCTATTGGGTTCAGGTCAGGTGAGTTGGCTGGCCAATCAAGCACAGTAATATCATGGTCAGCAAACCATTTGGTTGTAGTTTTAGCACTGTGGGCAGGTGCTAAGTCCTGCTGGAAAAGGAAATCAGCATCACCATAAAGCTTGTCGGCAATGGAAGCATGAAGTGCTCTGAAATCTCCTGGTAGATGGTTGTGTTGGCTTTGGACTTGATAAAACACAGTGGACCAACACCAGCAGATGACATGGCACCCCAAATCATCACAGAGTGCGGAAACTTCACACTGGACTTCAAACACCTTGGATTCTGTGCCTCTACACTCTTCCTCCAGACTCTAAGACCTTGATTTCTAAATGAAATGTTAAATTTACTTTAATGTGAAAAGAGGACTTTGGACTACTGAGCAACAGTCCAGTTCTTTCTCTCCTTAGCCCAGGTAAGACACTTGTAATGTTCTCTCTGTTTCAGGAGTGGCTTGATATTCAGAATGCCACTAGGGGGAAGCCATGGCCTAATGGTTAGAGAGACAGCTTTGGGACCAAAAGTTTGCTGGTTCAATTCCCTGAACCAGCAGGAATGGCTGAGTTGCCCTTAAGCAAGGCACCTAACCTCATGCTGTTCTGGATAAGAGCATCTACTAAATGTAATTAATGCAGTTGTAGCCCTTTCCTGAAGATGTCTGTGTGTGGTGGCTCTTGATGGACTGACACCAGCCTCAGTCGTTCCTTGTGAGGCTCTCAAGTTATTGAATTGACTTTTCTTGACAGTCCTCTCAAGGCCATGGTCATCCCTGTTGCTTGTGCACCTTTTCCAGCCAGCCTTTTTTAGCAATGACCTTCTGTGGCTTACCCTCTTTGTAGAGGGTGTTGATGATCGTCTTCTGGCCAACTATCAAGTCAGCAGTCTTCCACATGATTGTGGTTGTGTGTACTGAACTAGACCGAGAGATACACAGTATTTATACTGTTTTACTCAAACTCTAAATGAAATATTCTCAGGTTTTGAGATTTCTTTTTTATTTTTTGTACTGTAGGCCATCGTTATCAAAATTAAAATAGAAAAATGCTTGAAACATTTCAGTTTATGTGCAATCCATCTAGAATATATAAAATGTTCACTTTCTTAAATAACTGATGGAAAATATTGAACTTTTTCCCAATATTCTAATCGTTTGAGATGCACTAGTATAATGAAACCAAACGTGGGCTAATAACTGACACTTGGGGAGCTCCAGTGAAGCTTGGAGATAATGAAACTATACTAAATGCTTAACCCGCATCCGATGTGATTGGTGACGTGAACGAAATTCTTCCTCCAGTTCTCTTGATCCAACATTGCAGTCAATAACTCATCCCCTCTGAGACCAGTGTCTTCTTCCAGAACATTGATTAGAGTTGTTTTGGGTCTCCCAACATTTCTTTTTGCATCTGGAGTCCATAAAAGAACACGACCGGCAGCTTCTTCGTGTCTTGCCACATGACCAGCTAATGTTAGTCTGCGTTGTTGAATGATGGCAGAAAGGCGAGGATAGTTACCATATAGTGAGTTGTTGTTGGTATGCGATTGCCAAGAGATATTTTGGACCCATCTCAACATGCGAGTGTATGTTCCATCAAGCTTTCTCCTTAGAGACTTAGTTAATGTCCAGGATTCTGCACCATAAAGAAGAACTGACTCTACGGTGGCCGTGTAAATGCTATGTGATAGGATCCTGTTGCATGGAGTGAAAATTATAATCTGGTAGGTCAAGAAATATAGAGATTATAAAGATGACAACATGTATGGTTTACTTTATCCTTATTGACATGAATAGTCTTTAGATTAGGGGCGGCACGGTGGTGTAGTGGTTAGCGCTGTCGCCTCACAGCAAGAAGGTCCGGGTTTGAGCCCTGTGGCCGACGAGGGCCTTTCTGTGCAGAGTTTGCATGTTCTCCCCGTGTCCGCGTGGGTTTCCTCCGGGTGCTCCGGTTTCCCCGACAGTCCAAAGACATGCAGGTTAGGTTAACTGGTGGCTCTAAATTGACCGTAGGTGTGAATGTGAGTGTGAATGGTTGTGTGTCTATGTGTCAGCCCTGTGATGACCTGGTGACTTGTCCAGGGTGTACCCCGCCTCTCGCCCGTAGTCAGCTGGGATAGGCTCCAGCTTGCCTGCGACCCTGTAGAACAGGATAAAGCGGCTAGAGATAATGAGATGAGATGACGTATAAGACAGTAGTGAGACCAGCTGTGAGGTATGGATTGGAGACCGTACCCTTAACAAAGAGGCAGGAGGCAAAGTTGAGGATGTTAAGGTTTGCGATAGGAGGTTGGACAGGATAAGGAACGAGCACATCAGAGGGACAGCACGTGTGGAGAGCTTGGGAATGAAGCTAAGAGAGATGAGACCGAGATGCAGAGCATGTTGAGGATGGAGCTGCCAGGCTCCATCCTCAACAGGATGCCTTTCGGAGGAGAGGCGAAACGTTTTCAAGAATCGTCAAGCAAGTCCAGTTGCTCTCTTCAACCAACCACAGATTACTATGTACCTGGACGACTGAGTTTCTTCACAGATATGTTTCTACGCACTTTGGGATGAGATCCCTTCGACTGGTGCGGGAGTATGAGAGGACTTCCAGAAAACTGGCAGACATCTTAGCCAGAGTGGATCGTTCATTTTTGTCAACCTGGAACGACCATCATTGAACAGAGGTGGGTGTCTGTGACATCTTATCAGCCGCCCACAATGCAGCCATCAGCATTCTGATTCGGATTCTATGATGATCCATGAGAGAATAAATACTGGATACTCCCTAGTAGTCAGACAGAACTGAGGATGCCTTTCGGAGGAGAGGCGAAACGTTTTCAAGAATCGTCAAGCAAGTCCAGTTGCTCTCTTCAACCAACCACAGATTACTATGTACCTGGACGACTGAGTTTCTTCACAGATCTGCCAGGCAAACGAAAATGAGGAAGGCCAAAGAGGAGATACACGGATGTGGTGAGAGAGGACATCAAAGTAGCAGGTGTGGTGGAGAAAGATGTGGAAGACAGGAAGCGATGGAGACGAAAGATCCGCTGTGGCGACCCCTAATTGGGAGCAGCCAAAAGAAGAAGAAGAGTCTTTAGGTTTGCCTCTTCGGTCTTAGTAATAACACCTACAAACATCTCATCTCATTATCTCTAGCTGCTTTATCCTTCTACAGGGTCGCAGGCAAGCTGGAGCCTATCCCAGCTGACTACGGGCGAAAGGCGGGGTACACCCTGGACAAGTCGCCAGGTCATCACAGGGCTGACACATAGACACAGACAACCATTCACACCTACGGTCAATTTAGAGTCACCAGTTAACCTAACCTGCATGTCTTTGGACTGTGGGGGAAACCGGAGCACACCCAAGCGGACACGGGGAGAACATGCAAACTCCACACAGAAAGGCCCTCGCCAGCCCCGGGGCTCGAACCCTGGACCTTCTTGCTGTGAGGCGACAGCGCTAACCACTACACCACCGTGCCGCCCACCTACAAGCATGAGTTGTGTTGTTTTTTTTCATATTTCTGAGAATACGGTTTGAGGTCATATTATAAAACTGAATGGAAGTAAACAAGAATAAAACCTGCCAAGTAAACAAAGTGTGTTTAAAAGAAGAACATTGCAGAGATAAGGTCAGGAAGGCTCAGGTCCTACTGAAACATCTAATCAACATAACCAGGCCTGTCAGCGTTTTACTATAATGGAGGATTAAAGGGGACTTTACCAGTGTCATCAAAATATACATATTTTAAGATGAATCTTGCTTATGACAGAAATTTGCACAGTGGTTCAGATGTACCATGCAAATACGACTCGCGTGCACGAGCACGTCGTGCGTCATTGCGTCACTAATCCAGTTTCGACCAATCAAAAGAGGCTTGTTGAAAGCGGGTTGCCATTATGTTTAAGGCAAATCTTAAGACGTGGTACCGGCTTTTTTAACAAAATTAAGAAAGACTGTTTGACACTTTTCTCAAGAGTGCTCATGACATGTTTTCAGAATAAAGACAGAAGAAGATTCTGGGCCCTTGGAAAGGAAGCTATCGACGGCTGTAGGATATTTCTGACGCGTATTCCGAGATTTAGCTAGCTAGCTAGCGATCAAGGTTGCTAGCATACGCCAGAGAACACTGAGACGCGCCACAACGTTAGCTGACCGACCAGCCTAGTTAGCGGCTAGCGATGTCTTTCCGCCGCCAGAATGTGAGTATTTACAAATCCTTACCTGGTTTGTAACAACCTTTTATAGACACTAAATTTGGACAAAGGTCGATTCAATTTCATTGTGTCAGTTAGCAAACTAGCTAGGTTAGTTAAACGGCTAGCTAACGTCTTGTAACTAGTTTCCAGTCGCCGGTTAGCCAGCATGGACATCGCGAAAGCAAAATATCACGTGTAGACCATCAATGCAATTAAAATAATGTTTTTTCAGCAACAGTCTGGACCAAGTGGCCGCAAAACGTCTAATGGACCTTCTGGATCGGCCGGAATGTCACCGACAGTTCCTGGGAGCAACACTACCAGACCAACCCCTGGAAGGTAACCTGACTCCGGGTTTACGCTTCAGAGAAACGCCGAGGATTGGTATTTCATCATGAGGCCTACCGGTTAAAGGGGGCGTGTTCATTCTGACTACGGTTCAGAACAGACCAATTAGATAACACGTTATTAAATTAGCAGACCTGCAGGCCAATCACAGATAAAAAGGTCTGATTGACATTCAGTCTGACCAATAAGTTAACCCTGGTTCTGAAGCCTAAACGCCTGGCTTGTCAGCAGGTTCGAGCCAATAAAATGGTCGCGCTCATTGATTGACTCAAATACTGACCAATGAGTGTGTCCGGGGTTGGACTAAACAAGAGCTCGGCAGTGTTTTGTTGTTGTTTTTGTCATCCATATGACACAGAACGGTATTTCGCTTCTCTGTTCGAGCAATTCTTGACCGACCGACCGACCGACCGGAAACCTGGAATGCACGTGACAAAAACGTATTCATATGTGTATATAATATATTTTTTTTAAAAAATGATGTCATGCCTGTAATAGGTGTTGAAAATCTGACATTCTTAGGCTGCGTGTGATCGCTCTGGCTTTCTGTTGATTGTTTATTGTCACGCTGTTATTTGCGCATCCTGGCTGAAGCTCGCCTGTTAGCTGACGCATTGCTTTTTACTCGTGTTGCTCTGATCGATAGAACTCAACCAGGCGCTGGATCTAGTCATCGTTGTCGCTTCTTATTAAAAAAAAAAAAAAAAATGCCAGAATATAAGCCGATTTTAAAGCTTGGGTCTTAACTGTCGCTGATGGGTTGCTACCTTGACTTCTTATCATTACACAATGCCACTGTGGCCATGTTTAATAAGGACAGTACATGGTCTTCATATGGAGCAGAAGAACAACATGAAAACAAAGGTTCTAGGTGTATAATTGTAATCCTTAAAACGATGATACTCTCGTCAGCACCTTGGATCATTTCAGTTTGGTGATAAATGAGGGCCCTGTGGGGTGTTTTTCAGCTCCACTACATTGAAAATGCCTGGAATTTATCACCAGCATGTCAGACATTATTGCAGATTATCCAGGAAGCAGTTAGTATGCGATAACTGGGCCCAGTAAAATGAAATAGAAATTGAAAGTTTGACTCTTCTGCTGAGAGCGCCTTGTGTCTCAGCTGTACGGTTTAAAAAAATCTGTTACGCTTTTATCCTTGGATTAAATGCCGGTTAATTTGTACTTGCGCGCTTGTTCTGTTACACTGTTAATAACGTTAGATGCTTTATATTGATCCGGTATAGTATTTCTCTTTTCAGTCCGCGTATTAGATTTGGCGCGGTTTTACTCTTTACGCAACCCTCTTCAATTTATCCAGGCTTGTGCAGCCTAATGCCCCCTTTTCCCCCTTACACAAAGAAATTGCTTAATTCTGGACTAATTTCGTTTTTTGTTGTTGTTTTTTTTAAATATATGAAAGTATGTCCCTTTACACACTCATCCAGAAGGGTAATTTTGCACAAGGCTATCTGTCTACAGCAGAAAAAAATAAAAATAACAAAACACGTCTGGAAAAATCCCAAGGGAGTCTGGAGCCAGATTCGTGACGTTACCTGCGGAAGCGCCAGCAGGCTGCGCGAGCTTGCACAGTTTCAGTGCACAGCCTGTGTAGACCAAGCGCTCCCATTTCTCTCATATTGTCCGGTCTTTTGGGAAACGATGAGTACTAATCCCATCATGATTGGTGTTGCTACAGCCTCCGACGATACATCTGTTAACCATTTTAATAATTACGCGATAACGTTGAAGAAATTTGCAGAAAACCATCAGGTCGTTTTCTCATAAACAAACCAGCGCTGACGTAGGATTCAGAAGGAGGCGTCCCGCACGCGACGTCACGAAAATCAATGCTTGCCGGGAAATCCAAATGCCAAGTTTTTTCAGAGTCGGACCAATTCACCTCAAATGGCTTGATTTCAACTGAATTTTTCTGGTATTGCGCAAGTAAAAAAAAATTTGCACAAAATGCAAAATGTGACCGATATTTGACCAAAGTTTAATGTAAAATAGGAGAATTACGTTGATCTTGCTCCTGAATTTACCCGTGATATGCACTTTAAAGAATTGTGATGTGTCCATTGTGTAACTTTTACATACGCATAAACACATTTGTTCAAAATTGATACTTGTGTTTCACATTCTCTGTCCCGTTTCAGTACATTCAGTCCTGACCATCTGATTATTATTATTTTTTTTTTTCAGGAACAGAAACTCTGTGAAGCCTCCCTCACAGTCTCCTCCTGTATGTAACCTCAACTCAACTTTTGCTTGCCTTTACCGACACGGCCTCTTTCACACTCGAAACCTACAATATTATTTGCACACCTTTACAAGTAGTGTCCTGGCTTTGCATTATTTACATTTTCTAATGGCAGCATACCAGGGTGCATACGTTCACATCTTGGTTTTGTCTCACTCAGTTGCCTTTTTAATCTTGCACTGACCTGCTTCCTGTTTAATTGGCATCATGTTTGAGTTTAAAAATTGCATGTGTGAAAAAGGCATATCCCACTGTCGGTATTTCTTTGAATAAATGTGTCCATTTAAGGTCATCTTTATTGAGAAAACAAAGCATCATGCTGCTTTTTCTTTCACTTTTTAGGTGTTTGAGGGAGTCTACAATAACTCCCGGATGCTCCATTTCCTCACAGCTGTAGTGGTGAGTTTTTCCTTGTGTTTACGGGGCCCATGCAGTCATCAGATATCGCAGAACAAGTTTGATGAGTATCCTGGATTCATCTGAATGAATGAGAACAATTTGGTTGTTTTGTTATCTCACCTCTCAACATCTGCCTGTTAAAATGTCTCAGTTCAGGCTGTTTTTAAATATTAATTTATTCTCTTGTTATATTATTTGCATCTCATCCATGTTTGTCGCTTCCTTTTTCTTATTTTTGTTCTCGTATTCTTCTTTTCCTAGGGCTCTAGGTGTGACGTGCGGGTGAAGAATGGCAGTGTGTACGAGGGGATATTTAAGACACTAAGTTCGAGAGTAAGCAAGATGCTTCTGTGCATTAAACACGCCCACCAGTGGACATTTCATTTAACTTTGTAGTCATGTAATCGAATATTTAAAAAAAAAAATCTTACTGGTTATTACTCAGTATTATGGCTTGATGTGCATGGGGAAATAATTTTCTGTAATTCAGCAGTAAAATAAAATGAGAATCATTATTTAATTCATTATAAGCAGGGCTTTGAACCAGAATTTTTTTCCTATTGGTTCGTTCCGAACAGAAACGGAATTTTAACGTTTCCGGTTTTGGGTTCCACCATTAAATAGACGTTCCCGAACCGGTTAGAACAAAAAAACTTCGTTCCCGGAACGGTTAATTACGTTCCCTGTCAGCTGTTTAACAAATGGCTATAAAATTATGTCTCTGTCTCATCCAGCTTAAGCCAAATGTAGGCTAATTCTATTACAACCTTCATTAAATAAGACAAGAAATAATTCAAAACAATTATTATTTCAAATGTTGGCGATTTGGATTCTCAGTATGTCTTCCCATCTACACAAACAGAAAAAGTGCCAAAAATGAAAGATAATTCGTTTAGTGTGTTACCAAAGGCGAGTCAGGCCCTATAGAGGGCTACCGCATGACGTCACCGCGCCGCGAGATTTTGTTAGGCGCCATATTGGAAGACCAAGTACACGTCTATGCAAGTACATACATACATAAAACAAACTACACCTGAAATGTAGCCAGGGCCGGTTCTGCCCTAATCTGGACCCGGGTGCAACATCGCGCAACCCCCCCCCCAAAAAAACCACCAGTCTAAATCAGGACAACCATCACATAACTATAACTATAAACATTTTATATCAACTATTTTAACTAAATGGGCTATAATAAATAAGCCTGCAGGCAGCCACGGCGGGCTGCCTCAGAAAAGTAACCATTCAATGACACAACTGAAAGCCTGCAGCCACGGCGGGCTGCCTCAGAAAAGTAACCATTTGTCCTACCTTAAAACTCGTTTTGCATTTTCTGCCTCCTTTTTTGTATTTTCGACCCTCCGTTTATTTTCTTTCCTTTTCTGAAAACCCAATTTGTGTCCAGACATTTTGTTCTGCTACCAACGAACTAACTCGTCAGGTCTCGTCTCTCGAGCCCGCGATGATTCCCGTGGGAAGGGCAACAACTGATACATTTTTACAAACAGCCAATAGGGAGGTTGCAACGTTCAGGCTCTTCTTTGCTCAGACACTCAGTAATGCACTTACTCACTTATTATCACGTGGAGATGTGATAGTAGTCCACCTTCCCGCTCTCTCCATTCAGTCAGCGAACGTCACACAGGAAGTGAACCCCAGCGGGTCATAGAAACTTGCGCAGGAGGAGAATGGCTTTTTTATTTGTAGGCTACGGAAACTTTGAGGAACGAAATAAAAACCGGTATTAACCGCTTACCATTATTTTTAATAAGCGTTTCTGTTCCGGAACATAAAAAATAATAAAGTTTTTGGTTTCGTTTCTGTTCCATGTGAAACAGAAAAAGTTCCCGGTTTTCGTTCCTTGAACCGGTTCAAAGCCCTGATTGATTATAAGTGGAGTTTGGCATATCCAGGTCCACTGTCGTCTTCATATGATTTTCATACTCACTGCATTGTAGAATATAGTGAACTATATGCCCAGTAGAGCAACATTTGAGACTCGGTCACCAAAAAAAAAAAAAGGCTTAAATGCCTTTTGAAAATAGAGCTGGGCGATGTGGCAAAAAAATAAGATCACAAGATTTGTTTTTTTTCCAAGATTGCTCATTATGGAAATTTTTCGTGATCTCTTATTTGATGCTGCCGATTTGAAGTTTCCTGATAATGACTGAAGCCTGAAGAAACCAAAGGGTTCATTAGTTAAACATTAAAATATAGTTTAACAAAAATAGAATAACGTAATAAACATTTAACCGCGGACATGCTTTACACGCCTTAACAAAACAATACAAGTTCAGAATCAGAAATATTTTCATAATCCTGAGGGGGAAATTGAGTACATCTGCAGTTGCTCACACTCAGGAAGAGAAATTAGAAACTGAACAGACAGGTAAAATGTATGAAATATGTAAATGTATGAAAATAATATATGTAAACCGTATATTGCACAAAACTATCCGTGTGGAAAGAAAAAGAGCCATGCGAATGGAATAAAGTTGTTGCTACAATTATTGCACGTAAGTAGTAAATAACGCCTATGGTATTGCACACTGAGTGAAGTATTGAATAGGTATAATTATTGAACCTAGGTACAGTGTGGCTGGATGTCGTACGATGGAATTATTACACAGGTGCAGTATTGAATAGTTCATTGTCTATTGAATATCTGAGCCTCTGATGCCCCTTTTCCACCAAAGCAGTTCCAGGGCTGGTTCGGGGCCAGTGCTTAGTTTGGAACCGGGTTTTCTGTTTCCACTGACAAAGAACTGGCTCTGGGGCCAGAAAAACCGGTTCCAGGCTAGCACCAACTCTCTGCTGGGCCAGAGGAAAGAACCGCTTACGTCAGCGGGGGCGGAGTTGTTAAGAACAATAACAAGACTGCGAAAGATCACCATTTTTAAGCGACGAGAAGCAGCAGCTGTACAAACGCAAAGTCATTTATTATTGTTGTTGCTGCTGCTGCTTCTCCTTCCGCGTTGTTTTTGCTTCGATATTCGCGCCAAGGTTTATGCAAACGTAGCGACGTAACTGACGTATAGAGCGACATAATGACGTGGCTTCCCTTAGCACCGCGAGCTATGGAAAAGCAAACTGGTTCTCAGCTGGCTTGCGAGTTGAACGAGTTGTGAACCAGCAGCAGCACTGGCCCCGAACCAGCCCTGGAACTGATTTGGTGGAAAAGGGGTATGAGCGAGAGGTTGAAAAGTTTGATGGTCACAGGCAGGAATGACCTCCTGTGGTGCATTTTGGAAGAAGGAACCTTTTACCAGAAGGACTCCTTTAATCAGCCAGCACATTACGGAGTGGGTAGGAGACGTTGTCCAGGACGATACACAGTTTAGCCAGTTTATCCTCCCCTCAGATACTGTCTCCAGAGAGTCCAGCTCGACTCCCAAAGCATCACCGGCCTTGCGGATCGGTTCGAGTCTGTTGGCATCCACTGCCCTCAGTCTGCTCCCACAGCATACAGGAGAGCCCTGGCCACCACAGACTCCTAAATCCTTCTCAGCATAATTCTGTAGATGTTGAAGGATCTCGGCCTTCTCAGAAAGAAGAGGCGGTTTTGCTCCTCTTTGTATATGGCCTCAATTCTTAATCCAGTCTATTGTCTATGTACTCCCAGGTATTTGTAGTTCTCTGCAATGTCCACACTGACCCCATGGATGGAAACGGGTCACCGGTGCCTTGTTCCTTCTCATGCCCATGACCAGTTCTTTAGTCTTTGTTACATTGAGCTGCAGATGGTTCCGCTCACACCACGCGACTAAGTTTTCCATCACCGCCTTATACTCGGCCTCGTCATTCTTACTAATGCGTCCAATAACTGAAGAGTCATCAGAGTACTTCTGAATTACGACAGTGTTGTAAGCATACATACATACTATGGCCTCACGGTCAGGTAATTGACAATCCAGGACTCTGAGTCGGCTCTTTTAGGTGAAAAAGCAAACAGTGATCTGCGTCTCCCCACAACGGGATGAAGACAAGAACTACTTCTTTAGTCGAGTTATCACTGCGATTGGCTTGGGAATTGCTTGACTCCATCGTTTAAAGGCTGAGAAGTTTGACAAGGGAAAGCCCTTGAGAAGAAATGACCATTGAATTTGCTGCAAAGCGGTCTTGTCCGGATGATAAACGACCCGGATGAACACTACCGTGCACACATAATTCTTCCTACTTGCAATCGATTGGGTTTAGACGGTAAGCGGGAACAACTTGCGCCCAGAGCAAGATGTTCTGGAACAAGTTGCACCACCTCGTAAAGTGGACAGAGTTGCGGCCATCCGTGTCAGATTTTTCCGTAGCGGTTCGTGTTTAGACGGGCGGTTGCGTCGAGGTAACTTGTTCCGGCGCAAGTGGCCGTGTAAAAGCAGCTTCAGGCTCCTGTTAAAGATGTGATTCAGCACTCCATATAGCTGAGGGGGCTCAGGCTTTGAGCACTCTGGGGCTGACACCATTGGGGCCAGCAGCCTTTCTTGAGCAGAGATGCTTCAGCTGTTGTTTTCTTACCTGGTCAGCGGTGGAACTCCTCATGTACCCCTTTTCCACCAAATCAGTTCCAGGGCTGGTTCGGGGCCAGTGCTGGTGCTGGTTCGCAACTCGTTCAACTCGCGAGCCAGCTGAGAACCAGTTTGCTTTTCCATAGCTCGCAGTGCTAAGGGGAGTCACGTCATTACGTCGCTGTATACGTCATTACGTCGCTGTATACCTCAGTTAAGTCGCTACGTTTGTATAAACCTTGGCACGAATATCGAAGCAAAAACAATACGGAAGAAGCAGCAGCAGCAACAACAATAATAATAATGGATGACTTCGCGTTTGTACAGCTGCTGCTTCTCGGCGCTTAAAAATGGCGATCTTTCGCGGTCTTGTTATTGTTGTTGGTCTTAACAACTCTGGCCCCCCCCCCCCCCCGCTGACGTAAGCGGTTCTTTCCTCTGGCCCAGCAGAGAGTTGGTGCTAGCCTGGAACCGGTTTTTCTGGCCCCAGAGCCAGTTCTTTGTCAGTGGAAACAGAAAACCTGGTTCCAAACTAAGCACTGGCCCCGAACCAGCCCTGGAACTGCTTTGGTGGAAAGGGGCATTGGAGGCCTCAGGTGGGGGAGGAGTGATGGTGTCGGTTTGTACAGGACCGTCACTCCAGGAGACGGGGGATGATGCCATCACTTGACAGTGATAAGCCATTAGGAATTCGAGGGGGGGTGGAGGTGTTGATGGTGGACTTGATGGTCCTCCAGGGCAGACAACAGTTGGGTCAAAGGGGGATGGGCAGTGGACACCAAATCAGATCAATTAAAAAACAGATTTAATTCATTGGCCCTATCCACACCATCCTCTGCCACCTGTTGGTCTGAAGCCAGTTGATGGTCTTCATGCCACTCCATACCTCTCTGATGTTTTTCTGCTGGAGTTTCTGCTCAAGTTTCATTCTGTACTCCTCCTTAGCCTCCCTAGGTGGGGTTTGCATTAGACCGTATCAGCGGATCATCAGATTAACGTTTTTAAAACGATTCGCGTGCACACAGCAACGCCAATACACGATTCGCGTGCACACAGCAACGCCAATACACGGATACGCTCGGCTCCGCAGGCATCCTGCGCTCCAAATCACTCCGCCCTGAACAGCGAGTGCCCTCTGGAGGGTGCGCACTCCGGCCCTGCGCAGCTCACAGAGCGTGCGAGTGGAGCGCACGAGCAGTGATTTGGGACTGAGCCGCTGTGTGTGTGATCCCAGTGCATGTCGGGCATGCGCGTCACTTACCACTTGCAAGTGGAAGGATGGCAAGCCTAAAGACAATCATAACTACACGATGGGCAGTATTTGCATCAGTATTTGCAGTATTTTCATACTTTTATACTCTTTAATGAAAGAGTCGTTTTTCAGCAGTCGCGTCACATGACCAACGCCAGCGAATCAGGAAGGTGGATGTCACAGTGACGTTGTCCAATGACGACGCCAGCTAGAGCTCAGCACAGCGTATCTGCGTATTCTCAATGTTTACACAGCACCGGACCAGACACGATCTGGATTGAATACGTGGACCCTGGCGGATTCCTGTTTCCAGGCGTTTTAATATAAACGGACAGTGCATCCGCGAAGAAAACGAGACAGATACAGTCTAATGTAAACTTGGCCCTAATCTTTACTTTCAACTCTGCCTTGATAGTCCTCCTCTCCTCCCTATTGCCAGCTCTAAAAGCCCTTTTCTTGGCACTGAGAATGTCCTTTCTGTCTGTTGTTACCCATGGCTTCTTATTTGAATAACAAATGACAGTCCTTTTTGGGACTAGTGTAGTTCAAACAGAAGTTGATGTAATCTGTAATGCACTCAATGTCCTGTCTGTGTAGGTCACATATGGCCCTTTTCCACTACCCTTTTTCAGCTCACTTCAGCTCGCTTCAGCTCACTTCAGCCCGACATGGCTCGCGTTTCGACTACCAAAAACCAGCACGACTCAGCTCGTTTCAGCCCTGCTTAGCCCCTAAAACTCGCACGGTTTTGGAGTGGGGCTGAAGCGAGCCAAACCGTGCCGAGTGAGGCTGGGGGCGTGAGCAGACACTCCCCTGTGCACTGATTGGTGAGGAGGAGTGTCCTCACATGCCCACACACGCCCCGCGAGCGCGCTGGGATCTGTAAACACCGCAAACCCGGAAGAAGAATAATTACGAATTACGAGAATTTCTGAAGCCTTATGCGCCTCGCCTCATCTATACGCTCTTGCCAGTATCTGTCCGCGTTGTCGGTGACAACAAGCCACAGAACCAAGACCAGCAACACTAACGACTCCATGTCCTCCATGTTTATTGTTTACTATTCGGGTCGTGAGACTACCGCTGAAAAGCTCACTGAATCAGTGACATACAGAGCATCGTGGACGAGTTCGCGGAGCGCAAGGCTCGTCGTATGCCCTTCAAATAATGCGCGCAGTAGGCTATTGATGTTTTATTATGAGCCATGTACAGTATGTCGCCTAATGTTTTTTTGTTTCTGAGTTACATGTTCGTTTGAAGGACTTAATGTACAAAATAACATAGTTGCACCCCGTAGTGTTGAAACTGGTAAACACAGTGCATTCAGTGAGGTTTGCACCGCCCTCCTTTTATTTCTGACTCTTCCTGTCACCGTTGCAACCTCTGAGCGCTCATTCGTATGCCCTTCAAATAATGTGCGCAGTATAGGCTATTGATGTTTTATTATGAGCCATGTACAGTATCCTAATGTTTTTTGTTTCTGAGTTACATGTTCGTTTGAAGGACTTGATGTACTAAATAACATAGTTGCACCCGGTAGTGTTGAAATTGGTAAACACCGCAGTTGCGGACATTTTGTAGCCTAAAATGATATTATGATAAGCTTTAATAAAGGGCCCGGTCATTTGCCCCGCCCCCGGCCCGGCTCTGACTTGTTCCCCCACTGTCACTGATGTCACTGTTTGCGCTGCTTAACGACATCACATGACGTCCACCCACTTTCGCTAACTCCACCCAATGTGTCCACCCACTTCCAGCCAGCACGGTTCAGCGCGGTTGTAGTCGAAATGCAACTCCAACAGCCCCGCTCAGCTCGACTCAGCTCGACTCGGCACGGCACGGCTCAGCCGCGTTTGTAGTGGAAAAGCGGCAATAGTGCCTGCTAGTCTGTAGCCTCAAAACAACCCTCAAGTGTCTCATAGGCCTCCTGTGAACACCACCTCACTGTCCTTGGGGTCGCAGGCTGTCTTTCTACTAGGGGCCATGTAGTAGGGATTAAGGTGAATGAAATTATGGTCCAGACTACCCCAAGGGGGGAAGGGCTGTATGCATCCTTGATTGTTGGCATACAGCAAGTCCGAGGTCTTCTCCTCTCTGGTGGGACAGTTCACGTATTGGACAGTGGGTCGTTCCCCGCCCCATATTGACGTGGTTAAAGTGACCTGAATTTATACTGGGGGCATTCGGGTGCTTAGTTTGGAGTCCAGCTATGATGGTATGAATGATGTTGGGTTGGCCGAGGGTGAGTCAGACAGCCATGACGATAACATGAGACATTTCCCTAGGTAAATAATATGGACAGAACCCTACAGGTAACAGTTCAATATCCGGGCAACGAACTCGTTCCTTGGTTGTAATGTGACCAGGATTGCACTATCTGTTATTAACAAGAACAGCAAGCCGCCTCCTTTCCGTTTACCAGTCACGGTGCTGTCTCTGTCTGCCCGTACAGTCTGAAAGTCCTCAGTGGAAATGTTGTGGTTGGGGATATCCTGGTGTAACTATGACCAGGGCTGTGCGATATGGGGGGGGGAAATGAATATCCCGATACATTTTCTCCATTTCACGATATATGATATATATCTCGATATATTGAAATCTCCTCTAAAGGTCCCCATGAAATCTAACTTTTACTCTTTACTGTTTTCACTACAATCCCTGCAGATTAAATAACATTCTTGGTTAACTTTACAGGTGGTTTTCAACAACACGTTTTTTAAATTTTCATGTTGGTGATTTAATCACAAATGAATTGAAATAAGACTATTTTTATTCAACAAAGATGTGGCACAAACTGCAAAAACAATCTTGAAAATTGCAACAAAGGGGGAATACAATACAGAGCTGCTCAGAGCTCAAATCAGTAAAGTGCAAGCTCAACACAGAGAGAGACATTTAGCCTAAATTAAAAAAAAAAATGCTCTTTCATTAAATTATGTTAAAAAATAGAGGTAGATCTCCAAGGTATTAACCTGACTACTGAGAACCACTGGAACATTTACAATAGAGAGAGAGATTGAGAGAGAGATCTGCAAAACATCATTTTTCTCTTTGCACACTTTTGAACTGAATGTTTTCTGGCTCTGCCTCTCAGATGTGTATAATTCCGGTATTGCCTTCTCTGTAAAATGTCTGCGACCAGGCAACTTGTATTTGGGATCGAGTGTGGGGTTTTTTTTTTTTTTAGTAATTTTTGGAAGCCTGGTTTTTCCACTATACTAACTGGGATCATGTCTTCGGCAATGATGTTAGTGATTGCATCCGTTCTAGCTCTGTATTGGCCCTTTTCCACTACCCTTTTTCAGCTCACTTCAGCCCGACACGGCTCGCGTTTCGACTATCTAAGAACAGCACGACTCAGCTCGCTTCAGCCCTGCTCAGCCCCCAAAACTCGCACGGTTTTGGAGTGGGGCTGAAGCGAGCCAAACCGAGCTGAGTGAGGCTAGGGGCGTGAGGAGACACTCCCCTGTACACTGATTGGTGAGGAGTGTCCTCACATGCCCACACACGCCCCGCGAGCACGCTGGGATCTGTAAACACCGTAAACCCGGAAGAAGGAGAATTACAAGAATTATGAAGCCTTATGCGCCTCGCCTCATCTATACGCTCTTGCCAGTGTCTGTTGGCGTTGTTGGTGACAACAAGCCACAGCACCAAGACCAGCAACACTAACGACTCCATGTCCTCCATGTTTATTGTTTACTCTCTGGGTCGTGAGACTACCGCTTAAAAGATCACTGATGTCACTGTTTGCGCCGCCTAACGACATCACGTGACGTCCACCCACTTTCGCTAACTCCACCCAATGTGTCCACCCACTTCCAGCCAGCACGGTTCAGCGTGGTTGTAGTCGAAATGCAACTCCAACAGCCCCGCTCAGCTCGACTCGGCACGGCACGGCTCAGCCGCGTTTGTAGTGGAAAAGCGGCAATACTGTACCGGGTGAGTTTTCAGGTGATGGAACACATTTGTAGTGCTGCTGCCTTTCATGATAAGATTTTTTTTTTTTTTTTTGCACACTTTACAAATTGGCATCTGCTGTTCCACGTCCTCCTCGCGATATCCAGAAAAATGCCGGATGACTGACTCCTTACTAGTTCTTTTAGGAACCAATTTGTCCGCTTCCATTTTTAATTTGTCGCTGTAATTGACAGAGCTTACATGGTAGCCTATGCAACACCAGCGATTGCACGAACTGAGTCAGCGCTGTAAACCGAAACTAGAAAATCTTCCCGCAAGTTCCTTTCAGCACCTAGATGTCGCCCGGGATTGGTTGGCGAGTGTGTGACACTTTTTTTTTTTTACCCTTAGGCAGCCTCTCGCGTTACTGCCTGAGGGACAGGGAGAAAACCACTGGAAAAGGTTTTAAACAAACACAAAACAAACGCAAGTCGGCAGATGACCATAAAATACTCGATAGTTACGATATAGTAATTTTATGTATCTCGCACAGAATTTTCAGAGATATATCGAGTATATTCGATATATCGCACAGCCCTAACTATGACTCTGTGAAGCACATGGTGCTAGGTAGGCTTGTAACTTATTCAAGTAATGTAAATAGTACTAAAAGCTGTGACTACCATCACAAATCCCTTTGACAGGGAAGCAAACATCTCAAATGTTTGTGGTCCTACAACCAAGACAAAAAAAAAAAGTAAAGAAGTGGAGCACAAAGGCCTTGGCACTTTTGAGTTCAATTGTAAGAATAAAGTAAAGTTAAAAATATTTCTGTAACGGTTTGACATCTCAAAGATTTAGAGGTAAAAGTCTGAGTAAAAAGTGTAAAATGTAAACACTGTTCAATTTTAGAAGAACCATAATGTAAATATTAGGTTTATCTGCTTTTAAAAACAAAGACTAATAAAAGTTAGCCCTGCTAATGCTGCTAAAACTTGTAGACAGGCTAACATTGGCCTGCATTTTCATACTCGGTGTGGTCGCTGGGATGTGTTTTCAGGTAATGGAGATGATTTGTTGTGTTTCCCAGCTTGGTTGGCATCAGCCGACGGTATATTTTGCAGATAAGTCGTAATCTGTGCTTTTAAAATATATCCAAACCACTTCCATATAATTGAGGTTGTGTTAATTATCCCCTGCTGTCCGAAAGGCCCGGAGGGGGATTACGTCGTGGCGATGTCCGTCTGTCCCAGGAAGGGTACTCACCTTTTGAAATCATCTCCTCTTAGAATTTTTGGAGAAATTTTACAAAACTTGACAGGATTCTTTGTTGTATGTTGGTAATGCACATATTGCAATTTTGTTCAATTTGGTCGCATTTTACCAGAGTTATGGCACAGTTACCAGCAGGGGATATTGTGTATAGATGAAAGTCTTCCAGATTTACCCGGAAATCCGGATATTTGACACAACTCTTGAAAATCTCCGGTTTTCCGAATGGAGAAATTTTTTCGGATTTTTCGCGTTCCTAGACACGGCGTAATACTTCACATCGTCCTTGCATGGGCGCGGTCCTTAAATAGCCCAAACATAGTTCGTTGATTATAGACAGGTGTTCTTTGTTAACGGCGCGCATGCCCAAGGCGCGCCTTCAGGTGCACGAGCTAAGGCGCGCCAGACTGACACGGTTCTGCGCAAGCGCAACACAATCGCACTAGAAAGCATGTTCAAGCTGCCAGTGTAGCTGCATTCTTTTTAGTTGCGAATTACGAGTATTTCCTCTTGTGTTAATAATTCGCCATGTCAAAACAAGCAAAACTTTCCTCCTTCTTTCGACGTGAAGAGAGGTAAGCAATTTATTATATATATTTTTTTAGTGCTGTCAAAAGTGTCGCGTTATCGCGTTAACTTGACTCAATTTTAACGGCGATAATTTTTTTATCGCGAGATTAACGCTCTGTGACATGATGTAGGTTTTTCATAAGCTTTTGAAACTGCCAGGAACTTGGAACAGAGACTTTGCTTAGAAAAACGATAGCAGCTAGATTGTAATGCCACGCCCCGCACAGCCAGAGTCCTCTGCCCTCCCCCCAAAGAACCAGCGCAGGCAGGGTGCGCTAGCCCCGCGCCTCGGGACGAAGAGCCACGGTGCTCGGCTTAAAAAGGTTTCGTTTTCCCATCGGCGGTTCCAGTCCGACTTTGCAGTGGCTGTGACAAGACGTGTTATGCTCTGCAATAAAAAAAAAAAACATTGGTACAAAGCAAGCCCATTCACTTTTTTATGCTGATAAGAAAATTACAATGGTTTTTCATGTGACAAAAATGTGCGATTAAATTGCGATTAATCGCGAGTTAACTATGACAGTCGCGACATTAATCGCGATTAAATATTTTAATCGCTTGACAGCACTAATATTTTTCCATCAAAGTTGCATTTTGTGGCTTCGAACCATTTCTAGAACACAACATCAAGAAAACGTGGAAGAAACAGCAATAATGGAAGAGCCGGTTTCTAAGCTGCCTAAAACTAGCAATGGTAATTATTTTTTGTTACATAATGTACTCCGGCTGCCAGTCAGTGTGTGACACACACACACACACACACACACACACACACACACACACACACATCCTTAAAAATCCTAGCTACGCCCCTGATTTACATGAGAAATTTGGTATTCATTGGTGTGTTTAAATTTACAGACAATACGAACTAATGTAAACAATTGGCTTCAACTCGCATAAATATGAATTGGAAATGTTTTTAGTTCACTTTAGCTTCTGCAAACGCACAACTCTACTAAAAGATTGATAAACGAGGCTCAATGTCCCCAACACTGAAACCTGAAAGCTTTAGAAACCTTTACTTTTTAACAGGACTGTTTTGGGATTTTGCTGACTTTACCTTCAACTGTCTGATATTTTTTTCAAAGTAATGAACTGTGTAGGTAGGAAAATCACCACGTTTTTTTGTTTTTGTTTGTTTGTTTGTTTTTTAAGATATTTTTTGGGCTTTTTTCACCTTTATTGGATAGGACAGTGTAGAGACAGAAAATGAGCGGGAGAGAGAGATGGGGAGGGATCGGGAAATGACCTCGGGTCGGACTCGAACCCGGGTCCCCGGATTTATGGTATGGCGTCTTAGCCACCTGAGCCACGACGCCCCATCACCGCGTTTTCTAAATGCACTCCTGAAAATTGCTCATTAACTAGGGGAATTAAATTTGGTATTTTTGACATCTCATCTCATTATCTCTAGCCGCTTTATCCTTCTACAGGGTCGCAGGCAAGCTGGAGCCTATCCCAGCTGACTACGGGTGAAAGGCGGGGTACACCCTGGACAAGTCGCCAGGTCATCACAGGGCTGACACATAGACACAGACAACCATTCACACTCACATTCACACCTACGGTCAATTTAGAGTCACCAGTTAACCTAACCTGCATGTCTTTGGACTGTGGGGGAAACCGGAGCACCCGGAGGAAACCCACGCGGACACGGGGAGAACATGCAAACTCCGCACAGAAAGGCCCTCGCCGGCCCCGGGGCTCGAACCCAGGACCTTCTTGCTGTGAGGCGACAGCGCTAACCACTACACCACCGTACCGCCCCCTATTTTTGACATGTTAATCATTAATGTACATGAAAGAAAAAGGCTTAAAAGTTATAACTTGTTTTAGTGAAAATAAGTACAGTACTAAAATGCACTAGAATGCAGGGTTTTGCGTGTTATTAAAATTTTTTTGACTTTCAAAAGTTCAGGATTTTTTTTTTTCTTTGCTCCACTTTCATCTCTAATACCCTGTCCACACTAGGGATTTTGTACCGATACGAAACTACTTTCGTACCGCAACACCTGTCTGCACTAGCAACTATACCGGTACTGTAGCGGTATAACTGTATCGGTATGAAACCCACAAATGTATGGGTTTCGTACCGATACAGTATCGTTACTGTAGCGCTTCGCTGTAGTGTGGACGGATGAAGCGGCTCTGTATCGATACAAACATAATGCGCAAAGTCACACACCTCAATCGATGTTTTCGCTGAATAAAATAGTGAAGAACGGAGATTCGTTTGTTTCTTTCTCAACTGCCTCGCGCGTTTTATACGATTCGACTGAATAAATGATCACCAGAAATACAGACTGTACATTGACAACAAAAAGCCCACACACGTTGTTTCATCCTACGGAAGCCACGAGAGGCCCTTCATATAATCCTTTTTTTAATTCACCTTGTTATCCCGAGATAACGACATAATTAATTCAGGATCTCGAGAAAACAACACAACTAATTCAAGATCTCGAGAAAACAAAACCGTTATTTCGAGATCTTGAGAAAACAAAAGAATTGTTCCGTGATCTCGAGTAAATAAAACCGTTATTTCATGATCTCGAGTAAACAGCTGAGAAATGGTTCATTCAGGTGCGCCAAGAGACTTGTGATATGCTGACTTTGGGGCTATTTCTCATTCTGTATAGACGCAACTTTGGTCATTAGAATGTCTGGAATAATCGATCACCTAATAAGGCAATATTTTGATCAGGGGTTGACGCAGGGAGAGATTGCATTAAGTCTTTTAATAAGGGATAATTTCAAAATTAGTCCGCGGCACCTCCGCAGAAGACTGGCCCGGCTTCGTCTCTACCGACGGAGATACAGTGATCCAGCTGAGATCATGAAATAATTGTTTTGTTTTCTCGAGATCACGGAATAATTGTTTTGTTTTCTTGAGATCTCGAAATAACGGATGCCATATATTCTCGGAAGGAAGTTACTTGGTAACCACGGAAACATTTCGCGCACGCGCATTTCAACTACCGTGAAAGAAAACCGCAAACATTTCTCGCTAGTGTGGACAGATGCACTAAAGTGTACCGGTATACTTTATATCGATACAGTTATACCACTATCGTACCGGTATAAGTGTGAACACAGCATAATTGTGCCTTCAGAGCACTTACTTTTTTTTTTTTTTTAAATTAATCCCCTGCCATGAAGGTGCAGGGGGATATGGGAATGGAGTCTGTCCGTCCGTTTCAATCTGGACAAGTTTTCTCAGAAGCTACATCAATGAAACTTTGCGTGCTCATATTACTGAAAAAAGCTGGGTAGCATTTTATGAAGGTGTCCTAGCACTTGCGGCATCAAAAGTCAATATTAAAGCAATGGGCTTATAAGGGCGTAAGTGTTAAGAGGTCTTCGTAAAATGCTGGTGGCGGGCGATAGTGATGACCATGTCTTCGTGCGTTTTTTTTTTTTTTTTTTTTTAACAACAATTTCCTCCACATTGGAGCGTGATGCAAGTGCCCCCCCGGTTTCCAGAGCTTTCTTCACTGCCGGTAGCTCAAACAATGCTTTGCGATAGGAAATGTGTGTGTACTTTGACATGCAAGCCAAAAACTGCAAACTGACTGGCTGTTGTCGAATTTATTTCTGCTGTGTGATGCACTGTTTTGATTTATCCATATCGAATAAACGTGTCCAAAGCTTATCATTATCAACATACATTTTATCATGATCCCGTTTCATTTCAAGACCGTTTGATCACCCAGCCCTAATGGAAATGAACAGCTTATACGTTCTGTTACTTGTAGCGTGCACTTTTTTTTTTTTTTTATATATAAAGGGGTACCAAATATATACAGTTGCTGATGTGACAAAGTAACGTATTCTATCAAATTTATATACTAGAAAACAACGAAATATCTTGGTAATTGTAAATATAATAGTCGGTACGCTAAACGGCACAAGAGTCGCCATTTTTAAAAGACCGTGACGTCAGCCCTACCCACTGCACTAGGAGAGAAGCGTGTAATCATGGCGTCGGGCGCATCAAGTGAAAGCGACAGCTCTGTCGAATCATACGAAGAGATCCCGCAAGACACACTGCAAGCAGGCTATGGCTTAGAAGGGTACCAGTTTGAACCAGTTTGTGTAGCCTATCACTTACAATTCATCCTACTTTCCGATTCACACGTGCTAGTCCCAACCTCAATGAGCCAACACAACTGGGCACATACATATGTCATGAGTGTTACGCAGAGAAAATGAACGTGCATTCTGATTGGATAAAATTAATATCATGGCGGGCTGTTCAAACTGTGGAAATAGTTTGCTCGAGCTACTTTCAAAACACTATAACTTTCCAACCTTAGAACAAAAAACTTTTGTAAGTCTTGAATAAGGTTCGTTAATGTGTGTTTTATTGTTATATTTACTCTATATATTGCCCTCTGTTCCCCTTTAAATTAGAAAATTGATGTACAAGTGAAAATAAATGGTCATGAAGGAACATTTTTCATAATGTTCAGATCATGGGATTATAACTGTTTTTGATTATGTGCTTGCTTATTCAGGGCTTTGAACCGGTTCAAGAAACGAAAACCGGGAACTTTTTCTATTTCACATGGAACAGAAACGAAACCAGAAACTTTATTATTTTTTATGTTCCGGAACAGAAACGCTTATTAAAAATAATGGTAACCGGTTAATACCGGTTTTTATTTCGTTCCTCAAAGTTTCTGTAGCCTACAAATAGTCATTCTTCTCCTGCGCAAGTTTCTATGACCCGCTGGGGTTCACTTCCTGTGTGACGTTCACTGATTGAATGGAGAGAGCGGGAAGGTGGACTACTAGTGAGTAAGTGCATTACTGAATGTCTGAGCAAAGAAGAGCCTGAACGATGCAACCTCCCTATTGGCTGTTTGTAAAAATGTATCAGTTGTTGCCCTTCCCACGGGAATCATTGTGGGCTCGAGAGACGAGACCTGACGAGTTAGTTCGTTGGTAGCAGAACAAAGTGTCTGGACACAAATCGGGTTTTCAGAAAAGGAAAGAAAATAAACGGAGGGTCGAAAATACAAAAAAGGAGGCAGAAAATGCAAAACGAGTTTTAAGGTAGGACAAATGGTTACTTTTCTGAGGCAGCCCGCCGTGGCTGCAGGCTTTCAGTTGTCATTGAATGGTTACTTTTCTGAGGCAGCCCGCCGTGGCTGCCTGCAGGCTTATTTATTATAGCCCATTTAGTTAAAATAGTTGATATAAAATGTTTATAGTTATAGTTATGTGATGGTTGTCCTGATTTAGACTGTTTTTTTGGGGGGGGGTTGCGCGATGTTGCACCCGGGTCCAGATTAGGGCAGAACCGGCCCTGGCTACATTTCAGGTGTAGTTTGTTTTATGTATCTATGTACTTGCATAGATGTGTACTTGGTCTTCCAATATGGCGCCTAACAAAATCTCGCGGCGCGGTGATGTCATGCGGTAGCCCTCTATAGGGCCTGACTAGCCTGTGGTAACACACTAAACGAATTATCTTTCATTTTTGGCACTTTTTCTGTTTGTGTAGATGGGAAGACATACTGAGAATCCAAATCGCCAACATTTGAAATAATAATTGTTTTGAATTATTTCTTGTCTTATTTAATGAAGGTTGTAATAGAATTAGCCTACATTTGGCTTAAGCTGGATGAGACAGAGACATAATTTTATAGCCATTTGTTAAACCGCTGACAGGGAACGTAATTAACCGTTCCGGGAACGAAATTTTTTTGTTCTAACCGGTTCGGGAACGTCTATTTAATGGTGGAACCCAAAACCGGAAACGTTAAAATTCCGTTTCTGTTCGGAACGAACCAATAGGAAAAAAATTCCGGTTCAAAGCCCTGTGCTTATTTAAATACATTAATGTCGCAACAGTAAAATAAATCTGGCAAGCCTTAGTCAAGATGTTCTGATGGCAGCCTATATTTACTTTGAAGCTTTGTTTTGTAACCCTGTTTATTTAAACTTGATTTAAATTGATTTTCCGCAGTGCGAGCTGGCGGTGGACGCCGTGCACAAACTAAGGACTGAAGACGGGGATGGTTGTGGAGGCGGTACGTCCGCACACCCCAGGAGAGAGGAGATCACAGACACCATGATCTTTAGCCCCAGTGACTTGATCACCATGACCTGCAGAGACGTGGATCTCAACTATGCTACACGAGGTATGTATGCGTGCACTTTTAACCTCTGGAGTGTTGCAAGTAATGCCTCTTTTAATATTGATCTGATCTGATTACGTTTGTCTTTGTATGTTTGTAGACACCTTTACAGACTCGGCGATCAGCTCATCCAGAGTAAACGGTGATCACCGAGAGAAGGTGCTGCAGAGGTGGGATGGTGGAGACAGCAACGGAGAGAACTACGATCTAGATACAGATGCAGTGAGTTGAAGAATAACATGCACGCTGAAATATCACCCGCACTGTGAAAGGAAAGCATAGAGAGCTGTAGAACAACCTGAGTTATGCTCCTGTCAATGAAGGAACTTCTAGTACAGCTTATAGGCCCGTCTGGAGTGACGTCTCGGAGCAAGTGAAAGGAATTTCTGATTTTATGGCGTTTGGTAGATGGTTTGCATTCATTTCGTTTATACAGCTGATGCTGACCCTGAACTAGAGGATAATTGGGCAGATTTGGGGTCTGATTCACCCCTCCTGACAATCGTAGGGGCGTTCCTGTTTAGAGACCAGTCTGGACCGATTATCTGACCAAACGATCCTGTCATGTGAAGGGTTTACGGACATAATTTTAATGTTACCAACTGGATCAGAGTGTCCCTGATTTCAAATCAAACCAGATGTTGCATACTTGTGGATGAAATGTATAAAAATGACGACATTTCTAATGATCACAGGTATCACTTTTCCCTCCACTTGTCTCAGGGATGAGAATTATCCGCGGAATTCCGAGTTTTTCCCACTGAAAATGTCATTTTTGTGAAACATGTAACTCCGTTGAGAAAATTTCGGGGGGTCGGTGCGAGGCGAGGCCAGGGTTCCTGTGGGTCCTTAAAAAGTCTTAAATACAACTTTCGGTTTTCAAGGCCTAAAAACGTCTTAAATTGTTTGGAATGACTGGAATTTTCGAAAGGGAGGTATTAAATTTAATATTGGACCGAACGAGTGAAATGTCTCCATCCGGTTTGGGGTATTTTTTTTTTTAACTGTAATTTTAAAAGTGACCAGCGCACCTTTTGGGGGCAGCATTAGTTCTGTGCGTCTTCTATGCATTCTGTAGATCAAGAACTAACGTTAGGAGGTTGCTGGAGGCGGTGTGGTGCGGTGCGGTGGTTGTCAAGAGTGAGAGATGCGCGGGTAGCTTACGTGGGCGCTAGAAAGCGTTGATAATTATGGGAAGCTGTCTGTTTAACGACAAGTGGTTGGGGGATGACAAACACCCCCAAAATAAGGAGAAGAATCGTTTGCGATTAAAAAGCGCTGGATCGCACAAATGTGTTTAAAGACGGTACCGCAGCGCTGGGGACACGCCCACTGGGAAACTGTTTTTTCACGGACACGAGGCACGCGTGTTAGAGGTCAAGCACTCCGGAGTGAAACGCAGGGGGGTTCGCGCATGCGCACGAGTCAGGTGGAAAATGGGGCTTATAGGAAATAATAATAATGATGATTAGCATAATTTTTTTACATAATTAACGTTTGTTTATTGTACCAAGTTTAATATAAATATATAAACAACCTTTATTTCAAAACTCAATTAAAAAGAACTCCAGAAAATACAATAATTCTAAATATAGTACAATATAAATAATTTGTACAAAAGTTTTTTTAGTTTTATTACTTATCGTCTACAACAGTGCTTTTAATATAATAATAATAATAAGATTAATAACCACTAATAATAATTAGTAGTAATAGTAATTATTATTGATTATTAATCATTACTACTTATGAATTAGTGATTAATAAGTACTAGGGATTATTAAATGTTATAAAAGTAAGTTTATAAACGTTTTAAACCATCATTGAATTTAAAAACATTCATATATAATATGAATGTGGGAAAGTTGGCAGACATTTCAGAGGTTTTTTTTAAATGTCCCATTCTCATCCCTGTTGTCTATAAATAACAATGTGAGCTTGTACCAGTAGCTTCCATTAGCCCCATTTGAGACTAATGGGATAATTTGAGACAATAAAATCTTATTTCCAGCTTGTGCTGCAAAATATATTAGATCATCCTTATTCTGTCTTCTAAGCCATGAGTTCATCCACAGTCGCTGTCTCCCCCTCCCGGTATTTTGCACACACTCGTGCAACAAGCTGATGACAATGGTCCGTTCTACTCTGGAGTTATGTTTGATTTATGCAAGTTTAGTCCCTAGACTCGCCACTCTGAAATCGTTTAGTATCAGCGCCAAGCGTGTGGTCCTGCGTCTTGACTGAATCGTCTGGTGTGTGCATTCTTGCGATTAAAATTGGTTAAATCTCATCTCGCGGGTAAATTCAGGAGCAAGATCAGTGTAATTCTCCTATTTTATATCAAACTTTGATCAAATATCTGTCACATTCTGCATTCTCTGCAATTTTTTTACCTTGCGCAATACCAGAAAAATTCAGTCGAAATCAAGCCATTTGAGGCGAATTGGTCCGCCTCTGAAAAAACTTGGCATTTGGATTTCCCGGCAAACATTGATTTTCGTGACGTCGCGTGCGGGACGCCTCCTTCTGAATCCTACGTCAGCGCTGGTTTGTTTATGAGAAAACGACCTGGTGGTTTTCTGCAAATTTCTTCAACGTTATCGCGTAATTATTAAAATGGTTAACAGATGTATCGTAGGAGGGTGTAGCAACACCAATCATAATGGGATTAGTACTCATCGTTTTCCAAAAGACGGGACAATGAGAGAGAAATGGGAGCGCTTGGTGTACACAGGCTGTGCACTGAAACCGTGCAAAGCTCGCGCAGCCTGCTGGTGCTTCCGCAGGTAACGTCACGAATCTGGCTCCAGACTCCCTTGGGATTTTTCCAGACGTGTTTTATTTTATTTTTTTCTGCTGTAGACAGATGGCCTTGTGCAAAATTACCCTTCTGGATGAGTGTGTAAAGGGACATCTCATCTCGTTATCTCTAGCCGCTTTATCCTGTTCTACAGGGTTGCAGGCAAGCTGGAGCCTATCCCAGCTGACTACAGGCGAAAGGCGGGGTACACCCTGGACAAGTCGCCGGGTCATCACAGGGCTGACACATAGACACAGACAACCAGTCACACTCACATTCACACCTACGGTCAATTTAGAGTCAGCAGTTAACCTAACCTGCATGTCTTTGGACTGTGGGGGAAACCGGAGCACCCGGAGGAAACCCACGCGGACACGGGGAGAACATTCAAACTCCACACAGAAAGGCCCCGTCGGCCACTGGGCTCGAACCCAGGACCTTCTTGCTGTGAGGCGACAGCGCTAACCACTACACCACCGTGCCGCCCCTGGAAAGGGACATACTTTCATATTTAAAAAAAACGAAATTGGTCCAGAATATGCGCTTTAAGATTTGAGAATCCTCTGTTGTGCCCCAGGCCTGAGCAGATGATGGTTAAGGGCTTTGCTCAAGGTTCCAGCAGTGGCAGCTTGGCTGTGCTGGGATTTGAACTCATGACCTTCCGATCAGAAGATCAGTACCACTGAGCTACCACTCGCTAATGAGATGTACGTGTTGAATCTGTGAATGGGTTTAACGCTTTCCTTTTTTTGGCTTCTCTCTCTCTCTCTCTCTCTCTCTCTCTCTCTCTCTCTCTCTCTCTCTGATTAGTCTAATGGTTGGGATGCCAGTGAGATGTTCCGCTTCAATGAAGAAACCTATGGGGTGAAGTCCACCTACGACTCAAGCCTCTCAATGTACACGTGAGTTTGCTCTAACATGCAGAGCTGAAAGATGACATTTGTTCTTCTCTCTTATGGCCCTTTTCCACTACCCTTTTTTGGCTCACTTCAGCCCGACACGGCTCGCGTTTCGACTACCTCAGAGCAGCACGACTCAGCTCGCTTCAGCCCTGCTCAGCACCCAAAACTCGCACGGTTTTGGAGTGGGGCTGAAGCGAGCCGAGCCGAGCCGAGTGGGGCTAGGGGCGTGAGCAGACACTCCCCTGTGCACTGATTGGTGAGGAGGAGTGTCCTCACATGCCCACACACGCCCCGCGAGCACGCTGGGATCTGTAAACACCATAAACCCGGAAGAATAATAATTACGAATTACGAGAATTTCTGAAGCCTTATGCGCCTCGCCTCATCTATACGCTCTTGCCAGTATCTGTTGGCGTTGTCGGTAACAACAAGCCACAGCACCAAGACCAGCAACACTAACGACTCCATGTCCTCCATGTTTATTGTTTACTATCCGGGTCGTGAGACTACCACTTAAAAGGTCACTGATGTCACTGTTTGCGCTGCCTAACGACATCACGTGACGTCCACCCACTTTCGCTATCTCCACCTAATGTGTCCACCCACTTCCAGCCAGCACGGTTCAGCGCGGTTGTAGTCGAAATGCAACTCCAACAGCCCCGCTCAGCACGGCACGGCTCAGCCCGACTCAGCCGCGTTGGTAGTGGAAAAGCGGCATTAGTCTGAACTTGCGCAAACAGTTTAAACCTGATCCACAGAAGATGGTTTGGGTTGTTTTGAGATTCTGTATCTTGGTAGGATGGGTATATAGAAGAGGTGAACTGGCGGTATATTTTAAGCCAATGAGAATTAAAGCGCCAGATCGTGTCTTATGTCATGTTTACACAAACTTTGTACCTGGAATATTGATCACTGTTTGTTTTTCTCAATCTCCGTCTTTTAGCGTTCCCCTAGAGCGAGGTAGCTCTGAGGGTTTCCGACAGCGAGAGGCACGAGCTGCACGACTGGCCAGTGAGATTGAGGCCAGCGCACAGTACCGCCACAGAGTGGCGCTGGAGAACGATGAAGGGAGGAGCGAAGAGGACAAGTACAGCGCCGTAGTGCGGGATGGCGACAGAGAGAGGGGTAGAGACAGCCCCGGCTTCTCCAGCTCTGGAAGCCGGTCAGTATGGCATTTCATATCAGTGTTTGGTTCCTGATGGATGTGCTTTGTGTTCGTTTTTATATACGTTTTCTTCCTTCATTGTTGATCATGCTTAGGGAGGGCAAATACATTCCCTTACCACAAAGAGCGAGAGAGCGAGAAATTGGTGCATCCAGAGGTGACCGAGAAAGAGGCGGACCCTCCTCCGCACTTCCTAATCGAACAAACAGACCTGCCCCCTCAAGCTCGTCCCCCAGGCCGCCTCTCCCCTCTGGTAGTGGTCAGCCCACTCCACCTTCTGATAGGAACAGTCCGTTGTCAATCAGAGGTGGATATTCTCCCCACCAAGCACAGTGTAGCCCACCTGCTCAATCCCGGCCCTTAGAGGCGGGCCACGCCAGTCCTCCTGCCCCACACATGCTTCCCCATTCTCTTTCACACCCTCAGTCTCTCTCTGACTCTGCACGACCTGTTAATGGAGGTAAGGTGTCTGATTATTTCGTGACCGTTATAATGCCTGTGATGATTATTCTTAGAATATGGCGTTTTTGCATTTTATTTCTTTCTTTTTGTTTACTGTAATAGTGTCCTCGAGAACATCTCCCAAATCTCAAAGGCCTGCACAACCCAGAAGCTTGCGCACCTCCAACTCTCACTCTTCACCTACAGGTGAACCCACTGTTACACTTTAAATCTCCTAAATAATTTCTTTTACAGTACACGCACTAACAAATAATTGTCATTATGTACCTCTCCTTTCACTTTTTTCTTTTCAACACTCCAGTCTCGCATTCCCCCAAACCTGATGCACCCAACCAGGACTCCCCTCTGACTGCTCCTTCCTACCTGGACACCTCTTCAGTTACCATGGTGACCCCAAAGCCCTCCGGCCCCACCCCAACCTTCCCTGTAGATGGTGAGCAGCATTAATCCTCCACAGTCTTCGGTCATTAATATAATTCATAGCAAAAAGTAATTTTTCCTGATTGTATGTCAAGTTTTCTCTCCGTTTCTGTGTTCTGTTCATTTATTTTCATTTTTTCTTTTCGTTCAACTTTTTGTGTCAGTGAATGAGATCTTATCCAAGGAGAGGACAGAGAGCCCTGTCAGTCCTCAGGAAGGCAAGGGCAGTAAAGGTATTTTTTTAAAGTATTTATGTTGCAGCATGCTAGTTTTATTTTTGCCTAACTGAATACCATGTTTTGATTTCCAGCTGCTTCACTTCAGCAAAGGTCACAGATAGAGGAACTTCGCAAATTTGGGAAGGAGTTCAGAGTAAGTGTAATATGATCATTCCATTTACTTTATTTACCATTGCAGGGCTTGAGATTAACTTTTAAACCCGCTTACCCTAGAGGGTAAGTGGGGGTAAATTTCCACTAGCCCCCTATTTAGCAAATACAGCTTTTTTTTTTTTTTTTTTTTTTAGGAAAACCATAGAATAGTTGTGAATTGCAACATACAATGAAGATCACACATTGAGTTGAAGTTTGGTTATTGATTACTTTTTACTTGTAACGGGCAATAACACTTTTATCCAAAATAGTTTTTCCCGTCTTAGTCGATTTATTTCCATTTCACACGCTTGCGGCTGTTGTAAAGTTCAGTGCGTTTGTGTAGAACTCTCTCAGACTGTAGGTTCGTTACTCAATGTAGAAATCATAAAATAGAAATCTATAACACAGTTTGTATGAAGAAAACAATAGGGTGCCAAGACTTTTGAACAGTAGTGTTTGAGGAAATATAATATATAAAATTTATTTTGTGATATCCACCTCTAGGTTTAAAAAAAAAAAACGCACTGCGCATGACAGACAGGATAATGTTTGAGTTTAAAATTGTTTAGTGTGTAGGTTGTGGGTGTTTTTTTTATACAGACCTGGCAACCTGTAACTGAATCAGTACAGCCAGCCTATCAGGACACAGCGCGATTTTTTTTTTTTTTTTAAATAAACCTAGAGGGTGGCACGGTGGTGTAGTGGTTAGCGCTGTCGCCTCACAGCAAGAAGGTCCGGGTTCAAGCCCCGTGGCCGGCGAGGGCCTTTCTGTGTGGAGTTTGCACGTTCTCCCCGTGTCCGCGTGGGTTTCCTCCGGGTGCTCTGGTTTCCCCCACAGTCCAAAGACATGCAGGTTAGGTTAACTGGTGACTCTAAGGCCCTGTCCACACGGCAATGGATTCGGGTGAATCTGATAAAATTGTTTATCATTTCGGCCTGGCGTCCACACGGCACCAGCGTTTTGGGTGCCCCAAAACGAAATCTTTTGAGAGCGGGTTCCAGAGTGGAAAAATCTGGCAACGGCGCTGTTGCGAAGTCGTCTGGATGAGTAGAACGGATTTGTTTACGATGACGTCACAACCACATGACAATCCCGCCAGCAAAAATAGGGGAAAAAAGGAGCGATCTCACCTCTTCAGATGTTGGTTTAAGTCCAACAATACCATTCCTCAAAAAGGGTGTAGAAGAACAAAGTAATCCATCAACGTGTAGCATTCAATTTATTCCGGACCATTAAAGAATTCTGGAGGATCTCAGAATGTTGGCGTACCGGCTTCCATCTACCCCCATTCATTCCTCTTTCTCCATCTACCCCCATTCATTCCTCTTTCCGCGTCTCCATTCAGAAAACGAGCACGTGATTTAAAGGGACTAAAGCCATAGGACAGGGAGTGAGAAGGTGTGCGCGTGTGACAGTGACCGGGAAGAACCTAGGCTCATGCTCGCCCTGAATTTCTCTTAAAGTAAAGGCAGAAGAACGTTCAGCGCCTGGCCAGGCTTTCTATGTATTAATTTACATAGACGTTTTAATATGAAATATAAATGCGTCTTAGACGATAGATACTATTTTACGCTACTGATTAATAATCAAAACTTTGTGGCTAATGCTACAGAAGAAGGGGTTTATGCGCATGCGTCTACTTCTATTGTTCTGGTGTCTCCGATGGGACCGTCTTACGGCGCACGTAGAGGTGTGACATGTGTATTGCATCGTTTTCAGCAAGCGTTGCGTTGCCATATGAACCTGATGTTTTACTGATCCGTTGCCCATGTGGACGCAATATTTAAGAAAAAAAAATAAAAATCTTGTTGCCGTTGTCATGTGGATGTAGCCTAAATTGACCGTAGGTGTGAATGTGAGTGTGAATGGTTGTCTGTTACCCCTTTTCCACCAAATCAGTTCCAGGGCTGGTTCGGGGCCGGTGCTGGTTCACAACTCGTTCAACTTGCGAGCCAGCTGAGAACCAGTTTGCTTTTCCATTGCTCGCAGTGCTAAGCGGAGCCACGTCATTACGTCGCTGTATACGTCAGTTACGCCGCTGTATACGTCAGTTACGTCTCTACGTTTACATAAACCTTGGCGCGAATATCAAAGCAAAAACAACACGGAAGAAGCAGCAGCAACAACAACAATAATAATGGATGACTTCGCGTTTGTACAGCTGCTGCTTCTCGTCGCTTAAAAATGGCGATCTTTCGCGGTCTTATTGTTGTTGGTCTTAACAACTCCGCTCCCCCGCTGACGTAAGCGGTTCTTTCCTCTGGCCCAGCAGAGAGTTGGTGCTAGCCTGGAACCGGTTTTTCTGGCCCCAGAGCCAGTTCTTTGTCAGTGGAAACAGAAAACCTGGTTCCAAACTAAGCACTGGCCCCGAACCAGCCCTGGAACTGCTTTGGTGGAAAGGGGCATGTGTCTATTGGCCCTTTTCCACTACCCTTTTTCAGCTCACTTCAGCCCGACACGGCTCGCGTTTCGACTACCAAAAACCAGCACGACTCAGCTCGTTTCAGCCCTGCTTAGCCCCTAAAACTCGCACGGTTTTGGAGTGGGGCTGAAGCGAGCCAAGCCGTGCCGAGTGAGGCTGGGGGCGTGAGCAGACACTCCCCTGTGCACTGATTGGTGAGGAGGAGTGTCCTCACATGCCCACACACGCCCCGCGAGCGCGCTGGGATCTGTAAACACCGCAAACCCGGAAGAAGAATAATTACGAGAATTTCTGAAGCCTTATGCGCCTCGCCTCATCTATACGCTCTTGCCAGTATCTGTTGGCGTTGTCGGTGACAACAAGCCACAGCACCAAGACCAGCAACACTAACGACTCCATGTCCTCCATGTTTATTGTTTACTATTCGGGTCGTTAGACTACCGCTTAAAAGCTCACTGATGTCACTGTTTGTGCTGCTTAACAACACGTGACGTCCACCCACTTTCGCTAACTCCACCCAATGTGTCCAGCCACTTCCAGCCAGCACGGTTCAGCGCGGTTGTAGTCGAAATGCAACTCCAACAGCCCCGCTCAGCTCGACTCAGCACGGCTCAGCGCGGCACGGCTCAGCCCAACTCAGCCGCGTTTGTAGTGGAAAAGCGGCATATGTGTCAGCCCTGTGATGACCTGGCGACTTGTCCAGGGTGTACCCCGCCTTTCACCCGTAGTCAGCTGGGATAGGCTCCAGCTTGCCTGCGACCCTGTAGAACAGGATAAAGCGGCTAGAGATAATGAGATGAAATAAACCTAGAGGTGGATAATATAACAAAAAAAAAGATACATAAATATTTTGCACAGGATGGTGTTTCTCTGATAACAGAAACAAAGCTCCAGCTCTCTCTGTTCTGTTCTTTCAGGTTTTATTTAACATGTCACTCCTTGTTGTTTTTTTTTTTTTTTTTTTTTTTTAATGCTGGAGTTGTTTGAAACCAATCTGGGTTTTCTGTGTCGAATAAGGAAGTGGCGTCACCTTTAAGAAAATCTTTCATGAAGGAGCTAACTCGGAATGCAAGCGGAAAAAAAAAAAATAAAACGAGATTCTTAAGCAAACTTTTCCATCCTCACTTCTGACTTTGTTTTTATAAAATACATTTTAAATACAATTGTGAATTTCTCATCTCATTATTTCTAGCCGCTTTATCCTGTTCTCCAGGGTCGCAGGCAAGCTGGAGCCTATCCCAGCTGACTACGGGCGAAAGGCGGGGTACACCCTCTCTGGAGTTTTCAGGCTGAGCTCCTCTCCTTGTATTCTTTAACCACTCATTTCCTCGTTGTTCTTGAAGCATTTGCTTCAATTTGTTAACATTTTCCTTGATAGTGGCAAGACAGTAATGCCTTTTATCTGTTTCTCTGTTTGAATCAAGCAAAAACAGCGCAAAAATGAACCATATTGAAAACAGATTAAGCCTTGCTTGCATGAAAGACGGTGTCTGTCTGACCCCAGCTGTAATTATCCCGTGATGCGTGACGTCATGCACAAGGGGTCTATAAACAGTACACGTACCACACTACAACAGCGGGGGGTATATAAAATAACTTTCAAAGCAGTAAATGAAACCGAGACTAAGAAAACAGCCAAGATATAATGGCGGATACGTAGCGAGGGACGCTTTTAGGAACTGAAATAAGATCAAGAAGCCTAATTTTTGTGGTGCTAGTTTGTAATATATGCTCATTCCAACTTGCCCGGTCAGGCACGTCGGGGACACATCCCACTTGCCCAAAATGCACGTTTCACTTGTCCCAGGCAATCAGGCAGTCCTTAATGTCGAGCCCTGTCATTGCATGTTTTAGTTCTTGAGCATTTAAAGTTAGTTTGTTTTGTTTGTTTGTTTGTTTGTTTGTTTGTTTGTTTGAATTTTAACTAACACTTTCCTGGTCTTCCTGCCTCAGCTTCACTCTAGCTCCTCATCCTCCAGTCCCAATACTTCAGCTACACCCAGTGATCCTGCTCAGCCAAGCCCTACCCAAAGCACACAGACAGACTCCACCCCCTCCACAGAGCCCAACACGGTATCCCCTACAACTCCAACACAGGAACTTCCATCAGATGACGCGGGCAGAGAAACGAGTGCTGAGGGTCCAGCAGCAGCCACCCCACCATCTGTCACACCCACTGTCACACCTTCTGCCACACCTGGTGGTGTTTCCCAACCCTCTGGTCCAGATGGACAAACGGCAGTGCCGCCCCAGCCTGCAAGGACACCAGGCAGGGAGGACGGCAGACCTGAGGCTGCAGACAGAGCGGAGGGTGTAGCTGAGTGAGTACGGGGTGGAGAAGATGTAAAAGAACGTTTTATTTTTTTCGCGGTCCAAATCCTGCGCTCTGATTGGCTGGTGAGCAGGTCCGTATCCTACGGTACGGACCCTGGTTACGGACCTCTGGCGACTCGCTCATTCACAACAACAACAAACGTAGTAGCATTTTTTTTGTCAACATTTATCTTTTTTAATAAGATTTATTTATAAGATTATCAAAAATCTTATAAATTTTTGCCAGCATTTCTCAGGAGAATAGCATTAATTTTACAGCATGGAAGGTGATAACGACAGTGTTCACAGCGAAAGCGAGTTTTACTACCCTGAGGAAGAAGAAATAAAATATAACATTTCAGGAGAAAGCTAAAAACTGTAATTTGCCAACACCGAGCAAAAACATGGCTGAATCCTGAATGACTCCTATTTGTGTAAATCGGGGACTACATAGGCGGCAAAATGTAGTTTTTTTCCTGCCATGGAAGTGCACTTGTATACCGAGGAGGAAGCCATTTGCATTACAGCCGTGAATGAGGATTCAAAATAGCATTAATTTTACAGCATGGATAGCGATAATGACAGTGTTCACAGCGAAAGCGAGTTTTACTACCCTGAAGAAGACAAAATGAAGGAAAACATTTCAGGAGAAAGCTAAAAACCTCTAACTTGCTAACAGTTTGATCTCATTAGTTAATGAGACCCATTTTGGACCATGTTATCCTAATGCATAATATTACGTTAGGTAAAAACTTTAAACCAGTACAATGTCTTCTTCAAAGTTTCACCAAATGGCTTTATTTATGCAATATAAAGGTCATAATACTGTATAACGTTGGTCGAGCAAAAACACCGAGTTTTTTCCTGCCATGGAAGTGCACTTGTATAATAATAAAATAATAAGTTCAACTTGTATAGCGCCTTTCAAGAAACCCAAGGACGCTTTACAATTATAGACACAGAAAAAAATAACAATAAAAAATAATAAATAAATAAAAAGTCCACCAAGTAGGGGTCAGGATGTAATTCCAGTGGTGTAGCAGCCACAGTCCCACCAAAAGGCGCATGAAAACGAGTCCCACATCTCCAGCACAGCCGCCGTGACGCCGTTCGCCACATCGCTCAAACACCACGCCGTGGATCCACAAAGCGAGCAGAGAAGCTCCGCCACGCAGAGCGCTGGTGTGTCCCAAACCGCCTGCACAGCCGCCGCGACACCACCGAGCAACATCGCTCGGAACATCACGCCAAGCATTAAAGCGCAGAGCGCTGGACAACCACGAATGTTAAATGAGCAGCGAGCTCACTGCAGTCCACAGCTGGGAGCGCAGGCATCACCCACAGCGAACCAAGGCCTGGAGGGAACCAACGCCCAAAACTGGGTCCGGAGCTACACCACAACCGGCGGACAAAACACTCAAACATACATCAAACTACACAAACACAGAAAAAAAAATAAAATGAAAATTGAAAAAGAAAGAAAATAAAATTTAAAAAAAAGCTCTGGTGAGAAGTGGTAGCCAGAATGCGCACGACGTACTCTCAACCGGAAACCAAAAAAAAATTTCCGAGGAGGAAGCAATTTGCATTACAGCCGTGAATGAGGATTCAAAATGGCGGCTCGGCTCGGTTTTCCCTTTCGGGCGCTCTCGTTTTCTGTTAGAATTTGGTAAAGAAAAAAATAAATATATTATTTACCAGCTTAAGGTCGGTCCGTATGATGAAATACCGTGACCTCGGCCTTGAATACTGACCTCGACCCAGAGGGCCTCGCTCAGTACTTTCAAGACCTCGGTCACGGTATTTCACGATATGGACCTCCCAGCTGGTAAATAACACACATTTATGCTTCCGTTGGTGCTCATGTGTCTTGTCTGAAACGAACCCTGTTTTAAGAGTTTTGGTTACACTGAGCAGACGGGTGGATGAAGTTTGTCTAAGTTCGTCACGCTTCTTTAAAATAGTGAAAACAGGCTTCATTGTTACTGTATCAAAACGTTTTAATCCCAACAAATAAGTGTAACTACTGTCTCTTCTCTTTAGGCTTGTTTTCTGTTGTTCGTGTTTACAGATTACGTTTTACTTACGGCATCCTTTATTTTACCAGCATAGCCACCATTTATTTTTATTTTTTTAAAACACCATTTCCTCTTTTGTCCCATACAGTCAAGTGAAGAAGTCCACACTAAATCCCAATGCCAAAGAGTTCAATCCTGCCAAGGCCCCTCTCACTATGGTGAGTGCTCCGGCCTTCATGCTTTCTTATAGTGTGTCTCGCTCTCACAAACACGTGCATTCAGCAACTTTTCACTTTGTTGTACATACTATAGCGTACACGCATTGTGTTTGGTGTTCAGGTGAAGCCTTCTGCGACCCCCACGACTCCACGACCCACGCCTCCAAGTCCCTCAGTGGTGCTCCAGCCTCCTGCAGGACAAGGAGCCATCTACAGCCCTCCGTATCTGAGCTACGTCTCAACAATACCCTTACAGGGCCACTCTGTGCAGGTACACACACTGTTCTTTTCTGGGTTTTATCCCCCGCTGGCTGAAAGACCCAAAGGGGATTATGTTGTGGTGATTTCCGTCTGTCCGTCCGTCCAGCCCGGAAAGGGTGCTCAGCTTCTGAAATTAACTCCTCTCACAATTTTTGGAGGAATTTCACGAAACTTGGCAGGATTCTTTGTTATATGTTGGTAATATGCATATTGTAATTTTGTTAAATTTGGTCACATTTTATCAGAGTTACAGCCCTTGATTAACAAAATTTATACTTTGGCAGTTTCATGAGTGTGTTTCCTTCTGAAGTCAACTCCTCTCACAACTGTTGGAGGAATTTAATGAAACTTGACGAGGCATTATGTGTCAGTAGTATGCATATTGTTTTGTTCAATTCGGTCGCATTTTACCAGAGTTGTGGCTCTTGATTAACAACCTTGTACTTTGACAATTTCATGAAGGTGTGCTCGCCTTCTGACATCAACTCCTCTCACGATTTTTGGACGAATTTCTCGAAGGTCAGCAAAAGGCCTTGTTATATGACGGTAATACGCAGATTGCGATTTAATTTCGTTTGTGAAAATTTTACCAGAGTTTTGACCCTTGATTAAATAACTTTGACACTTTCATGAGGGTGTACGTTCTTCTGAAATCAACTCCTCTCACAATTTGTGGAGGAATTTCACCAAACTTGGCAGAAGGCTTTGTTATATGACCGTTATACGCATATTGAAATTTTGTTTAATTTGGGCAAATTTTACCAGAGTTAAGCCCTTGATTATTAACAAACTTGTACTTTGGCAGTTTCAACAAGGTGTGCTTGCTTTCTGAAATCAACTTCCCTCACGATTTTTATTATCCCCCGCTGGCTGAAAGGCCCCTATCTCGTGGTGATGTCCGTCCGTCCGTCCGTCCCGGGAAGGGTACTCACTTTCTGAAATCAACTCCTCTCACAAATTTTGGAGGAATTCCACGAAACTTGACAATTCTTTGTTCATGGATGTAAACGGCACGCCTTTTGGCGGATGCCGCCTTTTTCACGGCTGTCTGGGGGACTTGAGTGAATCGCGCAGATCCGAGGTTTTTTTTGGGGGGGGGGGGGCGTTGGAGTGTCTGATTATAATTTCATCAAAGTAAATTCTGTATTAAAATTACTAAATAAGCAAATGCCGTTACGGTCCATGAAACATAGGAAGTGTAAGTATGAGAAGCAAACAGTAAATCAGAAAGCTGCGCACGTAAAGCCAATTACGTAACTTGCGTTGGACTGATGGAAATCCTTGCGCGTGCAGTGAAGTGCAGCCAGCAGCAGATAATGGCGCGCAGCCAATTGGCTTTACGTGCGCAGCTTTCTGATTTACTGTTTGCTTCTCATACTTATACTTCCTATGTTTCATGGACTGTAACGGCATTTGCTTATTTAGTAATTTTAATACAGAATTTACTTTGGTGAAATTATAATCAGACACTCCAACGCCCCCCCCCCCCCCCCCCCCAAAAAAACCCTCATCAGATCTGCACGATTCACACAAGTCCCCCAGACAGCCGTGAAAAAGGCAGCATCCGCCAAAAGGCGCGCCGTTTGCATCCATGTTTGTTATATGTCAGTAATACACACATTGCAGTTTCGTTCAATTCAGTCACATTTTCCCAGAGTTATGGCACAGTTGCCAGCGGGGGCTATTGTGCTCTCTGAGCACTCTTGTCTGTACTTGCAGCTAATTTAAATCCATTTGTGTAACTTGTTCTTATCAGGCAGTAAGGGCTTTTGTGAAGAGGTTTTGATGTGTGAGTCACCGACTGAGAGATGTTTTGTTTTGATCTGTCTTTACCAGGCCCCTCAAATGTACCAGTATGCCGTGTCTACCGTGAGCCAGGGAAAGTACCCCAGAACTAAAGGTATTTTTGAGACGTATCAGTTTACCACCCAAAACTATGCCGATCTCTAAGGTCCCAGTAATTTAAACAGGTTTCTCTGTACAAAGTGTTGCACTATTTTCTTTTCCTTTATCCACCCTAGCAAATGCCTGCCTGCATAAAAATGCTACAGTAAACTTGTGTCCATTAATGACTATGTTTAGTTCTCTATATTAAGTCTGTTGTAGCTGCAGACTCAACTTTAAGTAGGTGGCATTTGGAAAAGAGTTGTAGGCAGACCCAAAGCCACTGTGATGTGAAAAAAGGTGGCGGGGGGGTCTGGGGGTCCTCCCCAGACAATTCTCAAAATAAAGATGTAAAATAGTGTGTTCTGAATGATCCAGAATTTACATTTTACATCTCGGAGAAAATAAAATAATGTTCTTGATCTCATGATTTAGGTGGGTAATATGTGAAAAATATAAAATGAATGAAAAGTAAAGCCTCTCTGATGATTTTCAGGCCAATTTGACCTATTTTCAAGTTTTATAGGTCAATCACGAGTCAGTTTGTAGTATATGTGGAATTGCTCGCTACCTGTATGATATCCTGTAGGGGAGAGCAGGGAGACTTGGGACAAGTTTTCAGCTTTTATAGATTGTGTAAAATTCTTTGCAGGTAACATCACGTTCATATTGCATTAGAGAGGATTTACTATACCTTCTTAGCACAACAGTAGTTTCTCAGCTTGTCACGTATACTGGCCTTCAGGTGTTGTTTTTTTGCAGGCTGACTTGTATGGAATCAATTTTGTGCCAAAATGTTCATACAATACTTTTGAAATATCAAACAAAAACGACAAATCAAAATACCAAAAAAAAAAAAGTCAATTTTTTTTTAGACTGGCAAACAAATTATTCGTGTAATCGTGCAAAATATCAGTCTATTACTCTTCAGAAACCTTTTATTTTTGTTCCGCGTCTTTCTCAGTTTTGTTTGACGTAATTTATTTTGGTTGCGATTCCAGCTTTCTCGTTTGCGCTCCCTGACTTTTTGCTTGCAGTTTTGACACAAACTTCACGTGTGGGTGGGCTGTCCAGGAATGCATTCCCATTGGCTAACTTGTGTTTGACTGACAGCTACGCTCAGTGATTCCCCCGGAGGCTGTTGCGGCCATTTCCGACTCGGATTTTGGCGGACTGTTTGACGAGTGACCGATCCATTGACGGTAAACAAGGATCGAGTGGACTTCAGTGGCGACTATGATATGATCCTTGTTTACCGTCAATGGATCGGTCTCTCGTCAAACAGTCCGCCAAAATCCGAGTAGGAAATGGCCGCAACAGCCTCCGGGGGAATGGCTGAGCATAGCTGTCAATCAAACACAAGTTAGCCAATGGGAATGCATTCCTGGACAGCCCACCCACACTTGAAGTTTGTGCCAAAACTGCAAGCAAAAAGTCAGGGAGCGCAAACGAGAAAGCTGGAATCGCAACCAAAATAAATTACGTCAAACAAAACTGAGAAAGACGCGGAACAAAAATAAAAGGTTTCTGAAGAGTAATAGACTGATATTTTGCACGATTACACGAATAATTTGTTTGCCAGTGTAAAAAAAAAATTGACTTTTTTTTTTGTATTTTGATTTGTCGTTTTTGTTTGATATTTCAAAAGTATTGTATGAACATTTTGGCACAAAATTGATTCCATAGACTTGGGACATAGTACAGAGATATGGAACAAAAATAAAATGCCTACGTGTAATGCTGACTGTGAGAGAGTTTTCTCTCAAGTCAGGAAGATACACACAGAGAGCAGAAAGAACCTGAATGCAGACACACTGACCTGGCCTACTGCAGTGTAAGATCAACACAGACACTTGCTGTGACATGCAGCCTAGTGAGGTATTGGTGCAGACTGCTAAAAAAGCTGTCATGGAGTACAATTCAGAACATTAGAGTGACACTTTGTGTTTTTGTCGAACATTGGAGCTTTGCATTCATTCTGAAGGTTTATTGTTATTAATATTGAATAAAAAGTAACTGGGATATATCATTGTTAATTATCATTCAAATTTTAGGTAAATTATTTTACTTTGCATCTTATAAGGATTTTATAAGGGAAATACGGATTTTGGAGGTTGGTTATACAGGTTTGGTTGACATGTATGTAGCTGTTCCTCCTTATCCCGTCTTCAACTAGTTCAGAATGCTGCAGCCCGCCTTCTAACCAGAACACGAAGCTGGGAGCATATTACACCTGTGCTTGTAGCCCTTCACTGGCTCCCTGTCCGTTATAGAATAAATTTCAAAATTCTTTTGTTTTCAAATCTTTACATGGTCTGGCTCCACTTTATATATCCAATCTTCTAAAGGTTCAGACAACATCTAGGGCATGTAGGTCAGCCGACCAACTCCGTCTTGTTATTCCTCGCTCTAGGCTAAAAAGCAGAGGTGACCGGGCCTTTGCAGTGAACGAGCTGCCACTGCACATACGCCTGGCTCCTTTCTTGGCTGTTTTTAAATCTCACCTAAAAACCCATTTTTATGCCCTGGCGTTCAATACAGCATGATTTGTGTATGTATGTGTATATTGTTACGCTCACTTTTTGTTGTCTTTTCTGTTGTCTATCAAGTCGTACTACCTTGCCTGTCCAGCACTTTGGTCTGCTGCTGTTGTTTTTAAAGTGCTTTATAAATAAATGTGACTTGACTTGACACAAAAAGCCCATGCCAATGAACGGCTCTTTCTCGATCAGGTTCCGTGGTCGCTCCTCGTCCAGACCACAACTCTTCGGCACCTCCTATGATCCAGGCAGCAGCGTCGGCAGCAGGTCCTCCGCTCGTGGCTTCTCCTTATCCTCAATCTTACCTGCAGTATAGCCAGGTCATCCCTGCCATGCCACACTATCCTGGACAGGTATACCAATTAATATTAATGTTCGTGCTCTGTTGATTTTACACAGAGCACTGTTGCATGAAATAAAATTTGTCCAAACCTGGTCATTTCTTGAAACGGATAAATCGTCTCCTCTCTTGTGTCTTTTGTTAGCCGGTGTATTCCATGCTGCAAGGTGGAGCGCGGATGCTGAGTTCAGGGGGACACCCTCAGACTCTTGGCCCTCCTGGTCCTCAATATCCTGGCCAAACTGAGGGACCCCCAGGAGCCCAGCAGGGCATGTATGGTACGTCCCACACAAATACCACACAGAGTGCACAGAGCACTTCCTAAATTTGCATGAAGTCTGTGTGTATGTACTGGAAAATTAGCGTTTATCAAATGCATGTATCCACAGCTGAAATCCCACACGTTTGGGCCTTGCTCTGTTTGTTTAAAGTCGAGCAAATTTACAAAATTAAACCCCTGTGGTAAATTGTGTGGTCTGATGAGCCATCTCGTAAAAACATCCCTGTACTTTTCCAGTAGGTCTGCTTTCCTTCCGCCATGGGTTTAGTGTGTTAAGATGCGTATGATGTGCTCGTTACTGATACAGCATATTGTTTCTGTACCCAGCAAAAGAGAAGAAGGAGAACACCTTTGTCACTGCACAAATGCATAACGAAATTTAGCTCATCATAGGAAAGCAAAGCCGCTGCGTACGTGAGCGGCGCCGCTCTTGAGCACTTCAGCCCAAGGCCGTCCCATATTACCCTTAACTGCATGTCTTTGGACTGCGGGGGAAGCCCATACAGACACGGGGAGAACATGCAAACTCCACACAGAAAGGCCCCCGTCAGCCTCTGGGCTCGAACCCAGGACCATCTTGCTGCGAGGCGACAGTGCTAACCACCAAATTTTTCTCGTTTCAGTCGGGCACCACCCAAACTGATCTCATCAGCTTTTCTTTGGCTAGTCAGACACAAGGTATGCCACCACTCTTGCTGGAGCAGTTGGGGGGTTAGGTGCCTTGCTCAAGGGTACTTCAGCCAGTCCTGCTGGTCCAGGGAATCAAACCAGTGACCTTTTGGTCCCAAAGCTGCTTCTCTAACCATTAGGCCAAGGCTTCCCCCAAAAGCTTTACGTTCTGTGGAATGATTGCTAAGATGTGCTATTTTGTACTGAATACATTGATTGATTTATTGATTTTATAGATTATCTCCAGTGTTTCCCCAAAGTTTACTGGTATGGGGCGGGGAAATGCTGGATGAGGATGGTCACCTGCAGGACCCCTCCCCGCAGCTCCTGTTACAGAGCATTTGGACCTGAACAAACCATTAAAGGAGTCATATTTAAGTCTTCACGGTTATTTTAGAACAAGAATTAAAGCAGTTTTTACAATACAACTGCGCACTCCGTTTTCGGACCTTAATACGTGTGTGTGTGGGGGGGGGAGTACCCCTCCCAATATAATGGTAGGGGAAATGTTGGTCTCTTAACTGGATGTGTAAATTGCTGACAAAATATCTTGCCATTTTGTTTCCAGCCCCCCAGTCATTCTCTCATCACTCAGGCTCCATGCATCCTCCGCAGCCGTCCACCACTCCTACTGGCAGCCAGCCGCCCCCTCAACACCCTGCCCCCAGCCCAGGACAGGTACTAACCCGCTACTAAACACACACCTTACAAAAATGGGGCCGTTTTAAGTAACCTAATTAAGTCTTACTTCATTTGGTCTGAATAATGAATACGATTGTTTGTTTTATCAAGATGTGTGTCTCTGTCTATCTCTTCTCAGTCTGGACAATCAGGTCCACAGCCACAGACCTTGTATCATTCAGCTCCTCTGTCAGCTCCCACTCCCCCTAATCTGCCCCCAGGCCACAGCTCTCCCCAGGCCTCATACCCTCTCCAGGGCTACAGCCTGCCAGGTCACCAGCCCCTACCCCACCCCTACTCATCCATTGGGCAGCTCACACAGGTATTGCATACACATGTGCACACAGCATGGAATCGGAATAGGGCGAACAGTACGCCCGAGTCATTTTGCATGACTTCACTGTAAAAGAGGAAGTTCACCGCCAGAAAAACAACAGTTTGGTTTGTTTCCAGCACCAAAGGGCTGTTTGGAACTGAGAATTGGTGACGTCACAGGCTTTGGGACAGCATCGCTGAAAGTGTTGAAATTGGGGAAATGAATATTGCATAGTTTAAGGCAGGAACATAAATTTTACAAGCAAAAAACCTAAATTTGAGCTCACTACTAATATTAAAACTAAAAGGATCTACACAGAGAGTCAAGATGGTTGAGTGCGAATGATTTAATGTATTTTTGAGATCATATGTTCATTTATTTATTTATTTATATACACATATATACACACACACACAATATGTAAATACAGTAGGCATCCTTCAGTCTTGAGAGACTATGGAGTTGCGCTCTGGGTGTTGATTCTGGTACAGCGCTGGGTGTGGCTGGGCAGGCTGATGCGGGAGTGACGTCTCTCCTGCACAGAGCACACATGAAGTCTGACGCTGATCTGTCAGACTGGGCTCTGGTTTTCCTTCTGTCTCTTTGTCTCTGATTCTTAGGCAAGCATCTTTTCAAATGTGGAGAGGCCTTTTTGGACAGTCTGTCTCCAGACTGATCGTTCTGAGGCTGCTGCTTCCCAGGTGTTTAGGTCGATGCCCAAGGCCTTGATGTCCCTCTTGTAGGTGTCCTTGTAACGCAGTTGTGGTCTGCTTATGGGGCATTTTTCCCTGCACTAACTCGCCATACAGGAGATCCTTGGGGATCCGACCATCGTCCATACGCACAACGTGGCCGAGCCAGCGCGTGCGTCTTTGCTTCAGCAGTGTGAACATGTTGGGGATTCTGGCTCTCTCTAGTACAGCACTGTTTGTGACTTTGTCCTGCCAGGTGATCTTCAAGATGTGTCCTAAACAGCGCATGTGGAAGGTGTTGAGTTTTCGCTCCTGCCATACATGCAGAGTCCAGGACTTGCTGCCATAAAGGAGGGTGCTCACAATGCGTGCACTGTAGATATGGATCTTGTTGTTCCATGCTCTCTTTGTCAGTCTGGACATGGTGGTAGCTGCCTTGCCAATCGGCTTGTTGAGCTCACTGTTAAGCGAGAGGGAGTCTGAGATCGTGGAGCCAAGGTAAGTAAAGTCATGGACAACTTCCAGTTCGTGATCAGAGATACTGATGGTGGGTGGCAGTTCAGCATCCTGAGCCACGACCTGAGTTTTCTTCAGTCTGATGGTGAGCCCGAAGTCTCGACAAACTTTGCTGTAGCGGTTCATAAGCTGCTGAAGTTCATCAGCTGAGTGGACAGTGACTGCTGCATCATCTACAAAGAGGAAGTCACGTAGGCATTTTAGCTGGACTTTGGTCAGTGCTCTTAGCCTGGACAGGTTGAAGAGCTTTCCATCTGATCTGGTCCGGAGGTAGCGGAACCAAAAGCATGCTTCAGCAGTACAGCGAAGAAGATCCCGAAAAGGGTGGGTGCACCCGCTGTTTCACGCCGCTCTGGATGTTAAAGGCATCTGAAGTTGAGCCGTCAAAGGCCACTGTACCCTTCATGTCTTCATGGAAAGACTTGATGATACTAAGCAGCCTGGGTGGACATCCAGTCTTGGGGAGGATCTTGACGAGGCCATCCCTGCTGACTAGGTCAAAAGCCTTCATGAGATCAATAACGGCTAGGAAGAGTGGCTGCCTTTGCTCTCTGTATTTCTCCTGCAACTTTCTGATGGAGATGATCATGTCAACGGTGGATCTGTTGGCTCGGAAACCACACTGATTCTGGGTGGGCTCTTTCTGCGAGGACTTGGAGCCTCTTCTGTACAACCCGAGCAAAGACCTTCCCGACGATGCTGAGAAGGGAGATACCGCGGTAGTTATTGCAGTCGTTCCTGTCACCTTTTGTTTTTGTACAGTGTGACAATGTTGGCATCCCTCATGTCTTGTGGAACAGCACCTTCTCTTCAACAAAGGCAGAGGATTTCACGCAGCTCACTAATGAGGGTTCCTTTGCAGCATTTCAAGATGTCAGCAGGTATTCCGTCATTCCCAGGAGCTTTGCGGTGGAGTCCAGGGTTTCTTTGAGTTCAAGAGTTGGTTCTCCGTCGAGCTCTTCCAACTCAGGCAGGCACTCGATGGCATTCCGGGCGCCTTCAGCAACTGTTTTCTCTGGTGTACAGCTCGGAGTAACACTCTACCCAGCGCTCCATCTGTTTTGCCCGGTTCTTGATTACGTCACCCGTTGCGGACTTGAGAGGTGCAGGTCCCAGTGCCTGTTTGATACTGTTGTACATTGCCTTGATGTTGCCAGAACTTTGAATCAGAATAGGGCTAACAGTACGCCCGAGTCATTTTGCATGACTTTACTGTAAAAGAGGAAGTTCACCGCCAGAAAAACAACAGTTTGGCTTGTTTCCAGCACCAAAGGACTGTTTGGAACTGAGAATTGGTGATGTCACGGGCTTTGGGACAGCATCGCTGAAAGAGATTGTTGAAATTGGGGAAATGAATATTGCATGGTTTAAGGCAGGAACATCAATTTTACAAGCAAAAAAACCTAAATTTGAGCTAGTCTCTCACACACTAATATTTAGTTGGACCACCTTTTGGTTTTGATTGTGGTGTGCATTTGACATGGAATCGATTCAAGAATCTTTTACAACGTCTATTTCCATTCAGAGTTGCATTAACATTTCACAGAGATCCCGAATTGATGGGACAGTCGAAACACTCGAGTCTTCTCCAGCACATCCCAAAGACTTTCAGTGGCTTTAAGGCCAGGACTGTGGTGGCCAGTTCATGTGTGAAAATGATTTCACGTTAAGGTTTCTAATGACTTTAAAAGAAAAAGTCAGTATATCTTCAGTTTAAGATATTAAAACCGGATCAGGGTGGAAACCGGAAAATGGTTATGACTAGATCTAAACCAGAAATTACTGACTCTTCAGAGATGGTGAAATAGATAAAATGGTATCAGACTGCGAAAGAACTTCAATAATAACCACCACCATTTAGAAATGGAAGAATCCAAAACACAGCAAGTTGGGAGGAGAAAAAAGGAAAGAGTTTTTGCTTTCAAACCGGTGGACTTGAGTCCAGTACAGTATGGGTAGAAGGGTCGCTGTAGCTTGTTGCACGTTTAGATGCTGTACATGTAGGTTCAACTGCTAGGAGAATGTGTGCAGTATGTAATGGATAAAACATGACCGGATTCCCATGCTGCACTTCCTTTAGGGTTTTCTTCCTTTTAGACCAACATTAGTTTGCCAAGAATAACAATTTATAAAGAATGACACTGTGTTTCTACTTGCATTTTATGCAAAATTTCTGTAAAACAAGTCAGTTCAGGCCGTAAGCATTCCCTTCTTGTTCCGTCCCCCAGCCCCCCCTTTGGTTCAGGTTAATAAGAGAAAAATGTAGCTTGGCACGTTCCAAAGTGAAAATCCCTCAATCTTCAAGACCACTATGCCAGAGAACTTCATAAAACCAATAGACTGTTGACACCAGAGGCTCCTTCCAGGTCTACTAAATAAACTTGACAATTATACGTTTAAAGGGGAACTGAAGTCATTTTTAAACTTGCTTTATTTCTTAATTAAAGTGTTATTCAATTACGTTTTCGGTTTTAGTAACCTTATATCGTGACTCGTATTGGCAACTAATTGCAATTAAATATTATACTTATCGGCCTATTCGGTTTTTAGCCATGTTGAATTTAGTTCGTTTGGTCCACGGCAGGCATCATTTATCCGCGGGATCTTCACGAGACTTTGAAACGTGAAGTGTCAGCCAGGTGTCGGTGCCGCCATTTTGAAAGCTGTTTTCCAAACGAAATATTGCACAAAAATTAGTTTAAATGACGATTACTGCCTACTTTTTTCAAACTTTCCTGATTGCTATCAAAACTTCCGGCTTGATTACGTCAGCATTCGAAAGAGGGCGCGCGCGTCTTTTGACAACGTTGGCAGATGTCGGTCACTTTGATTTCCGCTGTACATTTTACTTCCGTCCTACAATGTCTCGCACAGGTGTCAGCGAATCTCGTTTATGGCCGGTGCTTTGACATACGGACTGATATGTTACAGAGCATATTTCAAACACTCATAACTTGCTATAGCAGCAACAAAATAGCGATCAAAAATGCATTCGTATATTTAATAAAATGAAAAATAGAATGTTGATTAAAAAAATTTTTGCCTTCAGTTCTTTAAAAAAAGCATCTGCAATATACGTTCATGTGAATTAGCTGTCAGTATATAAACACAAAGTACTAATGGCAGTAGTAGAGGATTATGGGTAAAGCATGAATAGTAGCTGCGTGAAGCTGTTTTAGGTTCTCGAAGCTCTCTTTACACCAAGTCTGTGCATAGGACTTCACATAGCCTTTTGTTCTAGTGTACTCCCCTGGAGAGAGTCCGTCATTGTTGTGACCCAGTGAGTGATGTCGTCTGTGTTTTATTTCCTGCTTTCTCTCAGGCTCATGTCCCAGGAGCGCTGTCGGGTCCTCACCACTCTGGGGGTCATGGGCCTCCTCCGATGATGCTACTTCATGCTGCTCCTCCTCCCCCTCAGCAGGGTCCCGGTTCTGGTCCTGGCCCCCAGCACCCCACACATGCACCTCCACCACCCCAACAAGGAACTCACCAGCACTACACCTACATTGGGCACCCGTCAGGTGAGGCTTCAGTACCGGGGCAGAATCCACACACTCATTCGTCTGGTATCTTTTCGGTAGTTTATATGCGGAGAGATTTACACCATAGTAACCTGTGGGTGGTAAAAGAGAGCAACTGGACTTGCTTGAAGATTCCTGAAGACGTTTCACCTCTCATCCGAAAGGCTTCTTCAGTTCTGTCTACCAGTCAGACAGAACTGAAGAAGCCTTTCGGATGAGAGGTGAAACGTCTTCAGGAATCTTCAAGCAAGTCCAGTTGCTCTCTTTTACCACCCACAGGTTACTATGACCTGGATGACTGAGAATCTTCACAGACGCCATAGTAACGGAATAATACAGCATCATTTCACTTCTTTGCTGTAGTTTATAGGAAAAGGGGTTTAGCACACACGTACATAAACAACTGTAGGCTAAAAGATGGCATACTTTTTTTTTTAAATGGTTGTATTGCAGTAAGCGGTGTAATTAAATGAAGTATTGGTTCAGATGTTGGAGAGAGTTTATTTTGTTTATTTTCCAGCTGTGCAGGTGCAGCCCCACCCTTCCCAACAGCTGCCCTTCCACCCTCCTGGAAACTGAGTCAGAATTCAGGCTCCATCTGCCCCCTAATATTTGGTGTGAGAGTTCCTCTTGCTGATTCTGGACCAGACACATCTACATGCTAACACACACACACACACCACACACACACACCCCACACACACACACTTTGCTCCAGAAACAGACTTTTTTGTTGTTTTTATTCTTATCCATTGGAAGGACTTTCCCTTTTTTTTTTTTTTCTTTTTTTTTTTTGGTTCAAGTTGAAAGGATGGGCGCACAGTGTGTGTCTGAACAAGAGGGAATGAGTGAACGAGTGAGAGTGACCAAGTGAGCATGATGAAATGAAACAAGGGTGAAAGAGGTGTTTTATAAAAATAGCAAGATTTCTCCCTTCCTCCTCAACCCCTAATTAAATAAAAAATAAAATGGCTAAAAAAAGGAAAAAAAAAAGTAAAAATATACAAAAAATAAACAAAATTTCAAACTCTAAATAGTGGTGTTGTGTCATGTTTGACTTTTTGTTGACTGAAATAATTTTTAAAGCTAGACGGCCTTTCATTGTCACAATGACCAAATTTCAGAGGGAACTAAATTCCACCGATTTTATGAAATCGAAAGACCGTCTAGCTTTAAAAATGATGCATGTTTTATTTCTGTAATATCTGACAAAATATCAGGCCATTCTGTGGCTGGGAAGTTATTTAATTTGAGGGGATTCCCGAGCAAATAATGTGCATGAAATCATGCAGACGGAGGAAGTCCGCGTGCACATGCACAGGTTTGCTTTCTTCTTTTGGGTTTTATGGCATCCACAGTGTTGCATTACTGCCATCTACAGGTTTACCTTTGAATGTGTACTGATCTGACGGTTCCATCATTCTGTCGCTAAACGAACAGCTGATCACACCGAGGTGCTCGCTGACCGCCGATATTTATTAGTTTGGTCCTGCGTTTCCTTTCCTTCGCAACTTTTTTTTTTTCTCACTTCCCGTTACTGTAGTCGGTCTTTCATGTTTCATTCGCACACTCGCGTCCTCCATTTTTCTCTCCTGTTTCAAATTTGTATCCCACAATGCCTTGCGTGAGCGGGGAAAGCCCACCACGTGATGCATGATGTAGTATCTTGTATTGCATCATGGTGAAGCAGGAAAAAATGGCAGAGAATTTAGGGCCATAAAGTTCATTAGTTCTGTTTAAAAAAAAAAAAAAAAAACTAATAAAATTGGAAGTCTGTGATTTGAATTGAATAGGTTTTGGTTCACTAAACAAAAATAATTGTGTGTCAGGGAAAATTCTCTTTATGACCTACACTGGAAAAATCTGAAAGGCCGTCTACCTTTTAAGGGAAAAAACCCCCACCAAGTTAGCTGCAAATCAGTTATGGGCCTCTGTGAGTGAGCTGATGTGTATGAGAGGGCATTTGGTTGAGCTGTGGTGGGATCTGAACCGCAGGTTGAGAAACTGGTTGCACAGCTGCACATATGCTGTGTTAGCCCTGTGGTCGAAAATGGGAGGTCATGAATTTCTAATTCATGACTGTATTTATTCATTTTTGTTTACAAGTATATATTTGAACCCCGTGGCTGGCGAGGGCCTTTCTGTGCAGAGTTTGCATGTTCTCCCCGTGTCTGTGTGGGTTTCCTCCGGGTGCTCCGGTTTCCCCCACAGTCCAAAGACATGCAGGTTAGGTTAACTGGTGACTCTAAATTGACCGTAGGTGTGAATGGTTGTCTGTGTCTATGTGTCAGCCCTGTGATGACCTGGCGACTTGTCCAGGGTGTACCCCGCCTTTCGCCTGTAGTCAGCTGGGATAGGCTCCAGCTTGTCTGCAACCCTGTAGAACAGGATAAAGCGGCTACAGATAATGAGATGAAGTATATATTTTTGCATTTGTTTTCATTAAGGCATGTAAATAGTATTGTTTCCTAAAGGAAACATTAGTATTATTTAAAAAAAAAAATTTAGAGCGATGGACAAAAGTTAAAACTTTTTAAATAGTAATATGCATTGTTCGCTTGGAGTGCCAATAATTCTGTAGCTTTCTTTATATTAATTCAAATTCTAATGTAATCGATCTATCTGATATTTTTAAAAAAAAAATACAGAAATCATGACCAAATGTTTAAGATCATTACCAGTTTTGTGTCATCAGTGTGTGATGTTCTACTGTTGCTCTTCATCCTGCTGCTCTACTTCTAGCTGAGGTTCTCATCACGTCGCTCCTGTGGAGGACGGCCCCCATGTGGATAGTCGAAGATGGCTCTGGGCCCTTACAGTTTGGCTGTGATGGCTGAGGACTACACTTGCCATGATAACATTAGGACTGCGATTGTCATGAACACTTTTGCACTTGAGTCACCGTCAGTGACCAGTTTATAACTTCAGCAAAGTAGACTTCCTGTTAAAACTATAATGACTTTCCTGGTTACCCAATTGTACATTTTGACCATGAGGATGGGTTCCCTTTTGAGTGGTTCCTCCTGTCATTTCATGGAGTTGTTCCTCACCATCACTCATTCGGGATAAATTTATTAGTTCACGTGTTTAAAATCTTTATTTTTCTGTAAAGCTGCTTTGCGGCAATTTCTACTCTTAAAAGCGCTATACGCTTTCCGACCAAGGAGTGCAAGAGAGATAGACAGACAGACACAGCCTCGTTAAAGCTAGACAGCCTTCTGATTTCATAAAATCGGTGAAATTTAGATCTCTCTGAAATTTGGTCATTGCGATATATGTATATTTCTGTAATACCTGACAAAATATCAGGCCATTCTGTGGCTGGGAAGTTATTTAATTTGAGGGGATTCCTGAGCAAATAATGTGCATGAAATTGCTTGCGGCGGCACGGTGGTGTAGTGGTTAGCGCTGTCGCCTCACAGCAAGAAGGTCCGGGTTCGAGCCCTGTGGCCGGCGAGGGCCTTTCTGTGCGGAGTTTGCATGTTCTCCCCGTGTCCGCGTGGGTTTCCTCCGGGTGCTCCGGTTTCCCCCACAGTCCAAAGACATGCAGGTTAGGTTAACTGGTGACTCTAAATTGACCGTAGGTGTGAATGTGAGTGTGAATGGTTGTCTGTGTCAGCCCTGTGATGACCTGGCGACTTGTCCAGGGTGTACCCCGCCTTTCGCCCGTAGTCAGCTGAGATAGGCTCCAGCTTGCCTGTGACCCTGTAGAACAGGATAAAGAGGCTAGAGATTGCTGCACAAAGTGTTAAGACTTTATATGGGAGAGCTTTTTAAGATCCTTTATTATTTTGGACTATTGCATATACTATGGCAGTGATTTTAGATTTAATTGTTAGATCTAAGATGCATTCAATGATTTAAGTTAGTTTTATAGTTTAAGTTAGTTTTATAATTACAGAATATAATTTAGGATTAAGACTTTATGATTCTAATGTTAAAACTTTGAGTTTAGTCCTGAATCCTGTTTGACCTTCCTGATGTAGCACTTCTTTGTTTGTTTCGTATGACTGTCTTTGTTTAGGTTTGTTCTTATTTTTTGTTTACTTTCTTATAACATATCTTTGTTGAAAAATTCCATCACCATCTTAAGTACATATTGCCCTATGTTATATCTGACCTGAAGGGGTGTACTTAAGCAATGACCTTTAAAATCTGTCTGTACCTTGCTATCATGTCATATCAGAAATATGTCATTATGATTTAAACACACACACACGTACATCTGAACATTCCATCAGAACAGTGATGTAATTAAAATGTGACTTGCTCACACACACACAGACACACATATCAAAATGATGTCACTCACTCACACCCCCCCCATAGACACACACATTCATGCACACACACAGATATCAAACAGTGATGTCATTTACACACAGATAACACTCACATATAATAACCTTCTGTGTATAGGCACGGGACGGCGTTTTTATTTTGGTGAACCTCGTAGACTTTTGTTTACGGGATGTTTTTATTTTGGGGAGCCTCGTAACTGGTTTACGGGATGTTTTTTGGCGATCCTCGTGGAAGAGCCACGGGAAGATTGGTAAACCTCGTGTAAAAGCACGGGAAGGTGATCCTCGTGAAGTGAAGGAGCTGTCACGGGAAGAGCGCGCTTTTTATGTTAAACCCATAATCTCATCTCATCTCGGGACTGATTCCTTCGTGCGACCATGGGGGGAAAATTGTATTGTATTAAGGTACCCGGACCCTGAGAAAAAAAACCACGGGATTGGATGAATTGCTGTGGTTTAGCATTCTACACAAATTCTAGACAATTTGGCCGGCTCAGTTTTGATTTATCCTCGTTCAGGTATTTGCAATCTCTAGGAGCTGTGTAATGAATTTTTAATTGTTATAGCATTTGTATAAGGCATTACTGGATATGCACAAAATAATGAAACAACAAATCAGTACTCTGGACATGAACAGTCAGAACTGTGTTCCTGGTGTGCATAAATGTCAAACCTTTGGTCAATCAAACCTGTATAACCAACTTCCAAAATCCTTATTTCCCTTATAAAATCCTTATAAGATGCAAATTAAAATGATTTGCCTAAAATTTGAATGATAATTAACAATGATATATCCCAGTTACTTTTTATTCAATATTAATAACAATAAACTTTAAGAATGAATACAAAGCTTCAATGTTTGACAAAAAAAAAGTGTAAATGTTATGTGCTCTTTTATCATCGTGGGAATTGATTATAGCTCTAAATAAATATTGGTTTGTTTTTTGTTAAAAAGAATCCGTATAACTTTATTTGTACGCCCGTATACTATGTTTATTGAATCAAATCCGTATAAAATACGGACATTCTGTATATTCATTATGATCTCAACGAAAGCTTCACTGAATCGATTCTTTAGAACAAACTCGCATGCGTGTGAATCAATTTACTTGATTCTTGACTCAGAAACAACGGAAACCTTATTTGTATTCCTGCTTTCAAATTGTAAACAATAATCACACTTTCATGCTGCATGAAATTAAAGTATGAACTTTCCTCAAACCATTACGTGTGCATGAACTCAAACAAATGCAGTCCATGCGTCTGTATCGATTCGCTTGATCGAGTCATTTTTATGTTTCGTCCCGAAAAGATCCGAATCGTATGCGAATCTCATCACTGTTACGGGAGGAGAGAAGAGATCCTCTTCCCTCAACACAGAATGGTTGCTTCTTAATCAATTAGTTTCAGCGTTTGGTGAGTAGATCATCTGTATTTTATTTTATATTCATTGTGTGTCGATAGTCCGAAACTTGTAACCAGTAAAGTCACGAGTGATCTGCGAGGTGATCTCTGAACAGGTCCCTGAGCAGTCTACAAGACTATTAATGTGTTTTAATAATTAATAATGCAGCTATTAATGCAGTTTCATGTCTAGATCTTATAAATGATGAATACGAAGTAGTTAAAACTAAGACAGAAGTATGTGACGGCAAAATTGTGATGATTATGTATTAATAACATTAGAACTCCAGTTCCCATAATGCTTGTGAGCTAGGCATGCGCACTAGATGGGAGAGAACAGATATGGAAAAAGTGTAATAAAAGGCATCAAATATATTTACCCTACTTGTGAATGGAAATGCCGAAAAGTTTAATGTTTAACCTAATGTTTAATGTTGATCTAAAACATTTTAAAACTGATCGTGTAGTGGTATTTTTATTAATCATATGTAATTCTAGGGCGGCACGGTGGTGTAGTGGTTAGCGCTGTCGCCTCACAGCAAGAAGGTCCTGGGTTCAAGCCCCGGGGCCGGCGAGGGCCTTTCTGTATGGAGTTTGCATGTTCTGTCCGTGTGGGTTTCCTCCGGGTGCTCCGGTTTCCCCCACAGTCCAAAGACATGCAGGTTAGGTTAACTGGTGACTCTAAATTGACCGTAGGTGTGAATGGTTGTCTATGTATCAGCCCTGTGATGACCTGGCAACTTGTCCAGGGTGTACCCTGCCTTTTACCCATAGTCAGCTGGGATAGGCTCCAGCTTGCCTGCGACCCTGTAGAACAGGGGTCTTCAATCCTATCCACAAAGGGCCAGTGTGGCTGCAGGCTTTCATTCCAACCAAGCAGGAGCTACACCTGATTTCACTTGTTTAATCATTTCACCCTCGTCTCCAGTCAAAAATCAAGTGAGCCTCCAATTTGGCTGTAATGAAAGCCTGCAGCTACACCGGCCCTTTGCGGAAAGGATTGAAGACCCCTGCTGTAGAAGGATAAAGCGGCTAGAGATAATGAGATGAGATATGTAATTCTAACCTTTAAATATCCTATATACTCCTGTTTCTGACGCGTTTTAGTAAATGTGGACTTGTCTTGTCTGGGAAACATGAAATTCGATCAACAGCGAGCTAACCCGCTCTTTACTTCATTTTTGACATTTTTTGAATAATTGTCGTCCTATTATAAATATAACATTTTGAATAATTGTTCCGTCTCTATAGTCTCTCTGTCTCTTTTCTCAGTCAACATTGAGATAAGACTGTTACAGATAGCAATAATATAAACAAACAACCCATGCAAGAGCAGCAGACAAGGACACACAGAAATCTGCAATGGGCAGAGAAAATCATTATTTTTGGCACTTTCTCACACAATAATAAATTTAATAAGTAATCTCTTTATATTACTAGGTAAATTCCATATACATAAAGTCAAAATGTCCAAGATAACCAATTCTCATTCCCATTATTTTTAATTGAATTAAAAATGTATTTTGAGTCTCTGTCACATATCGAATCCAACAAAGAGTACTTATCAGCTATTCAAATTACATTCAGTGGAATTGTTTGTCATTTCAATTTGCCCTGTTTTATATCTCCTTTTCTTTCTTTAAACTTATTGCTCCTTATGAGGCTAAGCTTAAACATGTTCCTCCTAATTTCGAACTATTGATATGAAATGCTCTGATTAACTGTTGGCTGAGTTTTAAACCTCCATACTTTTGCCTTTAAAAACCACAGAGGATATGGAATGGATAGGCTTTTAATGTATTTAGTTAACCATAATTTTTTTTCAGCAAGAAACAGAGTTAACAAACGTTTACTTGAAGAATGTTGAGAAAAAAAAAGAAAAATTTTTTCTTTCCAGTGGTGTTTATAAATCGGAGACTTGGGTTTATCTTTATTTAAACATTAAGAAAAAAACGTCATAAATTATCATGATTATGATACATTGGCTTGTATAAGTATTCATTGTCCTTGAACCTTTCCGCATTTTGTTGCACTGCAACCTGGAACTTAAATGGAATTGACATGAAACTACACAAAATATGATTCAATATTCATGTGCATCCTGTTTATGTTAAGCAGTACCTCTCTCTCTGGATCGATGTCATCCTACAGTCTCTTCTCGAGCAAGGCGTGGTGAGATCGTGCACCAGCTCATACAATACACCTGTCAATCCAGTACCTAAACCTGATGGTACCTGGCGTTTTACGCAGGATTTACGTAAGATTAATGAATTGATTGTTTCTTCTGTAATGTCACAGGTTCCTGCTCATCATTGCTGTTTTTCCATTATTGATCTCTGTTCTGCCTTTTTTCACGCACATGAGGAGATAGCGTTTGGACTCAAGGTTTCATTGACTCTCCTGCTGTTTTTTCAGCTGTAATTCAAATTCATAACGCACTCTATGACCTCTCCCTCCCTCAGGACTCTGTGGTCTGTGTGTTCTGGTATCTGCTGAGTCACCAGAAATCTGCCAAGACACTGACACTTGCGCCTGCTCCAACATCTGGCGCACAAGGGCTTTAAGGTTTCCAGGACCAATGGACACTTAAGTATTTGAACTTTTGAAGTTTGAACTTTCTCAAGGCTGTCATTCTAGACACAAAACGCCCTGCAACTAAACATGCACTGATGTCTTTTCTGGGTCAGAAAATAGATCCCTGACTGCTCTTTATATGACAAGCTTCTCTGTTCTGCAATCTCTCATCACGATCCACTGCAACATCCTTTGACCTGGACTGACACTATGGTGGTTGCTTATCACTCCCTCAAAAGCACCCTTTGTTCTGCCCCTGGGGTTACCTGATCACTTCAAGCCCTTCCACCTCTATGCCTGTGAACAGCTGTTGGCCGGGAGCATGAGGGGGGGGAAATGCATCATTGTGCGTTTTTATCCAAAACATTAGACATTGTTGCTCAAGGCTTACCTGCGTGTCTGGGGGCTGTCTCTGCATGTGCTTTGATGGTTTTAGATGCGGAAAAATTGGTTTTGTCTCACCCACAGATCTTGCACTCGTCACATCAAGTTAAACAGGTGTTGCAAAATTTATAGACCCATTAAATTAATTTATCAGTAATTTAATTGATAATTAAATTAACATATGACTATTTATTCTCTGTTCTACTAACAATCTCGAAATTCATGTCACATCCTCTTTTGATAATGTAGGTCACGCTCTCGCACGCCTCCTTAATTCTCGGGATGACATTGATATTGCCTGTCCAAAAATCGTACATACTACTAGTATCAGGTCTGATCTCTCCTCCAGCCCTCTAGGGATGGGGGAAGTACTCTTTGTTGATGGTTCTTGTTCTAAATGGTTCTTGTTTTATAATTTATAATATTTATCATACCTCTGTGGTTACTCTGTGTGTTCACTGCCTGATATTGTGCATGAGGCATACGCTCTTCCTTTCTCATTTGATTTTTGTCATCTTGATTGTGGACAAATTCTCTAAATGGGTAGAAGTTTTTTTCCTGTTCTCGAGAGAACACGAAGGTAGTTACTCGTATTCTGGCAAAAGAAATAGTACCTAGTTATAATTATAATAATACATTTTATCTATAAGCGCCTTTCAAGGTACCCAAGGACACTGGACAGTAAAAAAAGAAAAACAAACAATAAAAGCAGAACAATAAAATAACAATAAAATAATCAGAAATCAATAATAATAATTGTTATAGTTATGGGGTTCCAGACGCCATAGACTCAGACAAAGGTACCCGTTTCACCTCAAAAGTCACACAAAACCTTTGTAAGTATCTCTAAACTAAACTGGTGTTTTCACATTCCTCAATCCTCTGGTATCGTAGAACGTACTAATCGAACATTGAAAGACAAATTAATTAAGGTCATGCAGGACACAGGTTTGGCTCTGTAATCCATAATTCATTCTGGCTGAAATTCGTGTGACACCAAGAAATTATTTTTGGAAGACCTTTCCCTCTCCCCTGGAAGAAGGGAACTCCGGCTCCGGGTACCTCTGATTTGAAAATGCATATGGATGAGTATTCTGCAGCCCTTATAGATAAGTTGCATAAAATTTGTACCAAGGTCAATAATACAATATTATCTCCACCACACACCCCTTTCACGTGGGAGACAAGTGCTGGTGTGACTTTTTAAAGTAACGATTTGGACAATTGGGAAAACCTAGATATAGTGGGCCTGCAGACATAGTCGCCATTACTTTTACTGCTGTTTTAACTGATCTTTTTCCACAGTGGATCCATGCCACGCGATTGAAGAAGGCTCCATAACAAAGTTGTGTTACAATGACAAGTTTGCTACTAACGTTTTCTCTGTGTCCCTTTCCAGTCTCTGTTCTCTCTTTCTGTCTCTCTATTTCTGAGCTCTACACAGATTCGACTGAGAATCCTCAAGACGTGAACAAAGAGGGGAAGAGATCGTGTGCCCCGTTTGGGACCAATCATCCTCACTACAATCATGACAGTCCTTGTCACGGGTTTCGTGACTTCATTGTTGCTCGGGGCAAGGCTACCCGCCCGAGCCTTCGTGACTGCTTCATCTTTGCTTGGGGCAGGGTTACCCGCCCGAGCCTTCTGGACCACTTCATTGCTCGGAGCAGGGTTACCCGCTCGAGCTGGACTTCGAGACAACATCTGGCAATTCACTAGCTGGACAAGTGCACACCACACGAATGTGTTATGTCTTTCATCTGATGCCGTTTTCTACTATTATTACACATCTCTATGCTCTGAAACTCTGTATTCTTACAGGACTCTGTTCTCACTATAGGTCGATATGCCTTCTAATTTCATTTTCCCTCACTGTTTTAGAACAAATTACTCTGAAGAAAGTAGCGTGTATTTGGGACAAATTAAGAGGTTTTGAGTTTCTCTAAGCTCCGGTGAGGTGGGACGAGGGCTGATCGGGCATGCCCGCCCTCTGAGCACCAATATATGTCAAGAAGGGCAAAGATTAACTCGATTAATTCTCGATGTAATCACATATATGATCATGAGGTGATAATGATCATATATGATCCTAGGATTTGATAATAGTGATACTATTATCAAAGGGGGGGATTGTTAGGTTTTATTATTATGTAGGTTTATAAATAATTGTAATTCTTGACCAAGAAGGCAGTAATTTATTTGTGACAAAATTAAGGATTAATTTCTGTTCAGTTAAAATGACCTTATGTCTCGGCTGGACATAGTTTGGGAACATTTTGCTTATTTTGATTTGATCAGAGATGTGTCTGAACGGCGCCAAGGTCTGCAATGATGCCACACACACCCACAGCTGCATATCCAACGTGTATTTGGGATTAAAGTTAAATTTAAAGCCATGATTCATGTTAGTTTTATAGTTTATAGTTTTGTATTAGCCTTATTGCTGCACAAAGTGTTAAGACTTTATATGGGAGAGCTTTTTAAGATCCTTTATTATTTTGGACTATTGCATATACTATGGCAGTGATTTAGATTTGTTAGATCTAAGATGCATTCAATGATTTAAGTTAGTTTTATAGTTTTAAGTTAGTTTTATAATTACAGAATATAATTTAGGATTGTTAAGACTTTATGATTCTAATGTTAAGACTTTGAGTTTAATCCTGAATCCTGTTTGACCTTCCTGATGTAGCACTTCTTTGTTTGTTTCGTATGACTGTCTTTGTTTAGGTTTGTTCTTATTTTTTGTTTACTTTCTTATAACATATCTTTGTTGAAAAATTCCATCACCATCTTAAGTACATATTGCCCTATGTTATATCTGACCTGAAGGGGTGTACGTAAGCAATGACCTTTAAAATCTGTCTGTACCTTGCTATCATGTCATATCATCAGAAATATGTCATTATGTTATGATTTAAACACACACATGCATCTGAACAGTGATGTAATTAAAATGTGACTTGCTCACACACAGACACAGATATCAAAATGATGTCACTCACTCACACCCCCCCATAGACACACACATACACACATTCATGCACACACACACACACACAGATATCAAACAGTGATGTCATTTACACACAGATAACACTCACATATAATAACCCTCTGTATTCTTGTCCAATTGGGGGAACTTGCGAATAAAGATGTGAACTACATGGGGTTCCTGTCTTTCTTGGTGACTAACCCCCCCAGACGTCTGGGTGGCACAAGGGCGGGGGTCCCGAGAAGTAAGTTGACCGTTTCCGACTGGGTGAACCCTAACACCTTCGCAACATATTTTTTTTCTCGCTTTCCGTTACTGTAGTCGGTCTTTCAGGTTTCATTCACATCCTCCGTTTTTCTCTCCTGTTTCAAATTTGTATCCTACAATGCTTTGCGTGAACGGGGAAAGCCCACCACATCATGCATGATGTAGTATCTTGAATTAGGTTATGGTGAAGCAGGAAAAAGTAGTGGAGAATTTTGGGCCACGTGGCCCTAAATTCATTAATTGTTCTATTTTTTAAAATTGGAAGTCTGTGATTCGAATTCAGTAGCTTTCGGTCCACTAAACAAAAAAAATTGGGTGTCAGGGAAAATTCTTTTTACAGGTATGACCTACACTTGAACAATCTGAAAGGCAGTCTAGCTTTAAGATATCATTCAGGCAGCATTAATGTGCCATAATAAAAATACTCCTTGTCTGGTTTTGTGAATGACAACCCAGCAGAAACCAACCAAGAAAATAATCCACTTGATAACAATAATCAAATGACCAGATAGGAAAATAATGCAGAGTTCATGCAACAAATAAATTATATAAGTAAATGAATTAATAAATGAATAAAGGTTTTGGCACACCTGGACCAGTTTCTCTGGATTTGACCATTTAGTGGTCAAAGGAAGTGCAGTGTTCTCCCTGATCCAAACACACCTGATCCCGGAGGAATCCCAAACCGGAGTTGGGAAACTGCACTTAAAAAATTTTTTTGCCTTTGTCTTGCCATAAGCATGTGACTTACTGTATATTAGACTGACAGTGATGGAGAAATGGGAGTGAAGTCATTTGGCGTGACAAAGTTGGACAGGATTAGAAATGAGTATATTAGAAGGACAGCACATGTAGGACAGCTTGGAGACAAGAGGTGAGATTGAGATGGTTTGGACACGTACGGAGGAGAGATCCAGGGTATAATGAGAAAAGAATGCTGGAGATGGAGTTGCCAGGTAGAAGGAAAAGAAGAGGAGCAAAGATGAGCTTTATGGCTGTGGTGAAGAAGGACATGAGGATGGTTGGCATACCTCTCAACCCTCCCGTTTTTCCCGGGAAATTCCTTATTTTGACTTATTTCCCGCTGTCTTCCCATTTTTTTATTTTCCCGAAAATATCCCGTATTTTCACATTATATAAAAGTCGGTAGGTCCAGAATTCATGACGCGCCTCTGACAGGAGTTTACAGCAGGAAGTCGGGCCATGAATTCACATCCCTGCCCTCTCCAGTACAGCAGGTGGCAGTCTAGTAATTACACGTTGATTTTAATTGCATGTCTGTGAAGAAGACTGTCAGAACCATAGCGCTAGTCTGACCCATAGATTTACATAGAAGACTAGATTCCGCACAGGGCGGCCATCTTACCACAGACAAGGGGTATGAACATAGACATTCTATGGGTATGAAGACTTACGCAAGCACAGCCCAGCACTCACATTATGATTTACAGGAAATCAAAGTACTGACTTTGATGACAAGATGATGTGTGTGTCTGTTTTAATTGTAGATGTTTATATCAGTATGTTTAGTTTTAACTGCACACTGGAGCCTAGTCAAATGAAATTTCAATCTTCTGTGCTAACATATATAGAGTGCTTCGAGGTCAGCGCGAACCCAGCGGCGGCCATATTGGAAGTCAAAGGTCGCCTGGGTCAGGCTGTGTCAGTGCATTGTTGTTGTTCAGCGAAGCAAAAAGGGGTGACAATGCCGAATACGTGTGTCATTGTTGGCTGTAGTAGCCGGGGGGAAAAGGGTGGCAAAAGCTTCCACAGACTCCCTAAAGTCGTGACTAACCAGGGAATTGCAGCACAGGAGAAAAGCGAGCGGAGGAGACGACAGTGGCTGGCTGCCATCAACCGATCAAATTTAGGACAACTTGACTGTATCCGGATTTGTTCTGATCACTTTGTGACAGGTAGGTTAAATTGTCTTGAATTTCATAGTTACTAAAATCTCATCTCATCTCATTATCTCTAGCCGCTTAATCCTTCTACAGGGTCGCAGGCAAGCTGGAGCCTATCCCAGCTGACTACGGGCGAAAGGCGGGGTACACCCTGGACAAGTCGCCAGGTCATCACAGGGCTGACACATAGACACAGACAACCATTCACACTCACATTCACACCTACGCTCAATTTAGAGTCACCAGTTAACCTAACCTGCATGTCTTTGGACTGTGGGGGAAACCGGAGCACCCGGAGGAAACCCACGCAGACAACATGCAAACTCCACACAGAAAGGCCCTCGCCGGCCCCGGGGCTCGAACCCAGGACCTTCTTGCTGTGAGGCGACAGCGCTAACCACTACACCACCGTGCCGCCAGTTACTAAAATAGTTATTTTAATTTCATAGTTACCGGTAGCATCCAGTATGCCGGCTGTTGTGTGACCGTCGTTCTTTCCCTCAGTCTCGTGGCCGCTTCAACATAAAACAACAGGGAAGCAACATGGGAGCAACATTCCCCAAGTCCAGCAATGCAGTTGCAATGTGCACACAAAATAGCATGTCTCTTGTCAAATATTATCCAGGGGTGTAGACTAGGCTGGGATAGACTCTGCGAGTGTAACACTTTCCCGCTGATCACTTTTGTCTCTCCGTCTTCAGCAGTCAACACCGACACATCGCGGACCCAACCGGACACAAATCTATCGTATGCTTCCATGCTCTTGTAGTTCTGGAAATCCTTTAGTTCACAAAATGGACTTGGGTGAAACACTAGATAGTTCACAAGATCGATGTATGTCACATGCGGCAACAAGCTGGGGTCAGCTTTCCATTCCTTCTCACTAACAGTGTATGGATCTACATTCCCAATGAAACGTACCTTCTCAGCATAACGCTCCCGTGCCTGCTTACCCAAACTTTCACAGTAGTGCTCCATCACTTCAGATGTCTAAATTCTTAAAAAATCCAAGCTTCTAAGCCCTCTAACGCGGAAACGAATCTGTGAATGTGTACTCTATGCGCGCTCTGGAGCGAGTGACTTCCAAGATGGCCGTGCGGACCGCAGTGTTACTATTTTTAGCATCATCTCGGAGCACTCTATTGACTTTGACATGATAATCAGCTTTGAATGTTCTTTTTGTAAATGTAAAGATATCTTTTTATCCTTGGAAGTATAACCACGTGATTAATTAAGTGCTTTTTTTTGTCACAAACTACCGTGAGTCGCTGTCACTGTTTTATACTATTACTTACTCGGGCAGTGCATTTGTTATTATGCTATGATGTGAGTGCATTAGGTTTTTGAGGTGGATGAAGTATTTCTGAAGGTTTTTTTAAAGCTATTTATTTAACTTTAGCTTCCCCTACGGCCCTATCACATGTAAAAATATTTTCACTAAAAATTGGAAATAAATTGTATGGTTATTTGTCCTAAGGCCGCAGTTATCCATAAGTATGCAGTGTTAGGCTTCTCACAGCATAGGAATTTCAGCATGCATCCTGTCTTACAGTCTGTAGTATACTGAAATATTTTCGCCAAGCTATGCGTATTTTTTTAAAACATTAAATGATTATTCATCATTATCATAAATACATACTTCCGTTTGTTTTTTTTATATAACAAACCAAACCGTTTGAATATCGACTAAAATTTGAGGAAGTTACGGTCATCTGAAAAGTACATATCGCTACCAACACAATGTAATGGGTAAGCCAGCTGTCTGAGGTAAGATGGCCACCATGTGCGGACGTTCGACTTCGTTGACGGGCAACGGGGACGAGGCATCTAGTCTTCTATGTATATCTATGGTCTGACCAAGGTCACTGCTCGGAACTTCTCACAAAACTAAAAGATGGTCGTAATTCTTTCCTCAGGGAGCGAGTTTCAGTAGACGGCGAGACTAGAGACATGAATAAAGAAAGGAGCGAGGCAAAACCAAAAAAGGTGTATTGCCGCTACTTGCCCAAATGGCAGGACGAATTTAATTTTGTGAAGAAAAGTCAGTTCGATTACCGACTTTCTGAAATTTTCGGAAAGGTCGACTTTCCGAAATTTTCCCTTATTTTGAGTTAAAATCTGGGAAATATCCCTTTTTTTCAAACCTCAAAGTTGACAGGTATGATGGTTGGTGCTACACAAAAAAGATACAGAGGACGAGAGGAGATGGAGGGACATTATCCGCTGTGGCGACTCCTAACAGGAACAGCCGAAAGAAGTAGTGTTGGAGAAATGTTTTTGGTGGTGCATAATTTATTTCAGTTATCAGACAACAATGTTACAGAGCATTACATTACTTTACATACAACAGCTAAAGAACAACTGGATTAATCGCAGTTATAATTAAAAAAAAAAGTAAAACAAACCTAAAAAAAGTAATGTTTTAAGTCAGAAAATATAAGTGAGTAAAAGTTAATATTCTCAGGAACTGTCAGCAAATCCTGTCAACAGGATTCAGGAAAAAAAAAATACGGTGAGATATAATTCAGCAGTTGTAATTTTCTTACAGAATTGATTTCTTAAGATCTTTTCGTCCATCCGTCTAACATTTTTGTCCACATGTGGTAGAGACAAAATGTTAAGCTCAAGTTTCCCATTCGATATGATTTTATGGTGTAAAAATCCTCCTGTATAATCTGATGGTGCTTCAAGTCTTGGTGTTTTTAATCAGCGCAGGTGGACTTACTTACTGGAGGAGGATCAGAAAGAAGAAAACATTTGTAAGTTCAGTATCTGTAATGAATGTGCATAGCAACGGGCTTACACTGAATGCACAAAGTGTCGTCATTACAACAAAGAATCTGAAGCTTACTGTAGGTTCGGCGCGTTTACGTATTCAGAGCTGCCATTGTCGTCACTGCTGAAGCCATCGAATGATCCAACTGGAAGGAATTACACATAAACTATAGTTTAATTTACGTGTTAATTTGTAGATTTTCCTTTTTTCTGCATCATAGGGCAGCATAACACACAGCCCATGCTAAAAAGTGCTATCTGCCCTCTTCCAAATACACAAGCTCACAGATGCCTGCAATCGGCTACCGTCACTGGTATTGTCAAGAGAGAAAGAGTATACCATCCATCCCACCCAGAGAGCAGGGCCAATTGTTTTCCCTTTACTCCCAGCCATGGATAGCTGTGGCATCTTTGAGATATGAACTCACAATCTCCTTCTCTTCCATTTGTGGAACGAACTTTATTGCACAAGTGATCTTTATCTGCAGAACCAGGATGCAAAATTTAAGTGTATCATTTGGTATCAGTTTTATCCAAGTCCTTCCCGCGCCATACAATCAGGCGCATTGGGCGGCGCCGATCTCTGTTAGCCCTCGGCCTCTCGCCTATAGGGTTACAGTGGGGGGCTAGTCCTCTGGTAACCGTGAGAGTTTGACTCCCCACTCGCATCTGTATTGCAGCATGCCATACCATTTTTATGATGGTTTTTGGTATGACCCAGCCGTGAGTAGAACTCGCAATCTCCCACTCGAGAGGCGGACACGCTAACCACTAGGCCAGCTCAAGGTAGCTTTATCCAAAGACACTTACAATTGGACTGGAATACAGATGAACCATTGGGGACGAACTTGTCTTGCTCATAGGCCCACAGTGACCCTGTCATTTGTGTGGATGTGAGCATGCAACCTTCCAGTTCTTACATTACATGAATGGTATTTAGCAGATGATCTTATCCAGAGTGACGTTAGGTGCCTTGCTCAAGAGCACTTCAGCCATTCCTGCTGGTCCAGGGACTCGAACTAGTGACCTTTTGGTCCCAAGCTGCTTCTCTAACCATTAGGCCATGACTTCCCCCAAGTTCTTAGTTTAAACCCTTAACCAATGAGCCACCACTACCACCAGTGAGGAGCTCATGGAGCTAAACATCTTAAAGGAACAGTCCACCATACTTCCATAATGAAATATGCTCTTATCTGAATTGAGACGAGCTGCTCCGTACCTCTCCAAGCTTTGCGCGACCTCCCAGTCAGTCAGACGCAGTCAGACGCGCTGTCACTCCTGTTAGCAATGTAGCTAGGCTCAGCATGGCCAATGGTATTTTTTGGGGCTGTAGTTAGATGCGACCAAACTCTTCCGGGTTTTTCCTGTTTACATAGGTTTATATGACCAGTGATATGAAACAAGTTCAGTTACACAAATTGAAACGTAGCGATTTTCTATGCTATGGAAAGTCCGCACTATAATGACAGGCGTACTAACACCTTCTGCGCGCTTCGGCAGTGCATTGATATGGAGCTCAGATATCAATGCGCTGCCGAAGCGCGCAGAAGGTGTTAGTACGCCTGTCATTATAGTGCGGACTTTCCATCTCATCTCATCTCATTATCTCTAGCCGCTTTATCCTTCTACAGGGTCGCAGGCAAGCTGGAGCCTATCCCAGCTGACTACGGGCGAAAGGCGGGGTACACCCTGGACAAGTCGCCGGGTCATCACAGGGCTGACACATAGACACAGACAACCATTCACACTCACATTCACACCTACGGTCAATTTAGAGTCACCAGTTAACCTAACCTGCATGTCTTTGGACTGTGGGGGAAACCGGAGCACCCGGAGGAAACCCACGCGGACACGGGGAGAACATGCAAACGCCGCACAGAAAGGCCCTCACCGGCCCCGGGGCTTGAACCCAGGACCTTCTTGCTGTGAGGCGACAGCGCTAACCACTACACCACCGTGCCGCCCCCGGACTTTCCATAACATAGAAAATCGCTACGTTTCAATTTGTGTAACTGAACTTGTTTCATATCACTGGTCATATAAACCTATGTAAACAGGAAAAACGCAGAACAGTTTGGTCGCATCTAACTACAGCCCCAAAAAATACCATTGGCCATACTGAGCCTAGCTACATTGCTAACAGGAGTGACAGCGCGTCTGACTGACTGGGAGGTCGCGCAAAGCTCGAAGAGGTACGGAGCAGCTCGTCTCAATTCAGATAAGAGCATATTTCATTATGGAAGTACGGTGGACTGTTCCTTTAAGTCTCTAGGTCCTATTCTAAACTCTTTAAAAGTCCTCCAAACCCAAACCCAGATCCAGGACCTCAAACTGAAGGTCACGTATAAAGAAAGACCGTGTGAAGTAGAAGTAAACATCCTCAAACTTACCAGGAGTTCCAAGTGAATGTTTTCCATCCTCGTTGACATTTATATAATGCTGACTGTCTGTGAGCAAACATTAGTACAGATTAGATTAAACCGGTGTTACACTGTGCAGAGTGCGATGAGTCACTGGGACAGGCCTATTTCAATTCCAGCCCATAGCCTACCTGAATCATCATCGTTGTCATCTTTTTCAATGTTCTGGTAACTCTGGCCTAGAAAACGAGCACAGAAACCACAAGGACCTTTTGAGTTCACCACAGTACAGAAAGCGGTGTTCATTTATTCTGAAAAGCTCATACATTATAAATATTCCCTTACATGATTGGAGCGTGACTTTGACATGTGGCTTTTAGATATCTCACATTGTTTCACACACACGTAAAGCATGTAGCTTTATTTTTCACATTTTCACATGCGCCTTCATGTGTTTTTCCATGTGATCAGAAACATGAATACAAGCGAAATATATCAGTGGCAGCTGGTAGTCTTTCAAACAGGGGAGGCTGGTCGGTTACGATATTTCCATATTTTAAAAGAAAAAACACATCAATTTTGCCCATCCTCTTGCCTCTGATCTGGCTGATTGTTGGCAGGGTCACAAACTGTGAAATAACAGGTTCTTTTGGCCCATTAGCCTACTGTCCAATATACATGATGGTGGTGTTGGGGGGGGGGGGGGGGGGGTATATTTTAACATTTTATATTTTAAAATTGTGGCATGTTGTTTAAAAATTGACCTCGGCTGTGTTTCTGTTTAAAAATGTTTTCCAAATTGTAGCAGTGTTTAATTCATATCCAGAAAAACATATATTCCAATATAATATACTCAGCATAAACATTTTAAATAGATTCTATATTTTTGGTCCATTCATGACATATTACTAAAGTAGCCTATTTACTGTTGTTGATGTGGGTCACTTGCTGTTAGCCAATTCACTTTCTCGTACCAGGAGAGCTGAAAGGAACGAGTATTATTCCCGACCTTTTTCACCAAGTCAATTTGAGGCGTTGGTCTACCCTGCTCTTTAATTTTAATTTTTTCCTCGAAAGGAAGACTGGCAAATGGCTTCGCCAAAATTAAATCAGCAATGCTTGGCATCCGTGCGCAGCTTTCTTGCTAGCTGACTAGCCCCCTCAAGTTCAAGTTCAGTCACTCAAATAAATGAAATTTCTGGAACTAAGATAGCAAACTTGACAACACTATATTTACACTTTATTTACAATGAATATATATACAAACTAAAAAAGCTGGTAGAAACCGTATGTAATGAATGAAATCGAAATGTAAGCTGATCTCTTACAATACACCACAGCACTTGCGAATCCGCATGGGACTGAACTGATGTTGCCAGATACTGCTGACGTTATCCAGCCCAAAATATGTTCAAAACCCGCCAAAATGCACTTAAAACTGCCCAATTGGGCGGGAAACCCCCAATCTGGCAACACTGTACCGCTGCCTGTCTATAGTTGAAACGAGCTGTCAATCAAAGAAAATATCCGGCTGCTTTCACCAATCACCAGTCTCCTCGTGGAAACTGCCATGTCCCTCCCATGTGAGGCTCGGAGTCCGTGGGCGGGCATTTTCGCAGTATTTGTCCAATAATCGTCTTGCATTTTGAGATTGACAAGCACATAGCTCCCATTCCACTGAGGCTGGGCTGCATCGCGCTGTCACGAGGGGGAAAAGCTCACGCACACATTAGGCGAACTGGGGAAAGTTATAACGGAATGATTTCGCACTGTAGTTGGGTTGAGCACATATATTTCTATGATTCTGGATCTGAAATAGCAATGTTATAAGGTCGGCTATAACATAAGCCTAGTGCAATTCATCCTACATGATGTTCGTCATTTTTAGAGGAGGCTGAGCCTCCCTCGTTGTCTTAGAGCAATCGCCCGTGATATATATATATATATATATATATATATATATATATATATATATATATATATATATATATATATATATTTCCATAAAGTTTATATTTAAAATGCGCAAACGTTTGCACTCCCCATGATTTCCTAATGGAAGTATTTATCGCCTTAAATTAAAATATGCAAACATGTAAATAATTAAATGCTGGTGCATCCTGGAGTGAGACAACAATTCAGAACGTACAAGAACAGAAAAAACATTTGAAAAGAACCAAAAGATTCTTGTTCTTGTCCAAGTTGTGTTGTGACCTTGAGTGAATTTAAAAAAAAAAAAAACACACACACATTCTCTCATCTCTCTAATCACACGTTCTCCAAAACAAACTAACTGAATCTTAAAGAAAAAATGAAAACAACAGGTAATGCTTTTACTCCTCACCATTTTCCCCCTTGATTTATTTAACCAGGAAATAGTGGAAAATTGCAATATTAGACATGATATATATTACAGTCTTAGGCGCGTGTAAAGAAATGCTGTAGACCAAAAATGGCTTAAAAAATAATATAAAATGTTTCAATATTTAAAAAAAAAATACACTACCGTTCAAAAGTTTGGGGTCACCCAGACAATTTTGTGTTTTCCATGAAAAGTCACACTTTTATTTACCACCATAAGTTGTAAAATGAATAGAAAATATAGTCAAGACATTTTTCTGGCCATTTTGAGCATTTAATCGACCCCACAAATGTGATGCTCCAGAAACTCAATCTGCTCAAAGGAAGGTCAGTTTTATAGCTTCTCTAAAGAGCTCAACTGTTTTCAGCTGTGCTAACATGATTGTACAAGGGTTTTCTAATCATCCATTAGCCTTCTGAGGCAATGAGCAAACACATTGTACCATTAGAACACTGGAGTGAGAGTTGCTGGAAATGGGCCTCTATTACCGCATTAGCAATGTATAGAGTGGATTTCTGATTAGTTTAAAGTGATCTTCATTGAAAAGAACAGTGCTTTTCTTTCAAAAATAAGGAAATTTCAAAGTGACCCCAAACTTTTGAACAGTAGTGTATGATAAACAGTAATCAGTAAGCCATAATAAATGAAACAAAGTCCGTATATGGTGTGAGACGACCCTTTGCTTAAAATAAAAAAAAAAAAAAATAGTAGTCTGAGGTACAGTGAATGCAGTTTGATAAGGAAATGAGCTGTAGGTTTTACTGAGTGTCTTACAGAACCAGCCCCAGTTCTTCTGGACACTTTGACTGTCACACTCGCTTCTTCATTTTGTACCAAAACCCAGCAGCCTTCATTATGTTTTCTTTTTTAACCTGAAAAGTGCTCTCTTATGTAATATGCTGCTCAGATCAGGGCTTTGAACCGGTTCAAGGAACAAAAACGAAAACCGGGAACTTTTTCTATTTCACATGGAACAGAAACGAAACCAGAAACTTTATTTTTTATGTTCCGGAACAGAAACGCTCATTAAAAATAATGGTAACCGGTTAATACCGGTTTTTATTTCGTTCCTCAAAGTTTCCGTAGCCTACAAATAAAAAAGTCATTCTTCTCCTGCGCAAGTTTCTATGACCCGCTGGGGTTCACTTCCTGTGTGACGTTCGCTGACTGAATGTAGGGAACGGGAGGGTAGACTACTATCACGTCTCCACATCTTAAATAAGAGGTAAATATTGCAGTCTATTGTTATTCAAAAACGTCAATTTCAAACACGATATCAATATATTTGTCCACGTTAATGAGAGGCTCGCGAACATTAAATGACGTTAACCTCTGTTAGCCTATCAATGCATAGGGCCTGACTAGCCTTTGGTAACACACTAAACGAATTATCTTTCATTTTTGGCACTTTTTCTGTTTGTGTAGATGGGAAGACATACTGAGAATCCAAATTGCCAACATTTGAAATAATAATTGTTTTGAATTATTTCTTGTCTTATTTAATGAAGGTTGTAATAGAATTAGCCTACATTTGGCTTAAGCTGGATGAGACAGAGACATAATTTTATAGCCATTTGTTAAACAGCTGACAGGGAACGTAATTAACCGTTCTGGGAACAAAATTTTTTTGTTCTAACCGGTTCGGGAACGTCTATTTAATGGTGGAACCCAAAACTGGAAACGTTAAAATTCCGTTTCTGTTTGGAACGAACCAATAGGAAAAAAATTCTGGTTCAAAGCCCTGGCTCAGATACAAACTTTTTTTTAAATTTTGTGCTGGAAAATGAAACGAATGTTTGGACTCTAAAATGTTTTTTTTTTTTTTTAAATTCTGACTCGATAATGTAGAAGTCATAAACTAGAAATCTATAAATAAATAAAAAAAATATATAGCGTGCCTAAGACTTTTGCACAGTACTGTATATTTAAGGAACTGTTGGTCGTCTCTGTACAGAAAATTCAACACATCAAGAATGATACGTTTTTCTTTGTTAAATAATAACACCAACAGCACCATGTCAAACGATTATTACTACAGAAACAATAACATATTCGAAAATGCATTAATATAAACCTTGTAGCCGGAACTGTTGTTAGAACAGCTGCTATAGAAAATCAATCAACGTCTTGTGACTGGATTTGAACTTTCACAACAGAGCTGTGGTATAAAAATGATTTACATCACGTTCAGAAAGAAAGAGGCAAACTTTTGACCTATAGACGATAGATTATTTGATCAATTTAGTGAAAATAAATGAATGTCTAGGAAACCCAAGATGCTGAACCTCTTCTTGTTAAATGATGTGGAAGAATGACTTGAACACAAAATGCAGAAAACGCATACACAGTAGAAACACAATACTGTATTTTTGTTTTCTGCATTTTGTCCTGGGGTGTGCAAACTTTTGCAGCTGTGTTCTGGTGTGAAATTTGAACTTTTTCCTCAACGTTCCTTGCAAAACGGTATGCGACTGAAGCTTTTGTTTTGAGCCTTAATAAAAAAAAAAAAAGGAAAGAAAAAAAGAAAGAAAATCCTCCTGATTTCTTGAACTCACCTGAATTCAACGAAGAGCCGAGTTTATGCTGGTCGTTCTGGTCGTTTTGGTCGTTTGGTAAAACGTCCCTAAGAAGAGCAATGTGGAAGAGTTTGGAACAAATCCAATCATATTTACATGAGTGTTGAAATAATTCTAATAAAATTAGACATTCATGTAGAAGATGTGTATATTTATTGATTTATTTATCCATTCAATCAGAATTTGATGTACAGGATGATTTTGCTCAGGAGAAGTTCCATGATTCTGATTTGGGTCTTGAACTGAAAATGTTTAAACCAGCTTTGGATTAAACTGCTCCATTAATCTACGGATGTAAGAAATAAACATGTTCTTACAGATAGTCCGGATAGTCCGGGGTCTTTTCAGGAGACTGCTCATAGCTTGCTGCATAATGTGTCTCTAGTGGACAAACACATAATCAGTCCATTCAACCCCAACACACCTTCTCTTGCTCAAACTTCATTCAACAACTAGACAAAAGCAATAAGTAATGACTTATTACTGTATTTTCTCCCCCTCACCATTTTGGTTGATGTAATCACTTTGACTTCCACCTGATCATTAAACAAACAGTTCAAACAGAAATAGTTGATTAAGGTCCAAACACTATCACTGATAACAGTTTAATTTGCTTTGCAGTCTAACGTTTAAAGCTAAAGATTGAATATCTCTTGGGTGCATGTTCAGGAAGCAAGAGTTCTCACCATCAGAGGAGGGACGATCTGAGATCCGTCTTGCATCAGGCATCGATGGAGAACTGATGAGCACAACAGAGCTGTGTCACAACGTGAGGCTTATGTGCAAAATGTACAAGTGTAAATGTGTGTTCATAGATGAGGATCAGACTCACGTGATAAGCTGGTGCTGAAGTGGCTGAACTGGTACGATAGCGAAAGAAGGAGGCTCTGCGTCTAAGAGATGAAATTAATCTCATAAATCATCCCAAACTTCTTATTAAAGCTAGACTGCCTTTCAGATTTTTCAAGTGTAGGTCATAAAAAGAATTTTCCCCGACACCCAATTATTTTTGTTTAGTGGACTGAAAGCTACCGAATTCAAATCACAGACTTCCAATTTTGTTAGGTTTTTTAAATAGAACAATTAATAAATTTAGGCCCCAAGTGGCCCAAAATTCTCCACTATTTTTTCCTGCTTCACCATGACCCAATTCAAGATACTGCGTCATGCATCACGTGGTGGGCTTTCCCCGCTCACGCAAGGCATTGTGGGATACAAATTTGAAACAGGACAGAAAAATGGAGGACACGAATGAAACATGAAAGACCCACTACAGTAATGGAAAGCGAGAAGAAAAGATGTTATGTTGCGAAGGAAAAGAAACGCCGGACCAAACTAATAAATATCGGCGGTCAGCGAGCACCTCGGTGTGATCAGCTGTTCGTTTAGCGACAGAATGATGGAACTGTCAAGTCAGTGCACGGTCAAAGGTAAACCTGTAGATGGCAGTAATGCAACACTGGATACCAGCTGCCGTAAAACCCAAAAGAAGAAGGAAAAGAAGAAAAAGAAGCAGGTAAACCTGTGCATGAGCACATGGACTTCCTCTGTGTGCTTGACTGTGCGAAGCGAGTGATTTCATGCACATTATTTGCGAGGGAATGCCCTCAAATTAAATAACTTCCCAGCCACAGAATGGCTTGATGTTTTTTTTTTTTTAAATATTACAGAAATAAACATCTCTCACAATGACCAAATTTCAGAAGGAACTAAATTTCCCCAATTTTATGAAATCGAAAGGCCGTCTAGCTTTAAAAGTCATTGTCTATGTACTGTTTGCTCTCAAAATAGCACTGGTCACAGAGTGTAGCTATGTACACCCCCAAAACACCAAGATAATAAAGATGGCTTATTTTTTAAAGCAGCATTAGCTAAGTTAGCCAGCTATGAACACAGCACTGTGCTAATGTTGCCAGTTATGTATTTAGCTTAGCTAATTTTATATCTCCAGTAGATGCTAGGCAACTTTAGTGTTTAGGGTCTGTTAGGCTAAACATTATATCATGCAACTAAATCTAAGCACTAACTGGCTAATGCTAATCTAATATATTGTATAAACCCATATCCAAGGTTGCTAGCAAGCTATGTAACAACGTAATTCATGCATTCATCATGAAATCCTGAAGTGAAGTTTATGGGAATTGGTGGTGTCTAAATTTGGTGCAAATACATTTCTGTTTGTAACTTCTGCCTAAATAAATCACATTAATTATGTATGGCACGGGCGCATCTGCACATATACTGTATATACTGATGGGAAAATTGTATTTGAAGATTTTTTTTGAATGGGAAAACTACTGACTGTGTAATTTTTTTTTTTTTTTGTGGTAAGTAAATAAATAAAAAGATCAAACTTGCTTTTTTGGCCAATAACCACCAATGAAGCATGTGCAGCAATTCATCCATCCAGCCATTATCCATAACTGCTTATCAAGTTTATTTCAAGTTTATTTTTATAGCACTTTTAACAATAGACATTGTCGCAAAGCAGTTTTACAGAATTTGAACGACTTAAATATGAGCTAATTTCATCCCTAATCTATCCCCGATGAGCAAGCCTGTGGCGACGGTGGCAAGGAAAAACTCCCTCAGACGACATGAGGAAGAAACCTCGAGAGGAACCAGACTCAAAAGGGAACCCATCCTCATTTGGGCAACAACAGACAACATGATTATAACATTTTTAAGAGTTTTAACATGAAGTCTGTTTTTTATAAAAAAATAATAGTAGTGACTCTTATCTGGGAAGGGGGGGGGGAAATGACCATTTATCAACCTCTCAAACTTATCCTGTGCAGGGTCGCAGACAAGCTGGAGCCTATCCCAGCTGACTACGGGCGAAAGGCGGGGTACACCCTGGACAAGTCGGCAGGTCATCGCAGGGCTGACACACAGAGACAAACAACCATTCAGACTCACATTCACACCTACGGTCAATTTAGAGTCACCAGTTAACCTAACCTGCATGTCTTTGGACTGTCGGGGAAACCGGAGCACCCGGAGGAAACCCACGCGGACACAGGGAGAACATGCAAACTCCACACAGAAAGCCCCTCGTTGGCTGCTGGGCTCGAACCCAGAACCTTCTTGCTGTGAGGCGACAGCGCTAACCACTACACCAATGTATAGTAATGCATACTATGTTATACTATGTACAAAAATGCAAACGCAATTATTTGCACTTTTACTACATTCAGTCTGGCTGGAAATAATACAGTTCACACCTAGAGGCAATTTATCTCAGCCAATCCACCTACTGGTATGTTTTTTGAGAGGTAAGAGGAAACTGGAGAACCCAGAGGAAACCCACACAAACATAGTGAGAACATGCAAAACTCCACACAGACAGTAACCAAGCTCAGAATCAAACTCGGGACCCCAGAGATGTGAGGCAGCAACTGTGCCAACGTCCCACACTGCGAAGTCTATAATTAATCAAATTGTGCATGAAATGATTGACAAGTTAACGTGCCACTGCTGCCAGTCACTGCACTGCAGATACCGTAGATTCAGCAGATTGGTGACTCCTGTGTGTATTTTTATTTTTTTACTGACCTCAATTTCATTCCAGTTGCAGTTGCTCACGATGAGATTCCTTCTACATCCTCCTGCTACTGCGGCACTAATGAGGTACGAATTTAATTCATCACAACTTAAGCTTAAAATCCATCTATCTGGGGTCCAGAGAAGGTTCCTCAGACGTTTTGTTTGAGTCTTGTTCCTCTGAAAGTTTCATACACCATTTCAGGAAGTTTTTCCTTGCCACAGTTATCTCTGCCTTGCTCATTAGGAATCTAGATCTAGACCTGGTCTGTTGTTAACAGTGTCACATTTCAGTTTCACATTAAGATGTGCCTTGTTTTGAGTGAATGCATTTTTTTTTTTTTTACTTACAGGAGCGCACAACTGTAAAGTTCCTGTCAGAAGGGAGAGAGCTGTGAGATGTAATACACACAAAGAGAAATGTATGCCATAAGCATCATCGAGACACGTACAGTGGAAGTCAGTAAAAAAAAAATCAATAATAAATTTACAAAAAATAAAATAAAATAAATCTGATCCCAGAAGCAGAATAAGGCTTGATGCTAAAATGGGGTCATTCATGGGGTCTTTACTACAAGGTTAGTCAAAATTATGTTCACACTAATGGATTATTTTTATTTTTATTATTCTTTAAATGGTTCTGTTGTGTGCTGGTTTTTGTGTTGAACACGATGGCGAACAGGTTGAGACCGTCCTGTAAATCATCTTGCACATATGATGTATGTTTTGTGAATAAATGGTTTCTACCATTTACACTACTGTTCAAAAGTTTGGGGTCACCCAGACAATTTTGTGTTTTCCATGAAAAGTCACACTTTTATTTACCACCATAAGTTGTAAAATGAATAGAAAATATAGTCAAGACATTTTTCTGGCCATTTTGAGCATTTAATCGACCCCACAAATGTGATGCTCCAGAAACTCAATCTGCTCAAAGGAAGGTCAGTTTTATAGCTTCTCTAAAGAGCTCAACTGTTTTCAGCTGTGCTAACATGATTGTACAAGGGTTTTCTAATCATCCATTAGCCTTCTGAGGCAATGAGCAAACACATTGTACCATTAGAACACTGGAGTGAGAGTTGCTGGAAATGGGCCTCTATACACCTATGGAGATATTGCACCAAAAACCAGACATTTGCAGCTAGAATAGTCATTTAGCACATTAGCAATGTATAGAGTGCATTTCGGATTAGTTTAAAGTGATCTTCATTGAAAAGAACAGTGCTTTTCTTTCAAAAAATAAGGACATTTCAAAGTGACCCCAAACTTTTGAACAGTAGTGTAAGTGTTAACATAATTTTGACTAACCCTGTGTGTGTGTGTAAAAAAATGGAATATGATCAAATCTCAGTAGAAATTCTTCGACTGAGATTCGATCATATTCCGTGCATGTATGTTTTTTTGGTTGGTTTAAAGGTTCTAACTGTCTTCTTTTACTTGGAACCCTTTCTGGAAAGGAAACCCTCTGTTTTCGGGTCTTACATAGAACTGTTCAAAGTTTCTTCAGACGAAAAACCTGAAGAACCCACAGACAAGTATAACCAAAGCAGAATAGGAAAAGGTGAAGCAGAACAAGCAGTGAATAGATCATCACTTACGGTGCGTAACTGTTGCGTGGATCATGTTGTTGTCTAATGTATGCTAAAAGAAAACAAAGGGAGAAAACGTATGATTTACACAATGCTTTAAAGGGAAAATGGAGTTCATATTTATAATATATTGCATTTGAAGTGATCTGGTTTGTGATTTCTTATCTTACTTGGTTGGTTGTTTCCGTTGCAGTTCAAGCAAAGACCAATCAGGAAGATGAAGAGCACAACAACTGCCACACATACCACAGTCAAAAGTGCAGTGGAATCCATACCTGAGAAATCAATCAGCATTTTAATTAGTTTATCATTAAAAAAATACTAATCTATCCTCAAAGCTGAGAAAGACACGAGACAAAACACTTTTACACTCATCCTCTGAGGTACATGATTATTCTCGACAGTGCACAAGTATTGTCTTAATTACAACCATATTTTATATTCATCTCGCTGTAAATCTGATCTCGTGTTAGTGTTTATAGAACTATTATTATTTAGGTTCACAGAGCATGCTTCTGGCTGTAAAAGGAGCACATCCGACCACTGGTGGCTTTTCTGTAGCTTCAAGTTGAGAGGTTTAGTTTGCAGCAAGGAACCACTTTTCTCAGAAACCATCTACTACATTAGTTTCACTGACGTGAATAAATGCTTGAGGATAAAGAACTGAATAATAAGCAAGGAGAAGGTTTAGAGGCTTAAAAAGAGTATTTAAACGATTCGGAGCATGTTTACTGCTTATATATGTGAGGGCTCGTTTTCACTCATGCAAAATTGATAAGAATCGGAAGAATTGTTCTGAGGACAGGTCTGTCTTGGAGGTCAGAGGAAAGTCACAAAGTTTTCTTTTTAAACGTCATGTTAAATGCGTATTCCACAGATAAAGTGCTGTTTGATAGCCGGGCTGCATGACAAACCTGTGCGTTCAAAAGTGCTTTCGATTATTATTAATTTTTGCTGTGCTGTAAAAATAGGCTGTCACTAATAATAATAATAATACATCCATTATCTCTAGCCGCTTTATCCTGTTCTACAGGGTCACAGGCGAGCTGGAGCCTATCCCAGCTGACTACGGGCGAAAGGCGGGGTACACCCTGGACAAGTCGCCAGGTCATCACAGGGCTGACACATAGACACAGACAACCATTCACACTCACATTCACACCTACGGTCAATTTAGAGTCACCAGTTAACCTAACCTGCATGTCTTTGGACTGTGGGGGAAACCGGAGCACCCGGAGGAAACCCAGGCGGACACGGGGAGAACATGCAAACTCCGCACAGAAAGGCCCCTGTTGGCCACTGGGCTCGAACCCAGAACCTTCTTGCTGTGAGGCGACAGCGCTAACCACTACACCACCGTGCCGCCTTATTATTATTATTATTATTATTAAGCAGCTAGATGGCTAGTTAGTGTTAAGTGCAACATTCTTGATCACTAGTATATTTGTTCATTTTTCAGTAGTGGTGCCAAACCCTTTAAATATCGTTCCTCCAGGAACAATGACATGATGAAAATAAAAATACCTTGAAAACAAACCAGAAAAAAAAAGGTCATACGACACTTATTTAAAATGGTATAGCATGACGGGTATCCTGAAGTTTAACCTCAAAATATTTTTGTGTGAATAGGTATCAGTGAAAATAGGGGAATTTTGGGCAGGCACCAAAGGGTTAAATGACAAAAATGGCCAGAAAATGACCAAACTTCATGATTATATAAACTATTAATTTTTTTTTAAATCATCAACATTAGTTTGTTAGCTAGCCAGCTAGTCAGTGCCAATTGCAAATGCTTTCGTTAACGAGCATGATTGCTAATTTTATCAAACTAAATGCTCAGAAAGCTACCTAGCACTGTACGTTGTACATAAACTATTTTATAGCTAATGTTAGCTTGTTAGGTAGCTAGTTGGTTATTAACGAAAGCTCACTTTTTGTATTTTCCATCCTGCTTTTTGGCAGTCAAACTATTTTGTAGGAGAAATGTAAAGCCGCCACTGAGACAGTTTTTATTTTGGTTGGGGTTTTTTCTTCTTCTTTAAGTTCTGCATGTTTGCTGCCAGTCGATTTTCTTGTCTCGGAGAGATAGCGCTCTCTTCAGAAATATATTAATTGGCAATTTTGCGTGATTTCTTTTTTTTAAAGTTGCTTTTTACTTACTTTCTCTTTTTTTAATTAGTACAAACATTTCTTTCTAATGGACGGTTTCCAAAGCTTTTTTTTTGGGGGGGGGGGGGTAATATACTTGTTCATGTAAACATTATTAATCAAATACATGTAATGATATAGCATCAGTATCTGAAGACAAAATGATTTCAGTCACACTTTAACAGTTTCATAATCTAATTAATCTGACGGCATCAGTTCCATCACAGTGCTGCGTATTCTCAGCCTCTGTTGCCGTGACTATATGTACGCATGTGAGTGCGTTCATTGCCAGGAAGCGGATTTCCTGTATTTTGCAGTTAGATGAGAAAAAGGAGAAAAAAAAAAGCACATCACAAGAAATTGACTTGGCCTAGGCATCTCTGTTACACCTACATCTGCAGGGCCTCTTTCACCTAAACCCCAGAAACCAGGGCCACAGCAGATCCACCTCCATTTTGTGTCACCCTGAGCATTTCTAAATGCCAAGGTGAATCTGAACCAACGCTTACCGTGTGCCCACGCTGTGGACATCTTTACAACATTAATGCAACGAAATAATGAAATAACTGTCATGAAATAAGAGAAAGTTAAAAAAAGAAAAGGAAATGCATCAATGCTTAAGAAATCACATGGACGCCGGCACTTTAATCCAACCGATCCTGTACAGTTCAGACTTAAGTACAGTATAAGAAATCTTTTATTTCAGTAGCAATAAAAAAGGAGAAGCAAGAAGTGTGTGAAAATGAGGTTTCCTTAACAGACCATGTTGTGGTGTACCATTGCTAGACCATTTGACCACCAAAGGACCTTTGGTCAATAAACTGGTGATATAAACCTGATCATGATAGTAAACGAAAGAACAGACAGTTTGATGGTGTTTTGAGGTTGAACACAGTGAGAAGCCACTGGAAGCAGTTACTTATTAAAATCATACTCAATATTGTTTTAAAATTGCTCTCTGACCCATGAAGCAAAATGTGCTCTTTAACAAGGATTACAATATGACCAAAAGTGAATGAGACTTACTGGCAGCGTCGCAGCAGGTGATGGGATCCGCCTGTCAGGGTGCTGAGCCGAACCAGAGGCCAGTCGTTACACGTCACACACCAGAGCAAATTCACCACCAGTTCACGCTCGGAGTTTCACCATCTTGGTTCTCCAACTTTTCATCTACGCTTAAGCCTCTTGCCACTTTTTCCCCCCCGATTCTGACTTAACAGTCTTTCATCAGTCCAGACAGTTCATATTCAACTGAAGCAAGCACATCAGTCACAGATCAGTGCTGTAGAAAAATAGGCCATCCCTAAACTTTTTTTTCTTTATCTTTCCTGTGCCCGCTCAGTTTCTTCCTCCTCATAGGCTCTTTCTGCATGTCGTCGTAGCCTCCACCTCCAGTTTCTTAGCTAATCTCTCCGAGTGGTTTCTTGCTCATTCGTCTGCCTGGCTTCAGCTCTGCCCTTGTATCTAAAGACTGTTCTTTTTTGTTTTCTTCTGCTTGGTGCCATTTTTTCCTCACACTTTCATGTCCTTCTTTTGGAGACACAAACCTCAGAGATATAATTTGTCATGTACTTTAAAAGAAACTGAATTTAATACCTTATCACTCAAGCACAAGGGAACACAACATTTCCTTTTATCACATATCCAACCACATCATATTACACAATCTTTGCTTAATAACGATCACGTGGATCATAATCTCCATGTAACCCGTTCACATTTCTGAAGTGAGCATTTATTCAAACTTGATTAGTTCAATGAAAGGGAATTATTTTTTTTTATTAAACAACGCATTAACAGCCACCCATCATAGGGTGGGTTGTTTGAAGAAGAGATTGTGCTTCGTTTCAGAGAGTTTCCCCTTTCTCTCAGCTGCCAACCCCATGACATTTAGCTTCCATGCACTCACTCATACCGTTGCATAAATCATCACGACAGTTCAGAGCAGTCGAGAACTGTTTTCATGTTGCATTTACTCGGCTATTTTGCAAATGTAGTGAGAAATTTAGTGAACCTGTCTCTCCCACCTACAAACAGGAAACCACAGCAACTGAACACAACATCATGCTCCCTCTGAGTGAGAGAGAGAGAGAGAGAGAGAGACACACAGAGAGAGAGAACACATTGGAAAGGTGATTGCAAAAGGACAGAGCAGAAAATAACTTAAGAGCCAAAGTTAAAGACGGAGTTAGTTGAGAGTTTTAATAGTACACGGCGTTCAGGTTACGTGACCAGAAAAGACCACAAACAAAACACACACGAGCTGAAGCTTAATTTAATGTTCAACAACAAAAAAGTCAAACTTTATTACTCCCAAATTACATCTTCAGAAGAGTTAAACCTTTCATATAAAAACACCATAGTCTTCTTAAAAAATATATATAAATTAAAAAAAAAAAAAAAAGTGGCACATCCTAAAGACCTGCTGTTTCCTCACTGACTGCATTTGATTCCAATGACAATCGGCAAACTTTTAATATTCAGAAATCATACAAATCAGAGACTTGGGTAGAAGCAGAGGGGTAGGCGCTCGATTTATATCCGAGTTTTAATCTTTAAAAAAAAAAAAATCAGCTAGATATGGATTAGTATGCGTGATGTGCTGAAATATTATAGTATGTATAAAGGTCATCCAGGTAACGCAACATTATACAATCACTGAACAGTCGTGTCATGATTATGTAGTGTAGTTACAGAAAGGACAGTAAAATGATATCTAAATCATGTACTTTAGTCCGTACATTAGTTAAATTAACTAACAACCTGAAGTAAATGTTGGTTATAAAACCCCAAAGGTTAAGATCGCTTCCTTTTGGCTTTAGGTTTCAAACACAGTTTGTCGCACAATTTAAATTCCTTCCCAGAAAGGAGATGTTCTTCCAGACCATTTCCCAGAATTCCACAGGCTTCAGCTTTCCTCAGTAAGACACATCTCTTCTCTGAATGCTGAACAGCACGCCTCTCCTCTCCTCCCCCCAGGAAATCAAGTCCTTCAGCAGTACCATGCCAGTCTTCCTGGTGGTTAGTCATGTTCCCAAAAGTGATAAAGATGTTAATAAACTAAACAAACAGATCATCATAAATTATCCTAAAATCCCTGATGGGGTAAAAGTCCAATCAATCAGTGACTCTTCATCCCATACCACACCATTCCATTCCAGCAGTCGTGTAAACTCAACATCCATCTACTTCCCCCAGTGAGGTAAGCGTTCTCTAGATTCTTCCATGTGCTCAAATTAAAACACTCGACACAGACACCTTAGTGGATCTTCCTCTTTTGGGGACAATAATCGGTGCATCGTCTAGAGAAAAAAAAAAAAGAGAGATACGACATTTCACACTTGAGCTGTAATACCATAGCACATTAAAATAATTATTTTTATCTACTACATTTGTGGTTGACAAGAATGAACAGAAAACCAGTTTACTTAAAAAAAAAAACCCTCAAGGGAACTTTTTGAACTGTCAATACACTTGCGTGAAACGTTTTTGTAGAACGCCTTCAGTTTTCAGTCAAATATATTTATAAAATCAGGCTACAAGTCTGTATAATTCTTCCTTTCAGAGATGAAACTACTTTTTAGAAGAAATTAGTGGTTACGTCACCAATTCAACCGATACACAATCCCCTTTTAAGTACTGCAATGGCGAGGCCGATCCTGTTTTTGCTTGACACCAAAGACATGTGGGTTTGAGATGATAGATGAGAATTTCAGCTTTCATTTCCTGATATTCACATTTAGATGTGATAAACAACTTGGTACACAGCACCTTTTTTTCACCCACCCATCATTCAAGTGATCAAAAAATATTGGAACACGTGACTGACAGGTGCTTCCTGTTAGGTAGATCCTTTAAACAATCCAACACTGAGGCCAAGTTTACATTAGACCGTATCTGTCTCGTTTTCTTCGCGGATGCACTGTCCGTTCACATTAAAACGCTGGGAAACGGGAATCCGCCAGGGCCCACGTATTCAACCCAGTTCATATCTGGTCCGGTGCTGTGTAAACATTGAGATACGAGGATACGCTGTGCTGAGCTCTAGCTGACGTCGTCATTGGACAACGTCACTGTGACATCCGCCTTCCTGATTCGCTGGCGTTGGTCATGTGACGCGACTGCTGAAAAACGGCGCGGACTTCCGCCTTGTATCACCTTTCATTAAAGAGTATAAAAGTATGAAAATACTGCAAATACTGATGCAAATACTGCCCATTGTGTAGTTATGATTGTCTTTAGGCTTGCCATCCTTCCACTTGCAAGTGGTAAGTGACGCGCATGCCCGATATGCACTGAGATCACACACACAGCGGCTCAGTCCCGAATCACTGCTCGTGCGCTTCACTCGCGCGCTCTGTGAGCTGCGCAGGGCCGGAGTGCGCACCCTCCAGAGGGCACTCGCTGTTCAGGGCGGAGTGATTTGGAGCGCAGGATGCCTGCGGAGCCGAGCCGCTGAGGAGAAATTTACACATTACATTTCAACTTGCGTGCCGTCTAATTAGTCATGTGATTAGCGTATCCGTGTATTGGCGTTGCTGTGTGCACGCGAATCGTTTTTAAAAACGTTAATCTGATGATCCACTGATACAGTCTAATGTAAACCCCACCTGAATATCTACTCTTGGTTCGAGCCCCTGGGTTCCCCCCCGTGAAGACGACATGTTATTAAAAAGGATAAACCAACATAAAGACCAGAGAGCTGTCTATGGGAGAAAAGCAAGCCATTCCGAAGCGGAGAAAAAGACTGAAGAAAAAAAAAAAAAAAAAAAAAAAAAGAGACATTGCACAAGTACAACAATTTGGAATTTCCTGAAAAATTGTATCAGTCACCAGACAGACCTCGAACAGTACAGGCCAATCAAATCAACAGCAGTTGATGACGAACATTGTGACAGCTGTGAAAGAAAACCCCAAAACTACAGCCAGTCAGTGACCTCACCGACAACATCCACAGGGCAGGTGTGAAAGTATGACGATCAACAGTTTGAAGACGACTTAAAGCAGAAACAGAGGTCGTACCACCAGACGCAAACCACAACAGCACTAAGAACTGGAAGGCCGTATTTTAATTCGCAAAGAAATACAGAGATGAACCACAAAATCTCTGGAACCAGGATTTAGTTAAGGCCGGGTTCTTGCCTGAACTGATAATCACATCATCAGATTTTCTCTGGCTAATCAGACACAAGGTACGCCACCACTCTTGCCAGAGCAGTTGGGGGTTAAGCACCTTGCTCAAGAGCACTTAAGCTAGACCTGCTGGTTCAAGGAATCAAACCAGCAATTTTTGGTCCCAAAGCTGTTTCTCTAACCATTTGGCCATGGCTTTCCCAAGCATGGACGCAAACGGCGCGCCTTTTGGCGGATGCCGCCTTTTTCACGGCTGTCTGGGGGACTTGTGTGAATCGTGTAGATCCGATGAGTTTTTTTTTTTTGGGGGGGGGGGGGGGGGGGGGGGGGGGGCCGCGTTGGACTGTCTGATTATAATTCCATCAAAGTAAATTCTGTATTAAAATTACTAAATAAGCAAATGCCGTTACAGTCCATGAAACATAGGAAGTATAAGTATGAGAAGAAAACAGTAAATCAGAAAGCTGCGCGCCATTATCTGCTGCTGGCTGCACTTCACTGCACGCGCAAGGATTTCCATCAGTCCAACGCAAGTTACGTAATTGGCTTTACGTGCGCAGCTTTCTGATTTACTGTTTGCTTCTCATACTTATACTTCCTATGTTTCATGGACTGTAACGGCATTTGCTTATTTAGTAATTTTAATACAGAATTTACTTTGATGAAATTATAATCAGACACTCCAACGCCCCGCCCAAAAAAAGCCACAACTCATCGGATCTGCACGATTCACACAAGTCCCCCAGACAGCCGTGAAAAAGGCGGCATCCGCCAAAAGGCGCGCCGTTTACATCCATGCCAAGAAAGTATGAAAAAAAAAAAAAAAAGATCTGCTCATGATCCAAAACACATGAGCTTACTGGTCAAACATGGTAGAGGCTTGAGTGTCAAGGCTCGAGCTTGTATGTGTGCTTCTGGAACAGGCTCATGAATCTTTATTGACGATGTAACTCCTGATGGTGTCAGCAGAATGAATTCAGATGTCTACAGAACCATTCTGTCTGCCGGTTTACAGAGAAATGCATCCAATCCACTGTCTCATTCAGCTTTTGATTTCAAAAACGTCTTTAGTGTATAACAAATTTGGACTTGCCATTCTAATACTTTCAGAGGGGACTGTACATGGGCAGCACAAAACATTTAGGAAGATGTAATTACTTCACTTTTGTTGTAATGATAGAAAAAACTAGCCTGGGCCCGCCCATCCCAAGTGTGACGCAACACGAGGGCCTGTTGCGAGCTTAGTCTGGCCAGGCAAGCTATCTCCAGCTCTTCCAAGCTCCCGAAAAATCGGGAGCCAATCAACTTTGAGCATCTCCAACGGCCCTGGGTAGAGGCGTGTTCAAGGCAGTGACGTAGTAGAACTGCGACCGGAAGCCATAGATTGTTTACAGAATCTATGCCGAAAGCGCTTCATTCACTAGAAACATTATGAACATGGAGCAGCGGCAAGCCTTTGACACAGCGGTAGATGCTGTATTGAAAGCATTCAACGGGAAGTTCTCATTGAAAACGGAGCAAAGAGCAGCCCTGGAGGTATTTATCTTCTTCCTGTTACTCAAGCAGTTTCCGTCGCATCACATACGTCAGAGGAAAGAGTGATGTGATTAGTTTAAGCTTCATCACAGCCTTTTCTGGCTTTGACCAGTAGCAAACTGAGGCATTTCAGGGAGGCGGGTCAACCATGCCTTTGGGAAACGGTTGGGCTTAATATCTTTGCCAGACCAAATGCTCGCAGAGCTTTGAAGTCGCGTTAGCCAGACTAAGAAAAAACACCTTTAGTAAGACTTTCATCTCCATTTCATCCTTAGATATTTAGAGTGTAAATGCTGTTTTGTTTATTTTATTGTTTTCTTTTCCCCCTGAATTTCCCCCCAGTTTATTCATGGCCAGTTCCAACCTACGACAACTACCAGCTGAGGAGAGAGAGAAGACTATTAAGTACTTGCTTCAAGACAAGTGAAGCCAGCCAAGCGCACACATCTTTTAAACGGCTACTCATGCTGCGTCACTGGTAAGCATAACACACTCTGAGGGAAAGCACTATTCGCCCTTTCTGCATGCACGAGCTCACAGACGCCGATGACTGGCTAGCATCACTATGACTGACAGATGAGAGAGAGAACACACTATCCCTCCCACCCAGAGAACACTGTCAGTTTTGCCCCCCATGCCATCATCGTTTGTATTTGATTAATGAGTGATGGCAGTTGAATAAATACCAAAAGAAGCACAATTTCATTTTAGTGTTCCTAGCAAGTAGTCCACTCACCTGAAGGAACGTAGTTCTCAGCATGATGTCGGTCTTTTTCAATAAATAGGGCTGTGGCCAGGAAGAAGGCTCCGCCAATCACAGCGACAAAAGCACAGAGCAGGAGAGAGATCTGCAAGGAGCGGAACTGCCACATGTAAGAATCCGCCTGCTTCAGTGAGTCTGACACCTAACACGGAAAGAAAACGAGTGAAGCATTAACAGAGTGAAACAACAGCATTTTTCATTGTGTGTGTGTCAGTCACAGTGACCCATACCTTTCCTATGAGGTAGGGACTCCCTGCATCTCCCAGCAGGTGAGAGAGAACGATCTGGAAAGCCTCTGCCGTGGACCGCCGTGTGGGGACAACAACATACTGAGAGACAGAGAGAGAGAGAAAAATGTGATATAAATTTATAATGGCAGGCCTAATCATCACAAATATAAGAAAGTAGAGGAGGAAGTTCACCAGCAGGATGTCAGCCACGATGGCCCAGTTCATCGAGAGGAACATCTCACCAAAAAAGATGAAGACCTGAGTCAAACAAGAAATATACACAAAGGTCATCGTAAGACATTGCCACATCTAAGGATGCAAAGTTGCACTGAATATTACTAGTCTATTGAAAATACGATTTAAATTTTTTTTAATTTGCATATTCAAAAAAAAAAAACCACCCACACTTATTTTGTTTTACTTAAGGTCTTCTGTTCTACTTTTCATCACCTCATCAAAAATTAGAAGGAAATACACTACCTAAACTTTTTAGCAAGATGACCAAAGGGATCTAAATACAACCCCGATTCCAAAAAAGTTGGGACAAAGTACAAATTGTAAATAAAAACGGAATGCAACGATGTGAAAGTTTCAAAATTCCATATTTTATTCAGAATAGAACATAGATGACATATCAAATGTTTAAACTGAGAAAATGTATCATTTAAAGAGAAAAATTAGGTGAGTTTAAATTTCATGACAACAACACATCTCAAAAAAGTTGGGACAAGGCCATGTTTACCACTGTGAGACATCCCCTTTTCTCTTTACAACAGTCTGTAAACGTCTGGGGACTGAGGAGACAAGTTGCTCAAGTTTAGGGATAGGAATGTTAACCCATTCTTGTCTAATGTAGGATTCTAGTTGCTCAACTGTCTTAGGTCTTTTTTGTCGTATCTTCCGTTTTATGATGCTCCAAATGTTTTCTATGGGTGAAAGATCTGGACTGCAGGCTGGCCAGTTCAGTACCCGGACCCTTCTTCTACGCAGCCATGATGCTGTAATTGATGCAGTATGTGGTTTGGCATTGTCATGTTGGAAAATGCAAGGTCTTCCCTGGAAGAGACGTCGTCTGGATGGGAGCATATGTTGCTCTAGAACCTGGATATACCTTTCAGCATTGATGGCGTCTTTCCAGATGTGTAAGCTGCCCATGCCACACGCACTAATGCAACCCCATACCATCAGAGATGCAGGCTTCTGAACTGAGCGCTGATAACAACTTGGGTGGTCCTTCTCCTCTTTAGTCCGAATGACACGGCGTCCCTGATTTCCATAAAGAACTTCAAATTTTGATTCGTCTGGCCACAGAACAGTTTTCCACTTTGCCACAGTCCATTTTAAATGAGCCTTGGCCCAGAGAAGACGTCTGCGCTTCTGGATCGTGTTTAGACACGGCTTCTTCTTTGAACTATAGAGTTTTAGCTGGCAACGGCGGATGGCGCGGTGAATTGTGTTCACAGATAATGTTCTCTGGAAATATTCCTGAACCCATTTTGTGATTTCCAATACAGAAGCATGCCTGTATGTGATGCAGTGCCGTCTAAGGGCCCGAAGATCACGGGCACCCAGTATGATTTTCCGGCCTTGACCCTTACGCACAGAGATTCTTCCAGATTCTCTGAATCTTTTGATGATATTATGCACTGTAGATGATGATATGTTCAAACTCTTTGCAATTTTACACTGTCGAACTCCTTTCTGATATTGCTCCACTATTTGTCGGCGCAGAATTAGGGGGATTGGTGATCCTCTTCCCAGCTTTACTTCTGGGAGCTGCTGCCACTAAGATGCTCTTTTTATACCCAGTCATGTTAATGACCTATTGCCAATTGACCTAATGAGTTGCAATTTGGTCCTCCAGCTGTTCCTTTTTTGTACCTTTAACTTTTCCAGCCTCTTATTGCCCCTGATTACTTAATCTCTTTACTTAAATATAAGGCACAGAGCCAGTGATAAAGTGCAGAAACAAATGGGGAAGGGAGTGAAAAAAAAAAAAGGAGATAAAAGAGGGTGTGTGTGCAATGTGTGAGTAACGAAACGTGAAAGAACAGTGAGAATGAGGAAGCAGGAGAAAGAAAAGAAAAAGATTGTGCATGTGATGGTAATGTGCAGCAGACTCACGTAAGTAGCTATGGTGCTTCCCTGGGCAAAGGTGATGGACAGATAGAGGAAGGGAGCAGCGAGGAGGAGGCCAGCAGCACATACGAGCGGATCAGCACGTGGAGTTCTCTTCCTCAGATGCTGACTGACTGCTCCACCCATTGCTACGCCCAACACTCCCGTCACACACGTGATGATGCCAAAATAGAGACTAGAGAGAAATGCAGGAAGGGTATTAGAATTAGACACCATGCTACAATCAAAAGGTCAATTTATATAGTGCCTTTCACAAAACCCAAGGTCGTGTTATGATTATATATTTAAAAAAAAAAAAAAAAAGTCCACCAAATAAAAGGTCAGGATGTCATTCCAATGGTGTAGCAGCTACAGTCCCACCAAAAGGCGCACGAAAACAAGTCCCACACTGCCAGCACAGCCACCGCCGGGCAACATCACTCGGAACATCACGCCATGGATCCACAAAGCGAGCATAGATGCACCGCCACGCAGAGCGCTGTTATGTCCCAAACCGTCTGCACAGCTGCCGCGACGCCACCGAGTAACATCGCTCAGAACATCACGCTAAGCACTGCTGCAGAGTGCTGAACAACCATGATGTGAAATTTCGTACTGATTATAAAATACTACTATTGACCTTTAAAGCACTGAATGGTCTCGCACCACAGTACCTGAGTGAACTTCTGGTCCTCTATGACCCGCCACGCCTACTTCGATCAAAAGGTGCAGGCTATCTGCTGGTACCTCGTATAGTGAAGGCTACATCAGGGGGCGGAGCCTTTTCTTACAAAGCCCCACAGTTATGGAACAGCCTTCCAAGTAGTGTTCGGGACTCAGACACAGTCTCAGCGTTTAAGTCTAGGCTGAACACATCTGTTTAGTCAAGCCTTTTGTTAATGGTGTTTATGAGGTACAGGTGTAGATCTGGAGGGTCCTCAGATGTAGAGTGTTTTGGTAAACTAGGATGTATGGGTGCTGTCAGTCCCCACTCGCTTGCTCCCTCGAGTTTGTTGACGGTGTAGTGGCTGCTGCTTTATGTCCCGGGGCTCCCTCATGCCTGTGTTACCTTCTGGCTCTCCCCTTTTAGTCATGCGGTCATACCGTAGCTAGTTTTACCAGAGTCCCTGCTTGCACTCAGTGCAAAATGTATACCTGTTTCTACTTATTCAGGTGACACTGGGCATACCCAACAACCTGTGTTCTCTCCCCCCCCGAGTTACATGTCAATCCTGAGATCAAAATGCTGACCTCTTTTGCTCCTTGGACCTGCCTGATCCATCCTGATGCCCTGCGTCTGGTCGGAGTCTCAGCACATCGCTTCTGTAGAGGACGGCCCCATATGGACGGTTGAAAGTCACACCCGGAGGACGCTCTGGACTCTTACAGTAATGCTTTTATGGCTGAGGACTACAGTTGCCTCGCTGACTTTAGGACTGCAGTTGTCATGAGCAGTTTTGCACTCAAGTTTCCATCAATGAAGAGTTATAACATCAACGAAACTGACTTCATGTTAGGACTGTTAATGTTATAGTCATGTTGTCTGTTGTTGCCCAAATGAGGATGGCTTCCCTTTTGAGTCTGGTTCCTCTCGAGGTTTCTTCCTCATGTCGTCTGAAGGAGTTTTTCCTTGCCACAGGCTTGCTCATTGGGGATAGATTAGGGATAAAATTAGCTCATGTTTTAAGTCGTTGAAATTCTATAAAGCTGCTTTGCGACAATGTTTATTGTTAAAGCACTATACAAATAAACTTGACTGACTTAAAATGAGCAACGAGCTCACTACAGTCCATAGTGAGGAGCACAGGCATCACCCACAGCGAACCAAGGCCTGGACGGAACCGACGCCCAAAACTGGGTCCGGAGCTACACCACAACCGGCGGACAAAACACTCAAAAATTAAACTACACAAAAAATAAAAAAAATAAATTAAATGCCCCAAGAGAAAATAAAATAAAACGCTCTGGTGAGAAGCAGCAGCCAGAATGCGTACAGCGTACTCTAACCAGAAACAACGCGTGAATGTAAAAGGAATTTGTGTCTCCGCACACTCAAAATATAAGAACTGGCCAAAACAGAAACCAAAAGAAAGAATAAGTCCGGTTTCACCAAACTGTAACTGTCACCAGGACGACAGTAAGAGCAGTGCGTCAGCATTATGGTGTAGAAGAGGAGGTTGAACTGAGGCTGTTAATCTTAAAATGACAATAGCAATGCACTTAAAAACATCTGCAGCCCATATGATTAGACATCTTACTGCTTGCTCCAGTTTTGTGCTGCTTGAAGTTCAGGAACTTTGTGCATCCTCTGCCAGAGATATCACTGAGCTTGAGGCATGCATTAATGTGACTGTTTTCCGTGTGTGTGTGTAACCTGTCAGAGGTGTCACACGGCTCCTGGATGCATGGCTGCTTCTCTCCAGTAAAGACTGCTGCTCTGAAGAGGAAGGCAGGAGCCCAAAGAGCAAGCGATCCCGTGACGAAGGCCACTGCCGTGAAACCAAACGTCGACAGAACAAAACTCTTACTGCAGAAGGAGATGAGGTACAGTTAAAAGGTGTGTGTATGTTATATAATATAATCACAGTGACAAAAAGCCACTTGTGGGCATCAATGAGCTCATGGATGTGGAAGTGGGTAGACAGTGTTTTCCTCAGACTGTTTTACTCTGCCCTGATGCAACATGAGCAGCAATTCAAAAAGCTGTGGTTTTTCACATGTCCCAGAGGAAGGACTTGTTTGCTCTGCCCTTCCCAGTTGGTAACGGTCATGGGATGGAGAGAGTTAGCTCGTGGGTGGAAATTTGTGAATGATCAAATTGGGGAGATGTGAAAAATATGTAGATACACACAGATCAGACATAAAAATAAAACCACTGACAGGTGAAGTGAATAACATTGATTATCTCATTACAATGACACCTGTCAAGTAGGGATGTTAACCGATGACCGTTTGACCGAATCAACGTCAACCGGTTAATTTTTTTTTGGTTGTCGGTTTAAAAAAAAAAAAAAAATTCAATCGTTTTGAAGCTGCCGATTTTGGAGCGGAGAACCTGGAATTCTGTGTTGTAAACGCTTGGGGCATGCCATGCGGTGTAAGGACGACAGCTGACAAATCAGAAACACCCATTCAGTCATGTCCCGCCCTCCCGCCCCAGTTAAAGACAGCTGCCACTCGGCGAAAGAAAAGTCTCAGTGTTGGATTACATTTTATGTTAACCAGGTACGTAACATCAAGGAAATTCTTGACTATCAAAGAAACAAGAACACGGCGCATGAATGAAGCCGATGGTTGATTAGTCTGGTGAATATTAATGTCAACGTAATAATAATACACAAGATCTGAACTAAAACCTGGTTACTCACTGATGTTACTTAGCATCAGACAGTTGCTATATTAGCTTAGCGGCTAATCAGCTCAGCTCCAGCTATCCCATTCCCAATGGCTGTGCACAATTAGCAGCCATGCAACCGTAATATCAGTAGCTGGAAAACAATTGCAGTATGAGGCCTTTGTGGCTCACTTCGAAGAAAAGTGCCTAGTCCGTAGCAGTATGCAATAACACACAGCCTACTGCAGTTAACTGTAAACGCCAGGGGCCGTATCGCTAAAACGTCCTAGCTTCAATGAAAAGTTAAGATGGGACAAGTGTATGATAGGATTGTTTTCAATAGGCTACTCAAAGCAAGCACCGGTAGTGACTGAGCTAAAGCTTGCCGCTTAGAAAATGATGGCAATTTATTGAGAACATGTTCACACTGATATTAATGCCAAGTTGCAACTTTACAAAAGTGCGTGCCCCTTGCTGACATGGCCGCAGACACAGACCCGGGTGGAGAAGGACAAGGAGGAGGGGTTGAGGGGGGATTTCACGCTTCTCACGATGTCTCTAAGCTGGAGCCATTTGTCCTCCGCTCCAACACAAACCCCTCGACATCAGTGCCGCGTTTGACTAAATGTTTCGCGCTGTAGAAAAGGTAATGTGAGTGGAGGGCAGCGACTGGGACTGAATGTGCGCATGCTCGCGGTTAGATTTAGAATAGATTCTAATAATTCCAATTCTAGAATTTTAAACTCATAGGTTAACCGACTTTAACCGGCTAATGAGGCTCGGTGGTCGGTCAAGATTTTTTTTAGTTTTCGCCATCCCTACTGTCAAGGAGTGGGATATATGAGGCAGCAAGAGAACAGTCAGTTCTTGAAGTCCATGTGTTGAAAGCAGGAAAAATGGGCAAGCGCAAGAATCTGACTGACTTTGACAAGGGCCAAACTGTGACTGGGTCTGAGCTTCTCCAAAACTGTAGGTCTTGTGGGGTGTTCCTGGTATGCAGTGGTTCATACCTTCCAAAAGTGGTCCAAGGAAGGACAGCGTGTGAACCGGCGACAGGGTCATGGGTGTCGAAGGCTTACTGATTTACATGGGGCACGAAGGCTAACCCATATGGTCCAATCCCATAGAAGAGCTACTGTAGCACAAACTGCTGAAAAAGTTAATGCTGGCACCTGGAGCAGCTCAGACCCAGTCATCTCGCCATCACAATTTGGCCCTTGTCAAAGTCACTGAGATCCTTACGCTTGCCCATTTTTCCTGCTTCCAACACATCAACTTCAAGAACTGACTGCTCTCTTGCTACCTAATAGATCCCACCCCTTGACAGGTGCCACTGTAATGAGATAATCAAATGTACTGGTCAGTGTTTTTAATTTTATGGCTGATCGGTGTATACAATTTTGCAGTTTTTCCACCAATTTTCATTTGTTACTGTTGAAGAACGACTCAAGAAGGATAAGAACATCCAGCAAAGACAGACAGCGGTGTCAAATATTAACTGCTCTTAGAATGGCAGCATTTCTTCATTTGACTGTCAATTTTCAAAGGTTCTCGATGCTAAAATGAGTTGACGACTGAAGATATCAGGATACTCTGTCAGTCAAGCAAAGTCGGAAAACTAAGCAGTGAACCCAAGATTACAGAATAGCAAGAAAAGGCGAGTGCATTTTATTAAAGAGTATGAAATGTGCAAAATCAGAACACTACTGACTTCCTGAAGAGAGCCTTCATGTCCGCGAGCCAGCTAGTCCTGTGCAGGGTGTGCTCGGGCCGAGACTCTATAGCACCACGCTTGGGCTCCTGCACCACAAACACCAACAAAAACACTGCTAAAAGACCCAAACCAGGTGTCACCTGACAGAGAAAGAGAGAGACAAAGGCACGGAGGTGTTATTGAACGTTATTACAAGTGTGAATGTCGCCTCAGAACGAAACTGCAAGTTTGCAGATGGAACATGATGTGCAAGTAGACCTACCCTCAAGGCCCAGTGCCAGTCTTTTGTACCGTTATCAACTGCTGATCCGACTATATAGCCCAGACCACTGGTGAGTAGAGGACAGAAAGACAGAGAGAATGAATAATTGAATGCCATCATCATATTGTACAGTCTGACAAGATCTATAAAAATGTAGTAAAACGTGTGAATGCCTGAATCCTTGGGCTCCAGAACCTGAACATTACCAATCAGTAAGATGCAGGCCAACCCCATAGAGGCCTTTTTTCAAAGCCTGCAAGGCATGTTTCTACCAAGATCTCTGCAAGGCATGTTTCAGCCAACCTTTTAAGGAACTGAACTGGATGAGATAGGGCTGTAACGATACACCCAACTCACGATTCGATTCGTATCGCGATTTTTGACCCACGATTCGATACGCCCACGATTTTTTTAAAAATGTTTTTTTAAAAGTAGTAAATTTGACTTAACATTTACTTACTTACATTAACTATTTAATAACAAATAATTCAGACCACTGCAGAGAATGAGTAATATGTATGCAAAAATGAACAAATGTATATCCAAAGATTGTTTTATTTCTCAAAATACTGTTGAGCCGGAAGCTGTGTTTTTTTCGGTTCTGAAAAAGTCATTTTTCCAAATCGTGTAAATCCGTTAAGATTTTTTTTTGGGGGGGGGGGCTCTCTCACTGTCTCACTCTCATAGGGCCAATGATTTTCTGTGATCGCGGAAAACAGATGGAAATTACGGAATTTTTATGGTGAAACATTGCTCGCGTGTCAAAATGTAACTGCCGCAGAAGGCTTCCGCCCAAGCAGACATGCCTTCAGTGTTGCCAGATATTGCTAATGTTTTCCACCCCAAAATATGTTCAAAACCAGCCAAAAAGCACCTAAACCTGCCCAATCTGGCAACACTGCATGCCTTTCCGGTCAAGTGATTGGCTTGTGGCACACCTAGCCAGCCAATGAGCTGCTTGTTTACAGATTCGCTCCCCGCGTCGCAACCAGAATGGCGACCACTTAAAAGAAATGAATGCTCTGCCAGTGGCGAGTGTGGACGTTGCGTGACTCGCAGAAGATTGTCACAGGTCGGTGAAAAAACGACTTACTAATAGATATAAAAAAATAAAATTTATTTAAATAAAAAGTAAAGTATTCATAAATTGAAGTTTGGAAGCGCCTCTGTTTTTGGGCTGAGGAGAAGTTTGAAAGGGTGTACCGCGATTCTGCCTTCTTGTATCGCGATACGGATCGTGGCTTTGCATATCGCGATTTCGATTTTGATACGCATATCGTTACAGCCCTAGGATGAGAACTATATGGTTTCTGTATGAGGTCCTTGTAACAGTCATTGAAAGTGAAAACATGAAATGAGGTTGCATAAGTGCATAAAGTAAGTGAATAAGGTTCTAAACCTGTTGCCAATGTCTTGAGAACGTGTTAATTTGACATCGCCTGTATCCTTTTTCAAAAACACGTTCAGAATTTCCTGACGTTCAAATGACAAACTTTGACTGACTTTCCAGATGTGCACAAAAACTCTGAATACAGAACAAATCCTAGATTTCTACCTTGTGTTGCTGTATGCTTGACATCATTTGAGCATGAGACAGTCGTGCTCTTTGCTTCACTTCTTTAAATTTTTACATAATAGTCACGGTCTCTGGTTTACAGAGGAAATGAACAGGAAGTCATCCAAGAACAGTGTACTTCTCATAATTGTGGAAACCTTTAATTCCTCAAAACATTTCTGGCAGCAGCACGTTTATGATTTTGTACGCTTTAATTATTTTTTTTCGAATGGGATGCTCCCATGGGTTCTAGAGGGAATAAGATGATCATTTTTTAAGATTCCGATTAATAAATGCTGTACTATACTCTAGTATACTGTCACTATACCCTGCAAAATTCATATACAAATAATCTCTGAATCAAAACCAAACATTCACAGAATTTCATTGCTTTTGGTCACAGCTAGCTGCAAGTTACCTGTTGCAGTACTTAAAAAAAAAAAAAATCTAATTTCGTGTTTGAAATCGTGCAGTTTTACAGTTCCAGATGGAAACACCTCGGTATTTCTCTCACCTGCCTACAGGGATGGCAAAGTAGAAGACAGAGAGCATGGCAGTTCTCTTCTCCTTGATGAAGAGGTCTGCGATGATGGTGGGAGCGATGGTGGAGTAACTGGCCTCACCGACGCCCACAAACCCCCGCGTCAGCAACAATGCCCAAAAATGCTGTTACACAAAGACAGACAGAAATCAATCACCAACAGTCACTTCATCATACTCAGACCTTGATGTTTAGCATGAAAACATATTTAAAACACACAGGTCATTATTTGGGAACAGGTTTAGTCATGCTACTAACATCTTTGTTGACGTAGGAGCTGGATAAGGTCACTAAAGACCAGAAGGTGATGCCCATGCACATGATCAACTTCCTGTTGTACCTGTCACCCAGATAACCAAAGACAGGAGCAAGAAACATGTAGCTGCAGATAAAGACTGAGAGAACAGGGATACAGTTAGTTTTAGTACTCATGGCCCATACTTTCACGACAACAATAATACTTAAAAAAATATATATATATATTATAATACCAGTCTGGAGCAGCCCAGAGTTGCCATCACCGATGGTGAAGAACTTCTCAATATCAGGAAGCACACCTTTAGGAAAGCATATCAAATTTACTGTAAATTATAAAGCATTTACAGCTTCCTTCATATTTGTACAAAAACACACATGCATTATATTATATATACACTTTTTTTAAATTGGTAAAATCTGAATTTGGAAAGAGCAGCACGGTGGTGTAGTGGTTAGCGCTGTCGCCTCACAGCAAGAAGGTCCGGGTTCGAGCCCCGTGGCCGGCGAGGGCCTTTCTGTGTGGAGTTTGCATGTTCTCCCCGTGTCCACGTGGGTTTCCTCCGGGTGCTCCGGTTTCCCCCACAGTCCAAAGGTTAGGTTAACTGGTGACTCTAAATTGACCGTAGGTGTGAATGTGAGTGTGAATGGTTGTCTGTGTCTATGTGTCAGCCCTGTGATGACCTGGCGACTTGTCCAGGGTGTACCCCGCCTTTCGCCCGTAGTCAGCTGGGATAGGCTCCAGCTTGCCTGCGGCCCTGTAGAACAGGATAAAGCGGCTAGAGATGATGAGATGAGCTTATAGTTTTAGCAATTTCTTGGCCAGAGCTCATTTATAAAATATAACTTATTTAAACGTGACTGCTTGGTTTAATAAAATATAAAAAGACGGAGTCCAAATGTTAGACATGACCCCAATACAGAGCGCCCTGTTCCAGATTACAGCTGCTCTAGTTGACTGGGATTCAGACATTTATAGGGTTCAGCGATCTTGACTGTCTTACAACACTTAAGAGTGAGATGACATGAGCCTCACATGTGATACATCAACTGTCTTGGGCAACTTATGGCAAATAATGCTGATCTAATTAAAAAAAAAAAGGGGGGGGGGGGAGGAGAGGCGCTCTCTGAAAATGAAAGACATGTGATTTCAGTTCTGCCAATTTCCAGCCCATTTATTTTCTCTTGATTTAGACAATTCTGCAGAATTCACAAGACCTGGCAATAAACTGACTTGGTACTTCAGAAAGGAGCATCAGTGCAGCCCGTTTGGAGAATGCCATCATCAATTTGTTTGAAGCCTTGCCTTTGTTTTGAATAAAATGAATAAACTCCATCTGAAAGTCAGTCAGTGTGCATGTACTGTAATATATACCTGCTACAGTGAACCGGTCCATATAGTTCAGCAGGTTGATGTAGCAGAGGACTGCCACGGTCATCAGCGCTCTCTTATTGGACACGCCACTCGTGCACTCTGCCTCTGGCTGATTTGACTGCCCTTCCCCCCTTGTATCCGTCCCTTCCCCCTCGTCATCGGAGACGAAGGGTGTGGTATCTGTGGTTGGATCGACTAATGGCATCGCTGCTGTACATCACGCACACAGAGCGCGCGAGATGGAAGGAGAAAAAGAAAGTATTAATGCAAGATATTTCTTTCAACACCAAAAAGCGACATCCAATTAAAGTTTAAAAATTAAACTTGTGTACTGATTCGTTTCAGAAAACTAGCCATAAAGCGGAAGTAAAGATGAGAGGTGGTCTGTGGCTTCACATGCTCAGACCAAGCATGTAAGAAACGTAATGCTTCACTGAAGCTGAACACATTCAAGAGAATGTTTACCAAGAACAGATCCGAATACAGCATAGAAAAGAAACCTGAGAAACTTTAGCTTGTGTATGTGAAGTTCAAAAGTTTCAAGAGATTTTGAAAGGACATTGTTTTAAAGAAACCGCACACCAAACACTGAACTTGGACCTACTCAAACTAGTTAATCTTGAAAAATCAGTTAAACCGTGTGCATGTGTGCACACACAGTCACCCAAATGTCAGCACAAATTTATTTATTTGAAATACCAAACTGAGGGTCTAATTACTGCCTCTCTATGCTTCTGTACTTTATCACTAAATCACTGACTGGCTCATCATTACATTAATGGCATTTAGCAAATGCTCTTATGCAGAGCGACGTACAACAGACTGGGGAGCAGTTGGGAGTTAGGCGTCTTACTCAAGGGTACTTCAGCCATTCCTGCTGGTCCAGGGAACCGAAACGGCAACCTTTTGGTCTCAAAGCTGCTTCTCTAAACTTTAGGCCATAACTTCCCCTAATCACTGTTCCAAGTCTGGCATGTTGTATTATTTTGTATTTGTTAAATAAATAAAATCTCAGAGTTCTTTAAGAATATAAGCTTAAGTGTGTAGCATCATGGGGCGGCACGGTGGTGTAGTGGTTAGCACTGTCACCTCACAGCAAGAAGGTCTGAGTTCGAGCCCCGTGGCCAACAAGGGCCTTTCTGTGCGGAGTTTGCATGTTCTCCCCGTGTCCGCGTGGGTTTCCTCCGGGTGCTCCGGTTTCCCCCAAAGTCCAAAGACATGCAGGTTAGGCTAATTGGTGGCTCTAAATTGACCGTAGGTGTGAATGCGAATGGTTGTTTGTCTCTGTGTCAGCCCTGCGATGACTTGGCGACTTGTCCAGGGTGTACCCCGCCTCTCGCCCATAGTCAGCTGGGATAGGATCCAGCTTGCCTGCGACCCTGTAGAACAGGATAAGCGGCTACAGATAATGGATGGATGGGTAGCATCACGGTGCAGTGGTCATCACGGTTGCCACACAGCAAGCAGGGTTCAAACCTGACAGTAGACCAGGCCTTTCTGTGTGGAGTTTACATGTTCTCCAAGTGCTCTGGTTTCTTCCCACAGTTCAAGACATGCAGATTCGGTCAGCTGGTTACTCTAAATTGCCCATAGGTATGAATGAGAGTGTGAATGGCTGCCTGTCTGTGTTCGCCCTGCGATAGACTGGCGACCTGTCCAGGGTGTACCTCTTCCCTCACCCAACGTCAAATGGGATTGGCTCCAGTTCATCAGCCACCCATAATGGATAAATGGCACAGAGAAGGAGTTTGAGTGTGAAAGAGCATAAACCGAAATATTTGAACAAAATGGTAGTGTGTTAGGTTTCACAAAGGGCAGCACGGTGGTGTAGTGGTTAGCGCTGTCGCCTCACAGCAAGGAGGTCCTGGGTTCGAGCCCCGTGGCCGGCGAGGGCCTTTCTGTGCGGAGTTTGCATGTTCTCCCCATGTCCGCGTGGGTTTCCTCCGGGTGCTCCGGTTTCCCCCACAGTCCAAAGACATGCAGGTTAGGTTAACTGGTGACTCTAAATTGACCGTAGGTGTGAATGTGAGTGTGAATGGTTGTCTGTGTCTATGTGTCAGCCCTGTGATGACCTGGCGACTTGTCCAGGGTGTACCCCGCCTTCCGCCCGTAGTCAGCTGGGATAGGCTCCAGCTTGCCTGCGACCCTGTAGAACAGGATAAAGCGGCTAGAGATAATGAGATGAGGTTTCACAAAGGTTTCCTTGTTTTTCAAGAAGTAAAAATGGCCATGTTAATGCAAATAAATAATTGAACAAATATGAATATACACATCATCCCACTCGCCCCTTCTTCAGACGGTCTTTTTTCCCCCCTCAAGCTCAGGTCTTCTACCAGAGGCCTGAGCATTTGAGAGTCCTGCGCATTATCTTAGCTGTTCCTAGGACTGCGCTTTTCTGGACAAAGTTCTTGGATGTTGTTCTGGGGATATGTTGGAGCCACTCTCCCAGTCTGGGGGTCACTGCACCAAGGGCCATCACCACCACAGGGACCACTGTTGTCTTCATATTCCACATCTTTTCTAGCTCTTCTTTCACCTTGATACTTCTCGAACTTAACCCTAGCTATGTAATAGGCGAGAGGCCGAGGGCTGCAGAAACGGAGATCGGCGCCGCCCGATGCACCATATGGCACGGGAAGGACTTTAGACTGTCACTTGGTATTGCCACATCTATTACCGCAGCTTTGTTCTCCCATTTGTCCACCACTATTATATCCGGTTGGTTAGCCATTACCAGTTTGTCCATCTGTATCTGGAAGTCCCACGGGATCTTAGCTTAGTCATTTTCTCCCAAAGTGTCCCACTCTGACCTTGGGACTTCCAGTCCATACTGAACACAGATGTTTCTGTACACTATGCCAGCCATTTGGTTACGCCTTAACCGTTAAAGCATTCCATGTACGCTCTTCCTGCTAGAATCTTACACCCCGTTATGTGCTGGACTGTCTTGGGGGCATCTTTGCACAGTTTACACCTGGGGTCCTGCATTGTGTGGTAGATCCCGGACTCCATCGATCTTGTGCAGCTGTGATTAGTGCCTCTGTGCCATCTTTCAGTTCAGCTTTGTGCAGCCACTTCTTCTATCTGCTGGTGGTAATGTTCCGTGCAGTGGTCCGTCTTTCCATGATGGTTGCTCTTGCACTTCCTTCTCAGGTTTCTACTGCCTGAGGTATCCATCTTCCTGATGTACTCATGGATCTTTGTTTCATCTTGGATAGTGGCTCTGGATGAAACAAAGATCCATGAGTACATCAGGAAGAGAGATTTTATATATATATATATATATATATATATATATATATATATATATATATATATATCACACACTTTTCATCTCCTATTCTGTATATGAAATAGTCTCGAATAAACTGTATGCCCATCCTTTATCTTTGGAACTGTAACAGTCATTTGCATATTCTGCAAACAGCTTGTGCTCTCAGCTGTAATGTCTGCACTTCTTTCTTCTTGCCATCTGCAATTCTGCCATGGCTTCATTTATATTAAAAAAAAAAAAAATCAGGTCAGAAGGAGACAGAAAGGGTTATGATATGATTATCCTCATGATTTTGCTTCATGTTTTGTACTGTTGTAGGACAAACACACACGTCTAAACTTAGTGGTGCTTGAAAGTTTGTGAACCCTTTAGAATTTTCTGTATTTCTGCATAAATATGACCTAAAACATCAGATTTTCACACAAGTCCTAAAAGTAGATAAAGAGAACCCAGTTAAACAAATGAGACAAAAATATTATACTTCGTCATTTATTTACTGAGGAAAATGATCCAATATTACATATCTGTGAGTGGCAAAAGTATGTGAACCTTTGCTTTCAGTATCTGGTGTGACCCCCTTGTGCAGCAATAACTGCAACTAAACGTTTCCGGTAACTGTTGATCAGTCCTGCACACCGGCTTGGAGGAATTTTAGCCCATTCCTCCGTACAGAACAGCTTCAACTCTGGGATGTTGGTGGGTTTCCTCACATGAACTGCTCGCTTCAGGTCCTTCCACGACATTTCAGTTGGATTAAGGTCAGGACTTTGACTTGGCCATTCCAAAACATTAACTTTATTCTTCTTTAACCATTCTTTGGTAGAGTGACTTCTGTGTTTAGGGTCATTGTCTTGCTCCATGACCCACCTTCTCTTGAGATTCAGTTCATGGACAGATGTCCTGACATTTTCCTTTAGAATTCACTGGTATAATTCAGAATTCATTGTTCCATCAATGATGGCAAACCATCTTGGCCCTGATGCAGCAAAACGGGTCCAAACCATGATACTACCACCACCGTGTTTCACAGATGAGATAAGGTTCTTATGCTGGAATGCAGTGTTTTCCTTTCTCCAAACATAACGCTTCTCGTTTAAACCAAAAAGCTCTATTTTGGTCTCATCTGTGCACAAAACATTTTTCCAATAGCCTTCTGGCTTGTCCACATAATCTTTAGCAAACTGCAGATGAGCATCAATGTTCTTTCTGGAGAGCAGTGGCTTTCTCCTTGCAACCCTGCCATGCACACCATTGTTGTTCAGTGTTCTCCTAATGGTAGACTCATTAACATTAGCCAATATGAGACAGGCCTTCAGTTGCTTAGAAGTTACCCTGGGGTCCTTTGTGACCTCGCCGACTGTTACACGCCTTGCTCTTGGAGTGATCTTTGTTGGTCGACCACTCCTGGGGAGGGTAACAATGGTCTTGAATTTCCTCCATTTGTACACAATCTGTCTGACTGTGGATTGGTGGAGTCCAAACTCTTTAGGAGACGGTTTTGTAACCTTTTCCATCCTGATGAGCATCAACAACGCTTTTTCTGAGGTCCTCAGAAATCTTGTTCCATAAACATGTGTTGTGAAGATCAGACTTTGATAGATCCCTGTTCTTCAAATAAAACAGGATGCCCAGTAACACCTGACCGTCATCCTGTTGATTGAAAACACCTGACTCTAATTTCACTGCTAATCCTAGAGGTTCACATACTTTTGCCACTCACAGATATGTAATAGTGGATCATTTTCCTCAATAAATAAATCTCATCATCTCTAGCCGCTTTATCCTTTTCTACAGGGTCGCAGGCAAGCTGGAGCCTATCCCAATTGACTATGGGTGAGAGGCGGGGTACACCCTGGACAAGTCGCCAGGTCATCACAGGGCTGACACATAGACAACCATTCACACTACGGTCAATTTAGAGTCACCAGTTAACCTAACCTGCATGTCTTTGGACTGTGGGGGAAACCGGAGCACCCGGAGGAAACCCACGCTGACACGGGGAGAACATGCAAACTCCGCACAGAAAGGCCCTCACCGGCCACGGGGCTCGAACCCGGACCTTCTTGCTGTGAGGCGACAGCGCTAACCACTACACCACCGTATCGCCCCTAATAAATAAATGACCAAGTGTAATATTTTTGTCTCATTTGTTTAACTGGGTTCTCTTTATCTACTTTTAGGCCTTTGTGTAAAATTCTCATGCTTTACACTGCAAAAAGTAAAATCTAACCAAGATTAAATATCTTAAATCAAGACAACATATGCTTGTTATTTGTCTGCCAAGATAATTCTCCTTTCCAGGCAGGTTTTGTGTAAGAGTATTTCACTTACTTTAAGCATTTTTTCCCTCAATTATCTTAATAAGGTATTATAACTTGTTATTGAGATTTTATTACTGGTTATGAGTAAGTTCTGTCTTAAAATGAGAATTACCATAATTTCATCGGTGTTATATTAACCATGACAAGTTTGTCAGTCAGAATTTCTTATTTCAAGCATCTTAGCCTTTATTTTAATCCCTTAACACAAAACAGATAACTAAATTAAATGAATTGTTGTATTGTCAATCTGGCAACAAAAATAGGCTACAAAATGGATTGGTTTGTTGTTTTGATTTTGATTTATTTGGCGGTCTCAGTTGGTATAAACACTTACTTAAACAGAGCACACCAATATGCCCAGATGAAATAGTCAAACTGTTGGTTGGGGGACAAAGTATCTAGCATGTTAAAGTGAGTAGTACAAATCTACTTGTTTACACTAGTTTTAAGACATCTGTGGGGTTTCTAAAGCTAGATATATTTACTTGTTTTTAAAAATCTTGCCAAGTCAAATTTTCTTGTTCTGTTGGCAGATAATTTTGCTTATTTTAAGTAAAACATTCCTCATTTTATTACTTTTTTTTCTTGTTTTTGTAAGCCGGGTTTTTGCAGTGTAGGTCATTTATGCAGAAATATAGAAAATTCTAAAGGGTTCACAAACTTTCAAGCACCACTGTACTGCATACCTGTCAACCCTCCCGTTTTCCCCGGGAAATCCCTTATTTTGACTTATTTCCCGCTGTCTTCCCGTTTTCTTATTTTCCCGAAAATATCCCGTATTTTCACATTATATAAAAGTCCCGTATTTTCACAATATAAAAAAGTCGGTAGGTCCAGAATTCATGACGCGCCTCTGACAGGAGTTTACAGCAGGAAGTCGGGCCATGAATTCACGTCCCCGCCCTCTCAGGCATCAGGAATTACATAACTACGTCCGGAGGCGAGGCTGAGCAAGTGATTAGGTCCAGTGTTGCCAGATTGGGAGGTTTCCTGCCCAAGTTGGGCGGTTTCAAGTGCATTTTGGAGGGTTTTGAACATAATTTGGGCTGGAAAACGTCAGCAGTATCTGGCAACACTGATTAGGTCTGAGGTGAAGATGGCGATGCTAATAGCTAAGAAAAACATTAGCCTCTCTTTCTTTGATGATTTCAACAAGTGCGTGGCTGGAATGTTCCCAGACTCTTCCATCGCAAAGAAATTTTCCATGGGGAAAACGAAAGCCTCCCAAATAATCAAAGGTAAGCTACACATGTTTACATTAAGTATGTCCTGGCTAAGACCTCATAAATAGCCTAGTGTAAACTAATTGGTGTATTAACTGTTTTATCCACTCATTGTCTATTTTATTTTCTATCTGAAACTTACCCATTTTAAATCACTCTTGGTTTAATATCTTATATTACTCTTTATTACTCTATCTATCTATCTAGTGTTCCGAGGCCATGACTATGGTAAAACCATAATAAATTGCAATGGAATTGAATTTATTGACTGGTTATATAATGACCTTTCTTATTTTAACATAAGATACGTATTTTAGCCCTTAATTTGGGAAATAACTGGTACCACTGAAAGCAAATAAAATAAAATGTATAGTTTATTCACAAATGCACTCTATAAACCATAAGCATATTGAGTTTGGGTCTTGGCTATCACCAACATGCACCAGAGTACAGGAAATCACAAATACTAGATAGAAAATTGCCCCCCATTCAACTACACACCCACTTTTGGTGAAGGGTATCTCATCTCATCTCATTATCTGTAGCCGCTTTATCCTGTTCTACAGGGTCGCAGGCAAGCTGGAGCCTATCCCAGCTGACTACGGGCGAAAGGCGGGGTACACCCTGGACAAGTGGCCAGGTCATCACAGGGCTGACACATAGACACAGACAACCATTCACACTCACATTCACACCTACGGTCAATTTAGAGTCACCAGTTAACCTAACCTGCATGTCTTTGGACTGTGGGGGAAACCGGAGCACCCGGAGGAAACCCATGCGGACACGGGGAGAACATGCAAACTCCGCACAGAAAGGCCCTCGCCGGCCACGGGGCTCGAACCCAGGACCTTCTTGCTGTGAGGCGACAGTGCTAACCACAACACCACCGTGCCGCCCGGTGAAGGGTATGACTTTCCGAAATTTTCCCTTATTTTGAGTTAAAAATCTGGGAAATATCCCTTTTTTTCAAACCTCAAAGTTGACAGGTATGCTGTACTGCATTTTTTTTTTTTTTTGGAATTCAGTTACCACTTATTCCTACACCACATGAAATACCAACTTGTGCATGTAATTCAGACAGCTGAAATCGCACAGAGCTGCATTTGTTTCTGCTGACTAAACTTCTCCAGATGCTGAATATTGACCAACAGCTGGAAAAAAAACAATACGTAGGTTACTCTAGCAGCGCGTGCACAGCAGCTGACTCCCTGAAGATAAAGTTGAAGCGGTAATATGAAGAAAATCATCTTAATAAGAGAATTTCTTAAAAAAAAAAAAAAAAAAGTGTACACAGCTTACCTGGCAGGGGGAAAATTACTATATTTCGGAGTCTATCTGTGACAAACCTTTAGACGCATTTCTCTCAGGTTATATGATGAGGCAATGTCACTGCCTTCACCGCAGAGAAACACTAAACAGAAACTGTGTCCAAGGCAGCCATGAGACATACTTTTTAATTATCCACAGATAAAAATGACATGAACACGAAATTAATAAAAACAAGCGTCAGTTATGACTGTAATGATTGTATATCTGCCTCAGAAGCGTCAGGACTCTGGCTGGTTGTTTGTTTACCTGCAGTTGAGGGATGAAGGAGTCAGTCCGACTACAACAACACTTCAGCACCGAGCTCTACTGCTTTAAACGTATTAAACGTTAGCTTAAATGACGCGCTAACATTTTTAACAAGAAGAAATCCGAAGTAACTCGAAAATATAACCGCGTTTTGCTTCTCAGTTGTTGCCCTGGAACCCGCACTACTGCGCCGCCATCTTGATTCAGCTCCAAGTTCTCGTGCCAGCCTTCTTTACGTCATTAACTACTGATTGGTCAGAGGGGAAGACATCTGTTTAAGCCCCGCCCCTCCATGCAACTTCCTCCTCCTCCTCCTCCTCCTTCTTCTTTAAAGCCGGTATCTCACTGGGCTGCGACAAATTGTGACCGTCATTCGCGAGAGAGTTTCAAAAGTGTCTTGAAACATTCGCGGGGCTTCTCAGTTTCCTCACATGAGTCGCAAAGTGTCTCTCCTTCATCACGGAAATTTTGAACATGTTAAAAAAATTCGTGCGACAAAATTTCTCTCAAAATAGCCGCAAATGCGTCGCTGGTGTGGTGTCGCAAAGCTGTCGCGAACCCTTCTCAAGTCAGTTTCCGTGAGGCTTCCTCTACTTCCCTGTCTGCTGAGGGAAAGCCGGGCTGCGACAGCCTGCGACTAGTTGGAGACACAACAATTGCGATAAAATATGCGAATTAGCGACAATTTTCACTTGGAATCACACTGAATTGATATTCGCATATTTTAAGGCAGTATCTCACTGGGCTGCGACTAGTTGGAGACACAACAATTGCGATAAAATATGCGAATTAGCGACAATTTTCACTTGGAATCACACTGAATTGATATTCGCATATTTTAAGGCAGTATCTCACTGGGCTGCGACAGCCTGCGACTAGTTGGAGACACAACAATTGCGATAAAATATGCGAATTAGCGACAATTTTCACTTGCAATCACACTGAATTGATATTCGCATATTTTAAGCCAGTATCTCACTGGGCTGCGACAGCCTGCGACTAGTTGGAGACACAACAATTAAGATAAAATATGCGAATTAGCGACAATTTTCACTTGGAATCACACTGAATTGATATTCGCATATTTTAAGCCAGTATCTCACTGGGCTGCGACAGCCTGCGACTAGTTGGAGACACAACAATTGTGATAAAATATGCGAATTAGTGACAATTTTCACTTGGAATCACACTGAATTGATATTCGCATATTTTAAGGCAGTATCTCACTGGGCTGCGACAGCCTGCGACTAGTTGGAGACACAACAATTGCGATAAAATATGCGAATTAGCGACAATTTTCACTTGCAATCACACTGAATTGATATTCGCATATTTTAAGCCAGTATCTCACTGGGCTGCGACAGCCCACGACTAGTTGGAGACACAACAATTGTGATAAAATATGCGAATTAGCGACAATTTTCACTTGGAATCACACTGAATTGATATTCGCATATTTTAAGGCAGTATCTCACTGGGCTGCGACAGCCTGCGACTAGTTGGAGACACAACAATTGCGATAAAATATGCAAATTAGCGACAATTTTCACTTGGAATCACACTGAATTGATATTCGCATATTTTAAGGCAGTATCTCACTGGGCTGCGACAGCCCACGACTAGTTGGAGACACAACAATTAAGATAAAATATGCGAATTAGCGACAATTTTCACTTGGAATCACACTGAATTGATATTCGCATATTTTAAGCCAGTATCTCACTGGGCTGCGACAGCCTGCGACTAGTTGGAGACACAACAATTGCGATAAAATATGCGAATTAGCGACAATTTTCACTTGCAATCACACTGAACTGATATTCGCATATTTTAAGCCAGTATCTCACTGGGCTGCGACAGCCCACGACTAGTTGGAGACACAACAATTAAGATAAAATATGCGAATTAGCGACAATTTTCACTTGGAATCACACTGAATTGATATTCGCATATTTTAAGCCAGTATCTCACTGGGCTGCGACAGCCTGCGACTAGTTGGAGACACAACAATTGCGATAAAATATGCAAATTAGCGACAATTTTCACTTGGAATCACACTGAATTGATATTCGCATATTTTAAGCCAGTATCTCACTGGGCTGCGACAGCCTGCGACTAGTTGGAGACACAACAATTGCGATAAAATATGCGAATTAGTGACAATTTTCACTTGGAATCACACTGAATTGATATTCGCATATTTTAAGGCAGTATCTCACTGGGCTGCGACAGCCTGCGACTAGTTGGAGACACAACAATTGCGATAAAATATGCGAATTAGCGACAATTTTCACTTGCAATCACACTGAATTGATATTCGCATATTTTAAGCCAGTATCTCACTGGGCTGCGACAGCCCACGACTAGTTGGAGACACAACAATTAAGATAAAATATGCGAATTAGCGACAATTTTCACTTGGAATCACACTGAATTGATATTCGCATATTTTAAGCCAGTATCTCACTGGGCTGCGACAGCCTG